>NC_134558.1:32747448-33063907 GCF_025594145.1 Primulina tabacum | reverse complement strand
CTCGGGTTGGGGAAAGGTTTGCGGGACGATGATGAAGTGATTCCTGATCAAGCCACGATAGAGGCAATTAGAGCAAAGAGGGAGAGGCTGAGGAAAGCTAAGGCCGCAGCGCCAGATTATATTGCATTGGATGGAGGGAGTAATCATGGTGCAGCCGATGGTTTGAGTGATGAGGAGCCAGAATTTAAGGGGAGGATTGGGTTCTTTGGGGACAAAGTAGGTGGTGATAAGAAAGGCGTGTTTGAAGACTTTGAGGATAGGGCGATGCCAAAATATAGGGTCGTTGAAAGGATTAGTGATGAGGAGGATGAGGAGGACAAGATGTGGGAGGAAGAACAGGTAAGGAAAGGGTTGGGAAAGAGGCTAGACGACGGTGTTGTGAATCAAGGAGTGAGCGCTAGCGCTAGTGGTGTGGGTAGTGTTCATAGTGCTGTTGATTCGCAACAAAGTTTTGGATACTCGGGTATCGTACCTGGTGGGATGTACCCTGCAGTGCAAAATTTGGGCGGTAGTAGTTATAGTAGTATTGGAGGAGCAGTTGGAGGATTATTTGGTCCGGATGTAATGTCTATATCTATTCAGGCTGACCTCACCAAGAAAGCTTTGAACGAGAACTTGAGTAGGGTTAAGGTATATCTTTCTGATTGTATGTGTTTCTCTGCTTTTCTGTTTTCAATATGAAGATATATCACACATTGAGGTTATTTTTTTTATTACGTGTTATATGATATTTGCCATTTTGATTGTTTGATTATATGAGCTTTTAACGATACAATTCAAGGTATCACATCTTCTATTTTCAGGTATCTCATGGTCGAACTATGGTGTCATTGGCAAATAATGAAGAAAATCTGTCTTCCTCATTGCTTAATGTCACTAGTCTGGAGGATTCTTTCTCTGCTGCCGGTGAGAAGTTCCTCTTTATGCAAAAGCTTCGTGACTTTGTTTCTGTTTTATGTGAGTTTTTGCAGGTATGAATTATTTTAATCATGGATTTTGTTTTTGTTATAATATTTTATCGACCCTTCTAAGATTTTGTGTCAATGTTGTTCTTGTTTGATATATTGTGAAGTACGAGGTTTGGCTTCATACACATTACAATGACATACCTATTAAATTCTCAATCATGACAAAATTTAGTATGGGGGGTATCTCGCTACTCACATTGGTTTTTTTATTTTTCTTTCTTAGTTCGAGGGTACTGTATCTTACCTACTCTGAATTTGCTCTCCTTTTCCACTGCATGAGTTGTGGATGAAGTAGAATGCCATGATGAGATGATAAATATCTAAGAGAAAACTGCTGCAAAATGATTGCATTCTTCATAAATTGCAAGAAAATATTGTTACATAGAATATAAAACCATCTATCTTAAAAGACAATTCAGAACAATGGGGTGGACATATTGTTATACCTTGGTTTAGTCAGCTTAGTTGACAGTTGGGAAACTATGTTTCATCGACCGTAAGCTTGAAATCACCACCCTACATACTGAATAATGGATATCTGGATAAGCGAATGTTTGGTTTATGCAAGTTGACTTCGGTTAGTTTTTTCCCTTGTAACTTCTAAGATTTCTGCCTTCACCTAGATTGTTCTTCCTCAGATTTTCCTTTTCTTTTACTTTTTTTCTATTTTGGAGATAGAATGGGAGGAGTGAAGGAAAAGCAATTATATTTTTGTTCCCTTGCAGTAATGTTTACCTGATCCTTTGTGAACATAGGGCAAATATTGATGACTTTATATATGCAACACTTTGTGGGTTAAAAAAAATATCATTAACATTTTGTTAGTTGACTTTTTCCCCTTCTACTAAAAGATAACTTATTGGATGTCAATTACTGGACAAGTCGGTTTATGAAGTGTTTATACTATTCAAACCTTTTGTTTTACTCAACCTTCCATTCTGTGATATGATTTACAAATATCGGTTGATGCTTGTGCTGTGGTTACCTGTGTTGCAAGTTGGCGTTTTTTATCTTACTTGTTTCTTGCGTGGTGACCGATAGGTTGGCTTTATTGATATCAATTTTTTTTACCTGTTTTGTAGCATAAAGCTCCTTTCATCGAAGAACTTGAAGAACAAATGCAAAAACTTCATGAAGAACGGGCAAGGGCCATCGCAGAAAGAAGAGCAGCAGATAATGATGACGAAATTCCTGAAATAGAACAGGCTATAATTGCTGTACGCGCAGAATTCCGTAAAGGAGGAAGCAACTCGGCAAAAATAGCTGCTGCAGTGGCCGCATCTTCTAATTCTAGAGCGTTAAAAAATGCACCAGTAGAGCTGGATGACCTTGGTAGAGATTTGAATCTTAAAAAACGAATGGATATGACAAGAAGGGCTGAAGCTCGACAAAGACGAAGAGCCAAATCCGACTCTAAAAGAAAGTTGTCCATCGAAAACGATCGTTTTTATTCACAAATGGAAGGAGAATCGAGCACTGATGAAAGTGATAGTGAGAGTACAGCATATGAGTCAACCCTTAATCAACTGCTTCAGGTTGCGGATAAAATTTTTAGTGATGCAGATGAGGAATATTCTCAATTTTCAATGGTGGTAGAAAGGTTTGATAGATGGAAGAAAGTTTATGCATCAAGCTATTTTGATGCTTATATGGCATTGAGTATACCATCTATATTCTCTCCCTATGTGAGACTGGAGCTTCTGAAGTGGGATCCACTACATGAAGATGCAGACTTTATTGATATGGCGTGGTAAGTACCTTCTTAAACAATTGATGTAATTTTTTGGCATGGAGAAATCATTGTACAATCGCGTAGGTCTAATAGGCAGAAAATTGAGGCATCTTGCTCATTTTCACCTAATTTGATGGGTTATCAATTTTGACTAACCACTTCGCCTATATATGTACTAGCTGCTACTTGTCTAACGCTTTTTAGTATCTCAGAAAATTAATATGTGATTATGTTAACAAATCTCTTCTATTCCTTCTCTTCTGAAGGGGTCCGTTGACATCACAAAGATTGTTTGCCATGCTATTATGATACTTGATAATTAGTGGTTTTTGGATTGATTATACGTTCTGTTTTCCCAAAGAGTTCTCTTTGGAGAGTCAAGTGATGGTAGTGCTGAATCCTAATTACGTGAGTTGATAACATTTCATATTTTTCTATCCCACATGTTTATGTAATTTCTGTGTATTCCAGGCATTCCGTGCTATTTGCTTATGGTGTACCTGGAGACGAAAATAGAAATGGAAGGGATGATTCTGAGGCTGACTCTGATGCAAATCTTATTCCTGTATTGGTCGATAAACTTGCAATCCCTATTCTGCACCATCAATTAAGTTCTTGTTGGGACACGCTTAGTACCCTTGAAACAACCAATGCTGTATCTGCTATGAACTTGGTCGTGAGATATGTAGATCACTCCAGCTCGGCTCTTGGGGACTTAGTAGCTGTGCTCCATGATCGTCTTACTAATGCTGTAGCTGATCTGATGGTGACGCTTAGTTTGAATTCATATTATGTATTTGTGAGACTATCAATTAAATTCTTTTTTAGACGATTTATTCCTCTGATTTATAAATTATAGGTCCCAACATGGAGCCCAGTCGAAATGAACACTGTATCAAATGCAGCTCGAGTTGCAGCATATAGGTTTGGTACAGCGGTTCGGTTGATGAGAAACTTGTGCTTGTGGAATAAAATTCTTTCTATGCATGTGCTGGAGAAGATTGCTCTCGATGAACTTTTGTGTGGCAAGATTCTTCCGCATCTTCATGTCATACATTCTAATATTCATGATGCAATCTTCCGAACTGAGAGAGTCATTGCTTCAATGAATGGCGTTTGGACGGGTCCAAGTGTTACAGGGGATCGGAGGTATGATAAATACGGTTCACTCAGATTTGCTCGAAGGCTTTTTCCAATTTGTTAGACTGGATAATTTCTCGAGATTGTTCGTTTTTATAAACTTTTTTTTTTTTGTTTTTGTTTTATTTGGCATTGTAGTCGAAAGTTGCAGGCTTTGGTGGACTATTTGCTGCTGATTGGGAAAACGCTGGAGAAAAAGTTCGTCTCCAGCAACATGGAAACGGAAACAGGTAAACTCGTTAGACGGTTGAGGAAAATGCTGGTGGAGCTGAATGAATACGACCATGCAAGAGCTTTATCAAGAACGTTTAATCTCAAAGAGGCACTCTGATCTGATTATCAAGTTGTATACAGTTTTGATAATAGTATACTTGTA
The DNA here is from genome assembly GCF_025594145.1 of Primulina tabacum. Taxonomy (NCBI): domain Eukaryota; kingdom Viridiplantae; phylum Streptophyta; class Magnoliopsida; order Lamiales; family Gesneriaceae; genus Primulina; species Primulina tabacum. The sequence continues at coordinate 33,059,691 of NC_134558.1, read as the reverse complement.
TCAAGCACGCTCAACCGAGCTCGTTGATAAAAAAAAAAAAAAAAAAAACCGAGCTCGTTGACACGAGCGTATTAATGGTTTTTCTTGAATTTATTCACACTGTTGTGCAGCTGTTTCTTGTTTGGAAGCAGTTTCATGATTTTATTTGATTTGGTTGTTGTGGTGCTCTATTGGCCAAGAAGGGATGGTTACGAAAAATTGTTCAATCTCAATTTCAGGATCACGAGATGGATAGAGTAATATCATTACTTGGTGAAATAAAGCCAGGTATATAATTTTTTGAAGATAATAATAGGTCATGATTTTCCTTAATTATTATGTGACAGCATGTAGTAATGCTTTTTTAATAACCTTTTCAAACACAAGTAGTGTATATTTTTATCGGCATCAAGATGAATTATGATGTTTATATTAATTTGAAAAATATAAATGTAGAATGAAGTGTTTCGCATATTATAGTTGGAGATCTACGGTCACGATTAAGTGACCGTGACCGCTTGTCGACACAACAAGTCGATCATTCCATATTTATTATATAAATATCATCTACCTCCTTCATTTTTTCACACAATTTTATGAAAATCTCTACTCTCAATTCTTTCTTGATTATCAAAATATCAAGTTTCGATTATTGGTTTATTGTCAATTGTTGATTTATTTTCATAATTATTTTAATTTTCATATTTATACAAATGACCGGAGCAAGATAAAGTTGTAAGGGTAGGAAAAGAAACGGAAATGACATCATGCCACCTGAGTTCCAGCACATAATTTTCCTTCATTCAATGCCGATTGCTATGATCTTTATTTTTTCGATTAGGAACATAAAAAACGGGAACAAGAGGCTCAACAAACACGTCATTATAGAAGTTTAGAAAATATGAGTAGTATTCCGATAACGACTAAAAGTAAAACTAGGGTGGTGCCTCGCCTGACATACGATATTTCCACCAAATATTTCGAAAAGATAACGCTTCGCTCTAGTGATATGCAAGCCAAATGAAAATATTGATTGAAAACTAAAAAATTTCAACAAAGAGGTGGTTATGGAACTTTGACGCGACACATGAAGAAAAATCATCCAGTAAAAGTTAGTATTGATCGTTCTTAAACTCAAATTCGGGCATTCTCTTCTCATCGGGCAACGATTCTCAATTTTCTAAATTTGACGAAACTAAATTTAGAGAAAAAAACGACTAAATTTTATACAGTTCAACAACTTTATTTTAGTTTAATGATATTTTTTTTTTTAAAATTAGATTTCAACAAGTGTAAATTTTTCTATTAAATGTATCACACGAAATACTCTCAAACGCACACTTTAAAAATGATCGTTGATAAAAAAATTAATTAAAGAATATGCTTGTTTAAATAATAAAATTTCTTTGTGTTCCGACATTTAAAGTGATCATTGAAAAAGTTGTTCAAATATTGGTATCACATATCATTGGATTGATAATTTTTGAAACATTAAAAAAAGATTGCTTACATATGGAAGTTTTGATGAAACACGCAGAGTACGAAAAATTTCTCAACTTAATATTAGTTATTTTAGAAGAATACGGTTTAACTTATTAAGTTTTTTCAATTTTTTTTGATAATATCTGTGCAAATACTTCTAGTATCACTGAGTGTAATGAAATATTTAAACCATCACTAGATTAGGTGCACACATGTCATTATTTATATTTGTGTGTTCAAGATGGACTAAAAAATTTAGCATCACATATTCAACCAATTAAGAACATAATTCATTATTTATGGATAATTTCCAAGTAATGAAACATTAATGAGGCAAATTTTACAAAATAAATGGTATGACGCCTAAACTGTTTGCACAAAACGTTTCCAACTAGTTATCGTCTTTTGAATATAAATATTTATTATGTATATTTTTTCATCAACAAGTTCCAACTCGTCATATTTATTTGTATTCAAATCAATTGAACATATGCACTAGCATTTGTGAAATTTTAAAAGTTTTTAATGATATTAGTGACCGACTATTCGTTGTTTATAATTCTACTTCTCATTTAATTTTAACACATTATTGCAACATTGCATGTATTTTTAGTGAATATATTAAATCTAATGATGATATTTTAGTTCAATGTATTTATATCATGAAAGAAAAATGGGAAAAATAATTTTTTTTCAAATTGTTAAAATATTTTGTGTATTTTTAGATCCTAGACTTAAATTAGATGATTTACAAGAAATATTAATATTATATTATGAAACTTTAGACCATATTACGGAAACGGCTACTAATATTTGTTTAATATTAAAACTCATTTATACGATATTTATAATGAATATAACGCCAAATATGATGGGCAAATTATTCCACATGAAACACAATCGACTATCACTATCAATATTACTTTTAATCATAATAAATCATAAATTTTTTAAGAGAACAGATGAAATTTCCACGAGAATTCTCAAATTTATGTCAGGAACTAGAGAATTATTTTACCACTACTTTTGATTTTAGTGATGCAGATGAGAAAACTCTCGATATTTTGCGATAATGGTCGCAAAAAAAAAAATACATCTAATTTTGTCTATATTGACAAAAGAAATTTTTAGCTTGCTTTATTTAAACGGTTGTTGTGGAGCAATCTTTTAGTATTTGAAAAGATACATTGGATAAGAGATGTTCAAGCTTAAAAATGGAAAATTTGGAATTGAAGCTCAATATATGTTCAATGATTGGTTAAAAGATGCTAGTCGACCACAACATATTAAAAGTGATAAAAAAGATCAAGACGAAATCGAGGGAACCTTTGGAACGACAGGAGAAAATGCGAGTGAATGTGATTGAGCATCATAAAATATAATAGATTTTTTATACAAGATGTTGAATGTTGAAATGTAATAAATTTTTTAATGAGATAATGGAATATTTGATAGAGTTTTTTATAAGTTCAATCGTGCAAGTCTTTTTAATTTTTTTTGAATATTTATTAAAAATATTTTTTAAAAAAAGAATAAAAAAATTGAACCGAACCCAGAACCGGACCCGAACAACAGGTTCCGTGAACCGGGCCGTAACCGGCCAAGAGGAGGCTTGTTAAGGGTTAGGGTTGGGGTTGTCCCGACCCGGACTCGGTTGGTCCAACCCTAACTTGGCCCGTGGCCAGGTGTAGCACCAACCCACCGTATCAATTTCAAAATTTTCATATTCCATAATTAAAATCCATTTTTCCCCCCTTGCAATCTAATTTCTAAAGAAATTTTTTTAGCGATATTATATATATATATATATATACCATTTATGATAAATTTTGTCTTTTTCAATATTTATATGCTTTTCTAGAAACAAAATATTATATGCTTACATTTATATTTTAACAAGAATAGGTTTCTTGTGAGACGGTCTCACGAATCTTTATCTGTGAGACGGTTCAACCCTATGGATATTCATAATAAAAAGTAATACTCTTACCATAAAAAGTAATACTTTTTCATGGATGACCTAAATAAGATATCCGGTCGTCTCACAAAATACGACCCATGAGACCGTCTCACACAAGTTTTTGATAATTAACAAAGGGCATTTTAATGAAATTCAATACACTGTCATTTCAAAAATTTCGAAATATTTATGCTGACATTGAAATAACAAATACATTTAAAATTACCACACACCGGCATACCAATATTCTGAAATTTACGTATTTCTGCTTTCAAGTTCACCTTCGCATCCAAAACTTGACGGCACGGCGTCACTCTTGCCTTTGAGAAGTTTGGACTTTGGGTAAGCTATAAAGTTATTGCTCTGAAGTACCATACTCATTGCCATTATACTTCAATACTGCTTGAAGTGCTTCTTGAATTGAGCTAATACATAATGGTTGTTGCTGCTCAAAACCAATGTTGTCATTGTTTGAATCTTGATTATCTGCTTCACAAGTTATGTATAGAACATTCTTAACTCGGCCTCCGAGTGTAGTCATTTCCGCTTTTAGTGTTCTTAACCTCAAAGATTTTAGAGTCTTGATTAGGTCAGGTAAGAGGTCAGACCGGTCTTCGCAGCAGATTGAAGCTTTGATCACTAGTTTACCATCTTTATCTGATGCGTTATCAACTTTTATTTCATCGGTTTCCGATGGAACTGGACTCGTTTCTTGAATTAGGGAAGTTTGGCGTTTTAGCTTCTTCACTTGTTGGACCACGTCTGCTAACAATGAAGCTTTGTCTGTCTAAAAATCACGATACGTTTTATGACAGAATAAAAGCTACACTATCAATGTTTAGTTATCATAGAATCTGTTACAATGACTGAAGCAGAAGCTAAATTTTACCATAACATGCAGCGATAAAATGAGAAGTTAGAGCCTTAAATTCTTTCACTGTATCACATATTTTTTTCATTGGAAGCAAATAAATTTGTTTACAAGACTTGCGTAAGAAAATTTAAATTCCCCAGATTCGGTATCAGTTCATGAATTAAGGTGCTAACACCTGACTCATAGCTTAGTGTATTTTGGAGGGACAAAACTCAAAATGACAATAATTTTTTCTAATAAAAAAAATCATATCTGCAAGAACAATAAACCCAGATTTAATCTGTAGAAATGGGTAACTAAATCGAACCGCAAACCGAATTTTTTTCAAGTTTTATCAATCTTTTGGAGGTAAATGTTGAAGGTGCATGGAGTTTTGGAAACTAGGCATAGGTATAATAAAGTGTGAAAATGAGCCGACCTACTGACAAGAATGCTTCTTTGTCTGTCTATTTTATTTTATTTTTTTCTTTTAAATAGAATTTTTGTCTGCAGATCCGGCAAGAAATTTTGAAGGAAGCTTTTGGACTGGTCCAAGGTTTCTCTTTATCGAATCAAACTGAGAGATGTGACGCATGTTCCTCTCCCCCGCCCCATAGTCCTTTCCCTTGGAACTACCATTGGGAATCAGTGACATCAGTATAAAAAATTAGTTAAATAAATAAAATTTAAAATCACCCATTGATGTAGAATGTGAACCAAAGAAAAACAGACGAGCCCCGTTGGGGGATCCAAATGCAGCATAAATTAGTTCAAATTGCTTGCTACACCAAGTCTGTCGCATAAAGAAAAAAACTCATTTCTTACATTCTTTTGATGTTCTCTGCTGTGTTCTCATTCACGTTCTTCGAATATATGCTGATCGGATAATGGACAAGTATAATTTAATATGACTATTCAAAATGCCAAAAAAGTTGCACTAAATATAAATATTTGCATCAAGAATGCACATAAATTATATCCACTCATCATACTGATTAATCCTGCACTAAAAGTGTCATTTTTTCTTGTCTAATGTCTAGATTCTTCCATTTTCTGAGTCCCATTAATCCCGAACAAAACCTGTGTGAAGTCGGATCGGACCCTATAAGCGCAAAGTATTTTAAGTAGAATCTTGGGATATGTTATAATCTGAAAAATCTTTGAACCCACAAAAGATGACACAGAATCAAGCTCCAAGATTTGTGTGAACATCGGATAATAAGAAATAGGTAATTATCAAGTTAACAAAATAGGGGATTAAAATGCTTACTTTGATTGTGCTAGGGAGTAAGCTTCTGAGCTTAGCAAGATGATTATTGATCCTTTCTCTACGTCTCCTCTCAGCTTCACTGTGGCTTTTAGAGGCTGCAAGAGCCTTTTTTTCCATGATTTCTTGAGTAGTCATTGTCTGTACCTCGGCTTCCACTTCCAGCCCAAAGGGGGCCGAGTAGGGGTGCACCATTTGGACTAAAGATTCAGAAATGAGTCTCATTTGACTGTCCAGAACCTGTCCATTGTATGAGTATCCAAATTGTAAGCTGGCCGAACCTCTCCCGTTAAAGAAACCTCCAAATGATGGTGGTGGTTGGAGATGAAACGGGTCGCTATCCGAACCCGAAAAGTTATCAACAGGGTTGAAAATGTGAACCGGAGAAATACAAGGCATGACTTGTGATAGCTTATCAAAAGCTAGGGTTGATCCTCCGACTCCAATATATGCATCCGTTGTATTTTCTTGCTGCATTTCTTGAACAAGTGATAGATCTTGAACTTGGAAACCCTCACTGTTATTAGACACAACATATATCCCTTGAGATCTATTAATATATTTTTGATTCTCGTCTTTCTCCTCCTTGTCATTCATAATATTATATCAAAACCTCGAACACCCCCTCGGTTTATGAATGTTCTGTATGGGATTTAGATATACGCTAATTCTTTAGTTGTCAAAAGTTGCAAATTTAGGTCACTACTCAAACATAGTTTAGGGCTGACTCATGATCGTGCCATCTTTCTTTCACATAAAGATGAAAAGATAGAATATGTGAAGGGAAAGTATCAAGAAACTTGGATTCTACTCGGGCACGCATGGGGGAGCAAAAGGAAGTAAATAAAAAAGGGATATACTATGTAGACAGACCTTTGTTTTGTGATGCGAGGAGGAAGAATATTGTTTTGCTCCTCTAACTTGAACTTTTTTCTCGTTTCTCCTCAAGCCCTTTTTCTTTTCCTTTCTCTGTCAACAAAGCCTTTATTAAGTGGTGATTTTTCTGAAGAGTGAAAGAACCCCTTCTTATCCTACCACTGACTACAACCTTTTCCTTTGTGTTGAGCTTCGTTGGTGGTTTGAGTTCTTGTTCCCGGCATTATCCTCGGATAATGAGTATTATTGTCCCAAATTTTTTTTTTCATATGACAAATGTTTAGATCAATAATGACCATTGGATTTGGAGTAGGTATCTTGTGAGACGGTCTCACGAATCTTTATTTGTGAGATGGGTCAACTCTACCGATATTCACAATAAAAAGTAATACTCTTAACATAAAAAGTAATACTTTTTAATGGATGACCCAAATAAGAGATATGTCTCATAAAATACGACATGTGAGATCGTCTTACATAAAATTTTGTCATCTATAATTTATTATATTAAGTTCAAGCATAGTAACTTTACGTTTTGGGCATGTTCCAGTGTGCATGTGATGATAAAAGTAAACGGTTTTAGCTAGTTTGTATAGTAGTCAAATGCTAAGTTTGTTTTGTATCAAACAAGGTCATAATACACAATATAAATTACGACATGTATCTATATATAATCCATTATTATTTAATATAAAATATTTGTTTTTCAATAATTTATAATACTATAAATATCAGTGGGTATTTTCACGCCAACCCAACGGAATCATTGTCTTAAAACCCCACCCCAGCACAAAGTTCGCTTTATACTTGCTTACAGTACATGCAATGCAATATAGTTTCCTCGGTATATTTTTTTTGTTTACGGCATGTTATTATAACTTGTAAGTATTACTACACTAGCCATCTATTCTTAAAATCGAGCTTTTTTTTTCTTGTCCATCATGTTATGTTGTCTTATAAATGAGATTTATTTTTTAAAAGCATTCTTTTGTACAAGTCAGATGAGAAAAAATGAGACAAAAATCAACAACAAAATAGAAGGATTTTGGCTCCAAGATTATCGGAGAAAAGTCGACCAAAACTAAAAATTCGGAAATTTTAATTTTTGTTATGTGAGTTGATGTGTTTTGGATTTTAGTCTTGTAACTTGTCAAAATTTTATTTTCACCAAGTAACGAAATTTTTTTTATTTAGCAAAGAGATTTTTTTTGTTCTAGTTTTTTTTTTTTTTGGGCAAGACAACTAAAACCACCTAATGTTATTTATTTGACACGATCATATCCTATGTAACTTAATTATGTTGCTTAGATGATTTTAATGTACATAACATAGATTTTATTCTTGTTATACGAGTCACATAAGAGAGAATCAATGTCATTAATGGCTTCCAACTAAAATATATTTTAAAAAATCATAGTTATTGGATGAAAATCAAACTTTGAAAAATAACATGACTAAAACAAAAAACAAATCAACTTGCAAAACTGAAATTACAATTTTTCTTAAGGAAAATATAGGTTACACCACAACATTTGAATATACACGTTCGTGTGGCGTTACACCCTATTCATGTAACATCAAGATTCAAGAGCAACACGAGACTAGAATAATTAAGTACTTCTGCAATCTTTATCTTCCATTCTCAAAAATATTCTTCAATATAAATTTTATTTATTATTATTATATAATATGCATTGTTTTTTAATCCTATAATATGTATTGTTGAAAAATACACATACCGACAAGCTTTATTTTATTTACTATTACAAAAGATACCAAGTACAAGTTGGTCTCAAGCAGAGAATGTATGTGATGTGTTCCAATCCAATTACAAGGATCATCTTTTGTTCGTGATATATCATGTTTTTGGAGAGAAATCATTCCAAGTTCCCGGTTTTATGCCCTATAATATAATTAGTGACATTTTAAGTATCAGTCAATACCTTCTTAAAAGTACAGATAATACAACAGATAATACAGGCTGTACATGGCAGGTATACACAAAAACTGCAAATTTAATCTCGACTTCAAAGCAACTACTAACTATCGGCCAGACTTAACACCGTTTATTTGTGTCAATCCTACATCTCAAAGTGAACCAAACAATTTATAATCCACAGCTGGGTGGGGTGGGGTGGGGTGGGGTGGGGTGGGGTTCAACGGCTGTTAAACTTACCAGGAGGACCCTGAGCCCATGATGATGGCTTGAATCCTCCTACTAACAATTTTGACACGGATGACGCATTTATCTTCCTCCTTTTAGCTTCCAGCTCCAAGCGTCTTTTATCAGATTCAGAAGAACCGGATGGTCCAGAAAAAATTGAGGCGGCTTGAATTAGTGCCCTTTTGTTTTTTCTATTCTTTTCAAACTTGGTAGCAAATTTAACACGCGATGCAGCCGCGGCATCCTCTTCAGAACGAGGAAGAAGTCTTAAACCAAATCCGGATTTCCTAGAACTAGCTTCTTCTTCAGCCACTCTTTTCTTTTGATCCCTAAGTTTGGCTCGCAGTGATTTGTTCAAGGAATAATCGTCTGAATGCATGGCATCTGAAACTCGCTGAAGACGCACCAGTACTGGCTCAGCTTCTTTCTTCTTCTTCATATCTTTCTCCTGGTGCTCAAGACGGTAAAAGGGATCTGCCAGCTTGTTCTTATCTGAAACCGACAATAAAAAGGCAGGAAAAGTATGGTTATGTTTTGGGTTGTTTTTATGACATACGCGATTGATTTGTTTATAAAAGAAAACTCACCATCTTCCACCGGCAGCACCAAAGTTTCAGCATCTTCAGCATCATATTCCTCGATCTTTTTTCGAGCTCCACTAATAATCACATACTCGCAACTTTTTGGATCTGTTTGAATGACAATCTCATGTCTGCAGCATGCAGACTTCATTGAAAAGCTCCATATCTGGAAACAGCATAGATGACTATAACTATCGACAGCAACAATGCACGAAAACTAGTTGAGCATTTGTGTTAAACAACAGTATACCTTTGTAGAATAATAATTTCCCACTTGTTTTTTCTCAGCATTAAACCTCACACCTTTTGCAATCATGGACTCACATCCACCACACCATATATTAAAAGGCATCTCAAACCTGTAAAATCAAGAGCATAGGTTATGAATCCATCATCCTAAGCATAAACACACTATAGATATCACAACACACTTTCAATCATTGTGTCAATTGCAAGACACGATTATTCCTTTAGTGCATGATTGATGAGATGCACAATCATTTATTATTGGTTTCAACTCGGATGCTTTCATCGATGATATAATAATTACCATTACAAGTCACAAGTCTGTTCACCGCCAAAATAATTGTGACAGACACAATACACAGTTCGTTTTTAAATTGATAAAATTGTGATATGAATATGCTTAGGCCAGTCACAGGAAATTAAATTGTGTCAGACCAACTGCCCTATGAAGTATCACAAAACTCTTTTGCCTGTATGGAGGGAAGCTGGTCTACATTGCCCTCATCGAAACAAACTAAAATTTACATGACAATCGCTGTCCAGGATACAAGCTAGTGCATTCCATGTAAATTCCAATCTCTAAATAGTCTCATAATCAATGAGACATTTGGCCATAAATTTTCAAAGTATCATTTCATTGATTTGTATCACCCAGGAGCATCTTTCAAAATGGACTAAAAGCTGATTGTTCAGCTCTACTGTGAAAATTCCCAAAGGAAATCCTAATCCAAACAGATGACACGGCACATTTCTCTTGTCGAGCAATTGCGATTAAACAAAAAAAATTACAAAAATTTTTCTATAGGTCAGTTCCTCAGAAAAAAACAAAATAACAAGAAACTAATCACTAAACTTGCCTAACACATTACCTTATTATCAAGATGCCTTGATCGATTTTTCTTGCTCTCTCCCTCAAAGCATGTTGACCATGAAACTTGTTCAGCCCACCCTGAAGAGATGAGCGTATAAAAATATGAAATATATGTACATACTAATCATGACAATCAATTAAACGAATTACACTACACAGTACCTTTTTTGGTTCCCATTCCGGTGGGTAGTAAAAATTATCTGCCCTCGCAGCTGCAAGAGATGACTGCAGAAACCAAACGAATTCACTTTCAATCACTTGATAAACAAAAGTTTAAGCAAACCCAAATCCTAGAGCATCAATCAAGTGGAATAACATATAAAGAAGTAAATTAAGGCAAATAACAATTTATAACTCCTTGTAAACGTGGAAAATATATAAAACAATCGGTGCTTGTAGGCAAGATGTTCAAATAAAAATTCAAGATAGAATATTTTTAGTAAAGAACGAATTTGCAGAAGCTCATCTTATTTATAATCAATAGAAATCCAATTCAAATTTCATTCATGTAATCTGAACATCATTGCAAAATCGTTCACTTTTCACAAATCAAACATATTATTTCCACAAATCCCCAGACAAACTAAAAAAAAAAGTACAACAAGCACAGAGGGATATATAGAACCAGAAGGCTGACAAGGAAACTGAGCCTCCTCCAAAGGCCCACCCCCCCAAAATAACATCAATTTTCTATTTTCATGAAAAATTCACCTAGAATTATTTCAACCTCTAAGTCAGTTTTAGGTAATTTTCATGTCTCAAACCCTATTCAACTCAAACTCTGGAGAAGCAATTAATTCAACGATTATCTCATACGAGTGGCTCATGTTTCCACCATCCTTCAAACCAGCCAACAAATCGGGGTAAAAACATCTAAAACAAAGTTCAAACCGAGAATTCAATTCATACATAACCGCACAAATAAAAAATCCTGATCCAGCAACAAAACCATTAAGTAAACCAAAAAATAAATAAATTACGCACCATTTTGTGATAGTTACTCTCTTTTTCCGATCAGATTTGAAGAAGGCGAGCTGTTGATTTCTAGTTTTCCGCGAAGGCCTCGATAATATTTTATGCGAGAGATACCGAGTGGGGATAATTTAATCATTGCTGAAAAAGTAGATGCCGCGACGTCGTTCGATTAGTGGCCCCTCGCCCCAGGCCCAATCCAAATTATATTGGGCTATTATGTAATTTTAGGATGTGTAACTTACTTCAAATGGTCAATGTTGAATCCAAATTACCGAGGACAATTTCGGCCTGGCCTATTCAAGTAAAATGCTAAACCCAATCCAAAACCAAGACTTCAATTGGACTAGTGTTACGGACTTGGGCCCATTGTTATTAGCTGAGCCAGGGTCCGAGCATAATTTTTTTATTTATCTATTTTATTTTATTAAAAGTGATGACATGATAGTAACCACATACGAAGTATATCAACTTTTTCTTCCAACTTTACCCTTATATGAAACTAATATTACATTTTTGTTTTTTGTTTTTAAATTTCAACACACTTTTATTTTTATTTCAACAATTCAAATATCAATTTAATCCCTTCATAATTTGTCAAATTTCACTTTAGTCCATCGATAATGATAAAAAAGACTGTACACACACGCATCGTGTGTGAAGAATAACTAGTATATAAATATTGTTGTTAAAAAAGATTGAAAAATTTAAAATCAAATTCAAAATTTTCTAAGTTTTAATATTTCTTTAAAAAAGCTTTTAAATAATTTTAATTTGTCATACTAAAAAAAAAATAAAAGAAATAGAGGTATTTTAGAGATTATAACAAACATAACAAGATACTAATTTGTCGGGGTAATATTAATATTGGATCAGATCAACTATAAACTCTTCCAATTCGCAACTCAAGTTTGAGTAAATTAATATTAATATTACAAGAAAAGCATGAAAATACCCTTTTAAAAAAATTTAAGTTTGGGTTTAGCTTAAGCTAAGTGATAAAAATTAATAATTAAATATCAATATATGTGATATCGATATTTGGACTCGTCAATCATTTATTATAGCTTGACTTAGTCTCCTTTCTAGATTTATTTTTAACCGAAAGCGTCGGTCGCTTTCGTCGACAAGTTTTAACTTTGACTAATTATAACATCACGATAATCTAATTGATTACTACAAGCCGTATTTTTCTGGTTAAAATATGTAAAAAAAGCCTAATACAAAAATATGGAAGCAAATTTTAAAACATCATTGTATGAGGCCAATTGTAAACTCCAAAGTAAGGTCAACCGTTTCACGTAGCATTAAATATTGCATGGACAAATTAAGCAAAGTCGCTGGACACGGTAGTTTTTTATTAATGTCGATGTATTTTGTTGAATTATTCAAATACTTGACAATTTGAAAGACTACGTATTTTTAATCATTGACTTCAACTTTTAAAGATCAATGATTATTTATATGGCTTACAAATCCACAACTAAAACAGCCAAACATTCATCGAATTTTGACAAATATATCGATGTAATGGTGAAGACAGAGTTTTAAAATTACCCGAGTTATTTTTTTTTAACGATGTAATGATGAAGATAGGGTTTTGTCATATCAAATAGGTAGTGTCACCTCAATGGTGGACACGGAAGTAGTTACGATTGACATACAACACATCAAAATTGTATTATATATAGAGTTTTGATATGCTTATCCACCGTATTTACCTTTGTGCCACCAATGACTTATCTATTTGATGTAAATTTGGATATCTTTCATCACATCCAATATATGAGTGATACATCATTGATGGGTAATGAGATGAGCACGATGAGTGAGAAGAGTCGACCAAATTCATACCTACAGTGAAAAAATTATATTTTTGGCATAACGTCAGGTCGGAGATCCATCGTACAAAATTGACTCATGTGACAATCTCATAAGAGTTTTTGTGTATTTATATAAATGTAATATGATATTCATTTAAGTACATAAATTGGTCAAAGTTATTGATACCTATGAACACGATTCGGTATGCCTGATTGAAAGAAAATGAAACCTCAACAATTTGCAAATCATTGATTTTAAAAAATGGAAATTGTACAGCGCAAGTCAACGCAGAACAGGAAGTCAAACATTCATATATCCAATCTTCACAATTGTATATATCGTTTTTATTTGAGAAAGGTGTAAATGTTTTTGGACTTGGTCACTGCAGTTGACTCAAATTGGTCTAGTATAATTTTATTTTATATTTTTTTAAAATAGAGTTTTATGTATATATATCTTATATATTATAATTGTGACGTCTTACTTTAAAATAAAAAATAAATCTATTCTTAATAATTTAATATTTCTATTTATATTGAGAAAAAAATTAAAAGATACGAGGTTTGTTTGACTAACAAATTATAGTACATAATATGAAACACGAACATGATTTCGGTTTAGGAGTAAAGAAATGGTATATTCCCGAAGAGGCGTTGGCTTTTCATCACCTAAAAAAGTTGAAATTAAATTCAACAAATCATGTTTCGTTCTCTAAAAATATTTATTATATTTAGCATAATCAATAAAATATTAAAAATATGAATGTAGGATTTAATATAGTACCCAATAATAATAATATATTTGACATGTATTATAAGAAATTTATCGTAAAAATTTCAATTACCTAAACTGTCGCTAATTTAAGTTCCATCACTGAAACTGTCGCTAATTTGATTTGCGACGGAAAAGAATTTTTTTATTTTTTATTTTATTTTATTTTATTTTTTATTTTTGTATTGAGCTCATTCACAATTTTAATTTGTAAGCTTATAAACTCTATGTAAGGAAATTAATATCAACATTTTTGTTTAATAATAATTTTGTTTACTTATTAATTTTATCTTTATTTATATTAAAATTATAATACAATAAATAAAATATCTAAAAAATAATTTTGAGCTTGTGAATAACAAATTTTGAGCTATAGTTAGAGCCCAAAATAAAAAATTATTTAAATTATGATAATTTTTAACTGAAATTGATATATCTCAAACGTTACTTATTTGGTAGATTTTTCCATTTATTTATAATTGAACGATATTTTAGTGTTATCTTAAGTGTTATTTTTAGTTTTTTTTTTCCCCTAAAATTTTCTCCTGTTATCCTCATTCTTTTTCTTTTTCAAAAATTCTTATTATTTTTATTGTTTTCTCAACTACAACTCTCAGGCTTAATCAATGAAAATATTCTTATAGTCAAGTTGAATTTAGATTATCAAAATATGAGCACATACATGATAAAACAATTTATTTAATTCCAAAAATATCACATGCCGTGATTTAAATATAACTTCTCATTATATAGTTTTTCAATTTTTTCGAAAAATTGAGAATAAATATTGCGGATCAAATAAAAGCTTCTATTTGTTCCAAAATTAGATTAATAAATCGGAGAAAATTTTCACATCATATATTTATTATGAGTAGGTCTCATGTGAGATCGATCGACCTGGTCCATAATTTAAAAAATAATATTTTTTCATGTGTGGGACATCAGTCTCACAAAATTGACATGTATGACAATTTTATACGAGTTTTTATGATTTATTATTATGTTACAATTGTGCGTCTTGGCGGCTAATAATCTATAAAATATATAGATATAATAAAACCCCCATCAAAACAATTGAAGCGAGCCAAGTTGACATCTAACTTGATAATCCAATTGATGCGCAGCAAATACAACAGAGACTTGACAAATCCGATAAATGTAATATATACCAAGAAGGTGGAATCGTTGAAGTTGTCTCTCACACTCCCACCTCTCAACTGCACCCTGCAATTTATATACATGGAAATCAATTATCTGACCCCTATATATATATATATATATATATATATATATATATATGAACACCAAACCATTTCCATTTCAATTAAGGCAATCTCAATTCCCAAAACAACAAAAACTCACAAAAAAATGGTTCGTCCAATTCCTATCCCAATCCATATAAGTGATACTTTCTCCTCCATCCCTCTAGCAATAGGACTGTTTGTCTCAGCGTCACTCCTAGTCGCCCTCTGTGCAAAGCATGCAAGACAAATACCAAGAAAGTATGCTTCCGAAACGACTGAGCCGGAGACGCCCCTTAAGTCGCCATTAGTATTACCCAAGCAACTGAAAACAAGTCTTGGCAGCATGGCGATCATGTCTTTAGTTCATGGCAAGAAATCAAGGCCGGACTCCGGTGCCGGGAAAGAAGAGATCGGGGTTTGGCAGAAGGCGATATTGATGGGGGAGAAATGCCAGCCGCCGGAGTTTTCGGGGGCGATCTACTATGATTATGATGGGAATAGGGTCCCGGAGATGCCTAAGTCACCGAGAGTTGGCCCGTTGAGAGGTTTTACTTTTCTTGTGGAGAAAAAGGATCATTTGGATGTCTAATGAATGACTCAAATCAAATGTAAATGTCTATTTGGTTTGTTATGAAAATTTTACTGTTTTTCTCCATTTTTTTTTCAACTTTTAATAAGTTATAATTATAATGATTTGGTTTAAATAAATATAAGTTGAAGTAAGAGACAATTTATAATTATACAGTAAAACAGTTTCAAAAAAATTATGAAAAACATATGTCATTAGAATTAAGGTTGGGATAGTATACATAGGACAGCTTTTACTTAAACTATATAATATGGTTAATTATGTGGCTTTTCATCTATTGAACAAGGTTTCACATTTTCTTCGAAATAAATTTTTCTCCAATATTTGACCTTGTAGGATGCTAAGAAATCTATTTCTACGCAGCTCCTGCATGATAAAGTAGCATAAAGATTTCGAAGTTTTCCAAATATACTTTGTTAAAATTAAATTAGGTTGTATTTGGATTGATTGATTCCAAATGTCTTTTTATTGTTTAGAGAAGTAAGACATAAACTTTAAATTTTAATGTTTACATATTTATATAATATATATCATGTAATTTATGATGAATTTTAAGTTGTATAATTTGTAATTTATATTACTTTGTATTGCTAACATGTAAATGAATAAGACAAGTAAGATCTGAATTTAAGATTTGATCTATTGTTTTATTGTAAACACAATAAAATTATAATTGAAATTCATAGATTTTAAATATATATATATATATATATATATATATATAATAAAACAATTATGATAATTTTTTTAAAGCATATCAAGATCGTGTCAAAACATGTTAAAATTATTACATTTTTATTAACTTTCAAACGATGTAATTACACTACAACAAAAGAATTACTCCAAGGAATAATCGAGAGTAATTTAAAATTGATGCCTGATTCCCCTCAATTTCAAATTACCAAAACATAACTGGAAACAAATATAAATAGATCGCCTCGAAATACAAAATTTCTCAAACTTCATGTAATATTTTCTTAAAAGATTTTAGTACATTTACACGACAGACCTTTCCATCATTGTTCTCCACAAATACAGACATACAACGAGAGTGGCCAAGATTCTCTATGCATCATAGCAAGTATCAGATCAACATTTATCCCGGTAGACAAGATTAACCTTTGGGTTTCGAATCCTCATTACTAACACATGCTTTACTACTCTAGGTATGCAAACCTCGACCACGACCCCTAGCCGTGTAGCCGTATCCATAATAACCTCTTCCACCATAGTAAGAGCCACGAAATCGACCACCACCAACTCCCCGAACAGAGCCACGACCACCCCGATACCTTGAAAAATCTCCAAATGTCTGCATTTCAAAAAAATGCATTGCCCAATCTTAAAACCGATGGTAGGAGATCAAGGGCAAATACAGCTAAACAACCCAAGATTATGAAAAACCCGTTCGAGAGAGTTGGAAAACCAGTATTCACACTCAGTTTTAGGGTGAAGAAGGTATAAAGTAAAAAAAAAAGTATTAGAACAAATAGGAGAGACCTCGGGATCCAACTTCGTTTGTTCCGAGTATCTACTTCTTCCATAATTAGGGTTATTGTCCAGAGCATTACAAGAAAGGGAATCAAAAAAATCATCCTTCTTATAAACAGGCTGCAAGCACACAAAGATAGCAAGAGTGTTAACCTAAAATCTTGTTCCAAATGTAGAGAGTGATCAGATAACAATCAAGAATGAAAATAACCTTGATGGCTTGATCTCAATCTTTGACAGTTCAGTATCATACTCACCCGGTGAATCATATTCATCAACTCCACTTTCATTTAACACTTTATATTTAGATTGTGATTGATTACATTTTCCCAAATGACCCCACACTTTGTCCTTAAATAAATTTCTCGTTCATTGCCATAAAATCAAATTCTTCGGTAAACTTTCTCACAGGGCGTGCAATGTGGTAGTTGGTCTGCATACCCTTTGTTAGCCAGAGAAAAGGTGCACATGTTGAGAAGTAAATAGTAATTATACATAATCAAGTATGTATTTATATGGCAAAAAAGATACAACCAATTACTTCTAAAATCATTGTCATAAAATTAACAAACATAGATATAAATTTATTCAAGCACAAATTATCATTCTTGGAGAAATTGGTAATTTATAAAATAGTACAAAGTCCTCAAAAATTACCCCAGATCCTTGTCCGCCAGGCCCTCCGTAGTTGTTACTCAATGGATGACCAACATCATTTGGCGAAAAAGAAACACAAACAATACATAATTAATCCAACCACATTTTATTAGTTTCCCAATCCCAAATTGTCATCAGCAAATAGAAAATGAGGTGCTACGAACTTCAACTACAATCAGCAATAAATATTTTGCAAATTAGGACGGTTTGTCGTCCCAGAGACCGAGGGATTGAAAAATTAAGGCCACTGTTCTGATTTTGCTACTTAATGGAGGATTATCTGGTTGTCACTTGATGGATCACTACTGCACATTCCACTAACTTGCCCATAAATTGTGCTTGCAATTTTCAGAAAACATTTTAAATTGCCCAACGGTAGAATTTCCATTTGAGGAACAATAACCAATTTCCGTTAGAAATTTTAGTTGATTCAAGCACCAAAACCCCAAGTACAGTTTCAAAAAGTTTTACAGATAACAGGAATCCATCGGATAATTGTTTCCATCATCCCTTCCACCACAACCCTATGTTTACCAACTTAACCATTCCACCTGCACTCTTCATAACGTCCAACCTGTCCGATATATGCCCTTACATATACCCGCTCACACAACATCAGCCCACAGACTTCAAATAAGGATTTCAATCTCACTACTCCCCCCAAAAAATCTCTGAGTGACCATTTGTGTATAGAGGATGTGGGCAAGGAGAAAGGGCAGACAG
This sequence comes from Primulina tabacum, assembly GCF_025594145.1. Classification (NCBI taxonomy): domain Eukaryota; kingdom Viridiplantae; phylum Streptophyta; class Magnoliopsida; order Lamiales; family Gesneriaceae; genus Primulina; species Primulina tabacum. The sequence continues at coordinate 33,041,141 of NC_134558.1, read as the reverse complement.
GGGAGGGAAGACGTGAACTATGTTTTTCCTTTATTTTTTATTGTATCGCATTGGGTAAATATAATGAGGTGTCAGAATAATATTATATCAATAAAAAAAATATGTTGATCAAGGATCACATAGCAGAAAGTTGAAAAGAAATGTCAAATTCAATAGTAGTGGTTTTCATAAAATTATACTTTTAAACAAAACAGATTAGAACCCTAAACGTATTTCAAATGTGATCAAACGTCATGAAATACATAAATTAAGTCAAAAAATTGTTGATAATAATATCATGAAAACATAATAGAATAAAAAAAACACTGCAATAATTTCTTCCAAAAACTTGTTGGAAACAAACAGACAAAAGAATGTTCTCTTAATGGTTTCCTAAATGTATTATAAAGGACAATGTGTTTTTATGATAATTTTTTTTTAAAAAAGGGTAATCTCTCTCAAAGTCGTAAGGGTAATTATGATTATGCTCAACTAGTTCATTGCATAAGATCTCACTCTTCCTGTCATTTTATACGACTTGTAACCCCAAAAGGTAGTAATAGAGTTCGGTAAAATTCAGTTGGGAACCAAGTAGATACTCATCATTCGTAGCATTCAATTCAATCTGAAAGGATGATTTAAGAAGATACAGAAAGAATGAAAATAAATGTCTGCTTGTGATATATTTAAAGAGACAAACCTTGAGAGCTCGAGTATTTGGTAGTAAAGGTAGTATAGGCGGTTGAGCTTCCGTCACTGCAGGAACCAACGGTTCAGATGAAGGCTGTGGTAAAACCTGAACTACTTTCACATCTTTCTGACTAGTTAGTAAAGTTTGAGGTGAAGACACAATGGTTTGTCCAGATTTCTGTAGCGGCCCAGGAGTTTTATGTGAAGTTGTCGAAGTTTCTGCAAAAACAGAACAGAACCAGATGCCAAAGCAACAGATGTTAAGGGTTGAGAAATTGTCAGATGGGTCAAGGGAACAGGGCCAGGTATTGTGGGCTTGTCAGCTACTGAAGAGACACCAGCACCAGGGCCAGGAATCATGGGACCGTTAGCAACTGAAGATAGACCTGCATTATCAGGAGCTAAACCAGAGAAAGGAGACAAAATTTGCAAATTAGAGGTCAGTGTTGATGTAGGAATAACAGAGATAGGAGCTTTCTTTGGCAATAGATTACTCCTTTTTCTGGTGTAGGCGGCACAGGATGCAAAGGGTGAACATTCAAAGACAAGGATGAAGGTAAAGAAGTAGAGATTAAAGTAGCAGAAACATTGCTGTTAGGAACCAAGGACCAATGATATTCCAGAAAATTAGAAGTGGGCAGGCTTGATGCTTCCATTGGCATATATGAACTGAAACTAGAAAATTGCATGGGTTGCATGGAGGGAGGAATAGCCAAGCTAGGAGGTGGTTGGAACAAGGACTGCTGAGGCAGTTGAGGAAGCCCATTAAGTGCACCGTAAAATCCCTGTCAATAAATTGGCCCAGCTAGCCCACTGCCACTTGCATTTGGGGCTCTAGGTTGATATAAAGGAAGACCACTTTGAAAATTTGAACCAGGGAGTCCCCAACTGTGAAGAATGGGAACCAATATCAGCCAAAGATCCACTGGGACCGGAAGACAAGTTTGTGGAGGGTTGTTGGACGAGTATATTGAGACTAAGTGGGGTGTATTCAATATATAGATTTAATGATTTTCAGTGACTTTTTTAAAATTACAGATTTTCGTGGATTTGATAAATTTTTATTGACTTTTATAGAATTTCAAAGATTTGTAAACATGGACTTCTGTGGACTTTTTGCAAAAATTGTAGACATTTGTAAACTTTTTCATTGATGATGTGAATTTTGTACTTTTATGAACATATATATATATATATATATAGACACACACACACACACAAAATAAAACAAATATTTCATCAGTGAACAGGCAAATACAAAACCTATTAAATTCGATTACATTCAAACATACAATGTTTTCATATGAGGTACGCTTAAAATGTTTCTAGAGCCTCCAAGATGCGCGGAGACCTACATATGCTCTTCAGCTTAATTACATGTCTCATCCTTTGTTATGTAAATAACAGATTCAAAAGTAATGATTTCTTAGTAACCAAATCAGGAGATATCCCACCAGGTAATTAGACCTAGTCCTCAAACAGGGTTGTGTAGCTAGTGAAAGAATCAGCAATTCAAGACAAACCAAAGAAGCAGAAAAACAAAATAGATACCTTAATATCGCTTCCTCTAAACAGAATATAATCTTATGTTTTATCACTTGGAGTTATTTGTGGGCCATCCTATTCCGAACTTCTGTTCCAAATGATCTCACTGCCAAAGGTATTGAGCACCAATAATTACATTTCAAGCATCATAGAAAACAAAAAATTGTTACATACAACCAGTTTCATATACAAAATCAATAATGTGAATAGATAGACTAGATTAAAGGTATCATGTTAGCTACGAGCATAGTTCTCCCCAGACATGCCCAAGTTTACTATTATGGTAGCTTGACTGACTGAGGTGCTTAACTTCCCTTTATCATGTTGGATTACAATCACAAAAGTGCAATGTCGACTGACTGAGGTACTTGACACTCATATAATCTCATAACTCAATCAATATGTAACGATGTATGTTAGTCCATTCTTCTTTTCAACTGATCCTCAAATCAACAAAAGAAATGTTGTTGAAGTGGAGAACAACATTGACATATCTAATGTCATAAAAGCTAAAGAATTCCAGTTTTTCAAAAGACGGTGGCCTAGCATGGGTACCGCCACATGCCATATCCGTCCAAATTGTAAATATCAATCAAATATCTAATACAGTACAAATTCATTCTGTGAAGAGAACTATCACGTTCAAATTTTCCTGCTAATTCCGTGAATAGAACCAATGATCACCATGAATATAACCGGTAATTACCAATTCAATGCACCAACTTCACATTTCTTAGGCACTCAAGCTTTCGCGTTATTTCCGCTACAAAATATCAAAACTCCGATAACAAATAGGTACAAGAACATATCTGTTATGACCAATACAAGAATCTTAATAGAAATGAAAATACAAGAACACAATCAACTCATTCAAAACTGAACAAAAAAATCATGTCTTCTTATGTCGGCAAATAATAATAACCAGTCAAAGAAAGCGGGCTGAAGAATTTGAAAACGCGGTTGGCGGAAATTTCGCGGAAATTTCAAAAGACGCGTTTTATACGCGTCTTCACACTGACAGAGGCTCTATAAATAGAGCTCCCCTCGTCATTCTGAAATCATCCCTTCTTCGAGTTTTCTCTCATCTTATAGCATTTGAGTGCTTAGTTCTATAATATTTGTGAGGTGTTTGTCTCCTGTATTAAGAGAGTGTGTGTTCTTTTTGGAAACACGGTGAGTGAATTGTACACCACAAAATATTATTGTGAAATTCTTTTCATCTTACTCATGGTTTTTACCCTAATAATTTTTAGGAGTTTTCCACGTAAATCTTGGTGTCCAGTTTATTCTTTATTTTCGGGTTTTATTATCTCAAATTCCACACGTGGGACCAACAAGTGGTATCAGAGCCTTGGTTTAAAATTTCTTAAAATTCTGAGCATGCTCTGTGGTTGAAGCCTAGACTGATCTTCCACATCAGAAAAGATTTTTTGAGATTTTTTTTTAAGGCGGGATTAATTTTGTTCAGTCTACTAAATTGTTTTAAACATAATGGCGGGAAGGTACGAGATAACAAAGTTCAACGGAAGCAATTTTATGCTATGGAAAATAAAGATACAAGCAGTTTTAAGAAAGGAGAATTGCTTGGTGGCTATTGGAGATAGGTCGGTGGAAATTACGTACGATGGAAAGTGGAATGAGATGCATGCTAATGATGTTGCCAATTTACACTTGGCTATAGCAGACGAAGTTTTGTCAAGTATCTCTGAGATAAAAACAGCCAAAGTTATCTGGGATACTCTGACAAAGATGTACGAGGTCAAGTCGTTACACAACATGATTTTCCTAAAGAGAAGGCTTTATACTCTTCGGATGACGGAATCCTCATCAATAACCGACCATATCAACACACTAAATACTCTATTTGCCCAACTCACTTCCATGGAGCATAAAATTGGGGAACATGAACGTGCAGAGCTTCTACTTCAAAGTCTACCAGATTCATATGATCAACTTATCATCAACATAACCAACAATATTCTTATGGACTTTCTAAGATTCGATGATGTCTTAACTGCGGTTCTCGGAGAAGAAAGTCGGCGCAAGAATAAGGAAGATAGGGTGGTGGTAACCTCGAAGCAGGTAGAGGCTTTACCGATGATGAGAGGAAGATTCATGGACCGTGACTCCAGTGGGAGCCAAAGACGGGGTAGATCAAAATCGAGAAGTAAGAAAAAAATATTTACTGCTTTAAATGTGGCGGTAAAGGGCACTTCAAGAAAGAGTGTACGAGTATCGACAAGAGTTCTCAAGGAAATGTGGCCAGTACTTCAGGCAGTGGTGAAATATTATTCAGCGAAGCGGCAACAGTCAGAAGACAGACACAAATTTTGTAACACATGGATTATGGATTCAAGAGCGACGTGGCACATGACGTCTCGGAAAGAATGGTTTGATCATTATGAACCAGTCTCAGGAGGATCTGTATTCATGGGAAATGATCATGCCTTGGAAATCGCTGGGGTCGATACTATCAAAATTAAAATATTTGATGGCACAATTCGCACCATACAGGAGGTACGACATGTGAAAGGATTGACGAAAAATCTTTTGTCCGTGGGGCAATTGGATGACATCGGGTGCAAAACCCGTATCGAGAAAGGGATCATGAAAATTGTGAAAGGAGCGCTTTTGGTTATGAAGGCGAAAAAAGTTGCTGCAAATCTGTATGTACTTTTGGGAGAAACACACAAAGAGGCAGAACTAGCTGTTGCATCAATTGGTTCAGGAGAAGAATTAACAGTCTTGTTGATCCCACATGCGGAATTTGAGAGAATAAAACCCGAAAATAAAGAATAAACCGGACACCGAGATTTACGTGGAAAACTCCTAAAAATTATTAGGGTAAAAACCACGGGTAAGATGAAAAGAATTTCACTATAATATTTTGTGGTGTACAACTCACTCACCGTGTTTCCAAAGAGAACACACTCTCTCTTAATACAGGATACAAACACCTCACAAATATTATAGAACTAAGCACTCAAATGTTATAAGATGAGAGAAAACTCGAAGAAGAGATGATTTCAGAATGAAGAGGGGAGCTCTATTTATAGAGCCTCTGTCATTGTGAAGATGCGTATAAAACACGTCTTCTGAAATTTCCGTGAAATTTCTGCCAACCACGTTTTCAAATTCCTCAGCCTCCTCTCTTTGACTGGTTATTATTATTTGCCGACATTTTTCCCACTTGGAGATTTGATTGATTGAGAATCAAACACATCTCCACACATCCTTTCAATCTTGCCATTTCCTGTTGCTTATGTTTCCGCTAGACCACTTGAGGATCTACACCACTCAAACTTATCAGTGTTCACTGGCTTGGTCAAAAAAATCAACTGTGTTATCTTTTGTATGGAACTTTTACATATCCATACTTCCTTCTTCTACTATTTCCCGCACAAAGTGAAATTGTACTCCAATGTGTTTCGTCTGGAATGAAAGGCTGGATTTCTTGCGATATGCAAGGCACTCTGACTGTCACAAAATAAAGAAACATTATCTTGTTTGTGCCCGATCTCCTCCAATAACCTTTTAATCCATATTGCCTCCTTGCAAGCTTGAGTAGCTGCCATATATTCTGCTTCCGTCGTAGATAATGCCACGAATGTTTGCAGTTTTGAAACCCAGCTTACTGCTCCTCCTGCAAGTGTAAACATAACCAGTAACTTAATGTATCTAAGGATCCTCTTAACAGTACTCCAATGCTCTCGTCCAGGATTCGCCATATACCGACTAACTGCTCGCACTGCTTGAGCAATGTCCGGTCTTGTACAGATCATGGCGAACATCAAACTTCTCACTGCTGATGCATATGGTACTCGAGACATCTCCATCTTCTTCGCTTCACTGCTAGGACACATCTTTGAGGATAACTTGAAGTTAACAGGAAGAGGGGTCGATATTGGCTTGCTATCTTGCATGTTGAAGCGTTGCAAGACTTTCTTCAAATAATTTTTCTGGGAAAGCTAAATCTTTCTGTTACTTCTGTCTCGGTGAACTTGCATCCCTAGAATCTTGTTTGCTGGTCCCAAGTCCTTCATATCAAATTCCCTAGCCAACTGTGCCTTCAATCCTTGGACCTGATCTTTGTTGGCGCCTGCTACCAACATGTCGTCCACATACAACTAGCAAAATGATATAATCATCACCAGACCTTTTGAAATATGTATAAGGGTATGCACTCAGTCTGTTGTATCCAATGCTCATGATATAGGAATCAAATCTTTTGTACCAACACCTCGGCGCCTGTTTGAGAACGTACAGAGATTTGTTCAACCTCCAAACCAAGTTCTCTTTGCCCTTTTCCGCAAAACCTTCTGGCTGGAGCATATAGATTTTTTCTTCAAAATCTCCATGAAGAAACGCCGTTTTCACATCTAGCTGTTCTAGATGAAGGTCAAACACCTCACACAATGCCAACACTACTCTGACTGTTGTAAGCCGAAGTGCATAGTTATTTGGGGCGCAAGGCGCAATAAAGCGCTAGGGTGCCTTGGAGCCTGAGGCGCGAGGCGCGAGGCGCGAAGCGCACGTTTTATCGAAGTAAAGCGCATTTGACACAAATTTTAAATTCAACATATATAAAGTATTTTATACTATTTAAATTAAATACTTTTCACAAAAATAACAAATAATATAAATAAAAATCAATTAACAGATAATGTAGCATAAATCATAATAAAAAACAAACTCCAATCATCTAAAATTCATTATTAAGTCGTAAGTCCATCATAGTATATTAAGGAAAAAACTTCAAAAATCTAAATCATCAAATCCATCTTCATCCTCCCCAACTGTATCATCATCATCATCTCCAGAAGCTGAAGCTCCAGATTTGTATCCTTCTGATTCCTCATCGTTTTCACCAAAATCAATTTCTCCATCGTCTTCATTGTTATAACGATGGATAGTGGATCTTCTTTTATACGTATTTAATGTACTCGTACTAGCTGGTGCTTCTTTTGTAGAGGATGGACCTCGAGATCTAAAATTATAGGCATATTCATCAACCCCAGAAGCTCGTCCAACTTCACCCCAAGTCAAACTATCATCATCAAACACGAGATCATTTTCGTCACCACTATTATAATTTAGTTCCCCCATCAACCATTCATTACTATCATCTATATCGGCCAAAGAAATAGGATCAATCGTATCACGCATATCATATCGGCGCCTCAAAGCCCTATTATACTTGATATAAACCAAATCATTCAATTTTTTTTGCTCCAGTCTGTTTCTTCTTTTGGAATGAAGCTGCACATATTTGATACAAATTAATTTTAGCTTTAAAATAATAAATTTATTTAATAGTTAATTAAATACTAATACTTAGTACTCACATATTCAAACACACTCCAATTTCGTTCACAAGCAGATGAGCTACAAGTGAGGCTTAGAACTTTCACCGCGAACACTTGCAATTCGGGTGTCGAACACCCATAAGCCAACCACCATTCCGCTGGTTATTTTGAAACAAAATAAAAAAATGAACATTAAAATTACATATCAATTATCATATAATAAAAATAAAATATTTATTACCTGGTGATTTTTTGTTTCTTTGTCAGACTGCCATGGGCATCCCGAAAAGTCCTTCGGCCCTTTTGTACATTGGCAATTGTTCCATTATCTTATACAGTAGCTCCTCGGTTTCACACATCCTAGCGATACATTTATACAAACCCGTTACTACTTCATTATCATTTTCTATATTAGATCCGAATAGAAGAACTCCGGGTTTAAGAAATGTCCAGCAGCATGTAAAGCTCGATGGAGTTGTATCGTCCACCTAAGATCAATTATAGCAAAAATATCTTTATATTTATCCTCTTTGTGATCAAATGAGGCAACAATAGCTTCTTTAGCTCGATCCATTGCCTCATAAATATAGCCCATTGGAGGTTTTTTTCCCCATCAACCAATCGAAGAACTTTCACAATAGGACCACTCACTTTAACAGCATAAACGACCGCATTCCAAAATGAAGGCATTAGTATAACCTCTGTTGCCCGTTTACCCCGTGCCTCCTTTGCAAATCTACTAGTGGTCCATTTCTCAGAGTGTAAACATTTTTCTCAAACTCGCCTTGTGATTTTGAAAACGCTTTAAAGTCAAAAAAGCAGTTGCAAAACGAGTTTTTCCTACTCTAACCATATCTTTCTGTCTTGTGAATTCTCTCATCATGTTTAAAACTTGGGCCCTGTTATATATATATCCATTAACCATCATTGCCCTTTCATATACCTTCTTCAAGTGAGGAAGCTTAACGAAATCTTCAAGCATCAAATCTAAACAATGAGCAGCGCATGGAGACCAATATAAGTGAGGATATTGTGCTTCCAAATGACGTCATGTTCATTAAAATTTAAATACAATAAACAAATTACACATTAGAAGTTAGAACTTTAATTTAAATAGTATAATAATTTTATATAAAGCGATATAACTAATTACTAATATAAAAATTCAAAAGTTAAAATCATACCAGCTAAAACATTTGCGCTTGCACTATCAGTAACAATTTGAACCACATTCTTTGCCCCAATTTGTTGCACATATTTGTCGAACAAATCAAATAATTTCGCACCCGTGTGATAATAGCTTGACCCATCCACTGATTCTATAAACACAGTCCCTCGAGGACCATTTACCAAAAAATTAATCAATGTCATATTTTTTCTATCAGTCCACCCATCTGCCATCAAAGTGCATCCATATTTAACATGGTCATCCGTGTATTCTTTCAATATCAATTTTGTATGTTCCAACTCCTTTTTTAAGCATGTAACTCTAACTTCATGATAAGTAGGGGGCTTCATTCCACAACCAAATTGTCCAACAGCTTCAATAAATGGTTTAAAACTATCATAATTCACGGCGTTAAAAGGAATACCTGCATCATACATCCATCTAGCGAACTTTTGCACTGCATACTCCCTCAGTTTCTTCTTGTTTTCATCATACAACTTCGCTGTCTTTGCATCTTTTTTCTTTCCTTGAGATACAGTCTCATCAACATCTTGTCGGAAGTATAAATCTATTGGACCAGCTTGTTTTAATTTTTTCCCAGGAAAATCAGGTGCAAGATTGGAACGCTGACCAAATGAAACTGAAATAAGCCGTTTCCCTTTTGCATGTATATCTTCTTCAACTTCCAAATATTCTTGTTGTTCTGCAACTTCATCAAAGTGAGGGATTGCATCCATTTGATTTTTCAATTCTTTCTTTTTTGACATATAAAAGCTGATTTCTTCTTTCACGTGCTCTGGACATTTTGAGCAAGTTTTTGTATTCCTATTGCCTCCAACAAGATGTTGTTTATGTCGATAAATCCCACCGTTAGTTGTTTTCCCACAAAAATTGTACTTCACTTTATTGGTATTTTTTGGGTCTTCTAATGTTGCATAATTCCATGCTGGATCTTTTCGAAGGGTTTGTGATTCAGAATTTGACATTTTTATCGGCAAAAACAGGCTTTATTCTAGAATTCTGCAATAAATTGCTGAAATACAAAATTAAAAATATAAATATATTGCTGAATACAATATATTAAATAATTCAATCATCAACAGGTTACGGGATTATATAAGATAGATCAAAAGTTGGAAAATATTTCATTAAAAATCAAATAATTCTAGTTCATACTTCATTCATAATTCTGATAATAATGTATTAAAAAATAAACAAACCAACTCCAAATGCTATTACAGACAGATTACGTCAGTAAATTCAATTGGACAGACGACAGCAAACATGAAAAAAAAATGTTTGGACGTTAGAGTATTTGGCTTATCTACTCACAACCGGCAGCGATCAGGTGTGGCTACTGGGAAGGATTTGAATAAGGCTATGACTTTAAAAGTGTGGATAGCATATGTTTTCATAGCCTGATCCGCTCCAATCATCATATAAAGTATAAACCACTACAAAAATTTTCTGCAACATGCTTTCATATATTCCGTGGACTGTGTCCAACTTCTTCCATAATATTTTATCGTTTTTAGTATGTAAATAAGTATGAAAACTCACAGTTTTTGATGAACCAGAAAAAGTCTGAGAGAGGCCGCTGCACGCAAAGTCGCTACACAGAGAGAAACTGAGAGGTCGCTGAGTTCTGTCTCACTAGGGAGAAAACGCACACATGCAGGGCTTTGTAGAAAATAAAATAGGGATTCTGTTTGTTAATTGGGCCTAAAACTTGTTGGGATTTAATTATAATTAATATGTATAGAATCGTTGGCTTTATTGACATAGGCGCACAAGCGCGCGCCTTTCAAATGAGGTGCGCCTGGGACGCTTAGGCGCGCGCTTGATTACAGTATCACCCAAGCGCAAAAGATGCGCCTTGGCTGCGCCTGTCGCCAGGCGCTCGCTTTTTATAACTTAAGCCGAACCACATGAGAAAATATCTCATTGAAGTCAATGCCTTCTTTTTGAGCATACCTTTTTACCACCAACCTAGCACGGTACCTGAAACGTCCTGCCCTTTTATTGCTTTAAAAGTACTAGAATTTTTTTTTTTTAACACTCAATTTTCGGCCATGTACCTTTCTCTCACGAAAATATTTTTATAAAATATTTAACCCTTTAAAATTAAACATTAACCAGCTAGCATTTTAAAAACCATGTGCAATAGTGAGAAAATGAAATCATCGCATATTTTACCAAACCTAAAAAACAATAATTTGAAAAGAATAGCCCATACTAAACCTCTCAAAAATCTCTCAAATGCATAAATAAAAAATCTTAAAAATCTTTAATCATAAAGCATGAGTCAAAAGTCATAATGCGGAAAAAGTAGAAGCGCTGGTCCTCGGGTTGTGTGCGCCTTCAGTCCAGTCAAATCACTCATCAAGTTCTCCCTCAATACCACCTGCATCCATCACACCTAGTGAGTCTAAAGACTCAACACACCATAATCTTTATAACGAGTAATACGTAATACAGTCAACATATAACGGTGAAAAATATTTGTACTTAAAATATCGTTTTCATGAAGATGCATAAACATAAACATTTTCGTAAACATTTTCATGATGCATAAAACTTAAACATGAACATTTTCATGACATGCAAACATGAATTTCCTTTTCCTCAACATGACATGACATAAAACCTTAAACATAATCATGAACACTTCCTTTTTTTTCCTTTGTTGAATTCAGATCGTTAATTGTGACTTTCCTGACATGACATGACATGACGATGGATCCATCTACGTGAAACCTCAGTACTGGGCGGCGGGGGACACCAGCAACACTCTCACCGGTCAACTGGGCCCTGGCCTATCATGATCGAATAGAAATACGCTCGTCGGGGTTCCCTCAGGGGCCTTTTCCCATAAATGGGTTCCCTCTGGGGCCTTTTTCCCCTCACGATATTCCCATTCTTCCGTTACCACAAAATCGTTACCACATATTCGCAATGATGGAAACACGATCGTCGGGCTCCCACTGGGACCATAACTCTCACGACGTCGCCAACATTAACGAATTAGTCACAATCACTTCACATCCTTCAACATTTACATTCTCATCACTTTATAAAAATCATGCATAACATAACATTTTGTTTTTGAAACCAAGCATGAAACATGTCTTTTAAATGTCTTCCATAAATCATAAAAATCAAATAGACATTTTAAAATCATAATTTAATCATAAACATTTAAAAATAATCATAATATCATAAAAACAGTATTTAGGGCACTGCCATAACCTTTACTAATTTCCGGTGTAAAAAGACCGTTTTACCCCTGGACTCGACATTTTACGTTTTCGACTTTTTTCTTGATTTCATGACTCTAACATGTCCCAAATAATTATTTAAGCCTAAATTAATTTTCCCATAATTTTATTTGGCTTAAAACTTAGACTTTTCATTTATCCTTATTTAATTGTTTTGACGGTGTTTTAATCCCGAAAAATCCCAAACTTTAATATAAAATTCCTAAATTCTAAATTTAGTCTTTTTATATTATTTTAGCCCTTATGGACCACGACTCGACCCCCGTGAGTCGTTTTCCAATTTTCTTCTTTTTGAAAGCCCTATTTGACACTTAAACTTCGACCCCGAGCCAACTTTTGATTTTCACGAGTTACTCCCGGACCATGTTAATCCAAAACTTGACCAACATCTTAAAGTAACCTACTGGACCCTTAAACCACTAGAAAACCTTACCCAAAGCCAAAAATGTGAGCCCCCTAAAGATTCATATGCTGGCCGAGAGTTGTAATGACCCTAGGACTCTTGTTTGGTGCCTAGATCCTAGACCGACGCCCCAGCCCTTGAACCAACATGTTGTGTACCTTCTTAGGACCCTAATGAGTCACCCTAAGCCTAACCCACGAGCCCTGGAACCTGCCTTCCCTCCCCTGCAAGCCGCGCACCCAACTGCACCAACCTGCTCTTGCTCTCGGGTAGGAGTCCTCTTGCTTCAGGACTCCTCCCAGCCCTCAAACTCGAGTCCTAGCTTGGCTAGGACTCTACCCTAGACTCAACCAAGCCCCTGGCCGATGCCCTGGCCCAAGCCAAAGCCAAGCCAACCCCCGGAACAAGGAACCCGATCCCCTAAACCCATGACAGCAAGTTCACGGTTTCTGCATGTTCTTGTTTCTTTTCTTTCTTTGTTTCAGGCGATTTACGTGTGGTGTGTGGGACTCCAAAACAAGTAGAAACCTTACTTTACCAAACCTAGACATCATGGCAGCCCCTTAGTATCATAAAACAATTTATTGGATTCAAAATCATGAGCATAACATGCAATAGTGTAGAAATCCGAAAATTTCAGAAACTTGTTTTCATGTGCTTCATGCATAAATTATTTAAACAATAATATGATATGATGGATGAGAAAAGGAAGATTAAGGCGTGCCTTTGCGTTTTAAACGCACGAAAAACCGTTGACGACGAAAACGTTGACGCGGAGGGCCTAGTCTTGACAACCTTTGAAACTTCCTTCGAAATTTTCTCCAAAATAATTTGTGTATGATGTCGTGTATATGGAGTGCCAAGGAAGAGTTTTAATTGAGGAAAAGAGGTGGGCGTGAGTTAATGAATTAATGGGAGGGTTTTGAGTATTTTATAGTTTAATTAATCACTAATTAGGCTTAGGCCCATTAAGAGATTAATTAGGTCCATTAATGCTTAATTAGAATTTAATTAAAATATTAAAATAGTTTTTGTAAAAATAGTTTGTGAATTTAATAGCCGGGTTGCCAAAAAGTTCGTATTTTTGTTGAAAATCTAACACCGATAAAAATTACGTCCCGGCGTATAAAATCACCTCAAAACCCCATATCTTCAAAAATAATAAAAAGCATCACCCATATTTTAAATAATCAAAAACAATTATTTAATAAAAACATTTGACATTTTTCAGCCCTCGATCCCCGTTCCTCGATCGTCACTTTGAATATTCCTAAAAATACAATTTTATGCATGATGACAATAAAAATCTCATTTAACATATGAACAAGTATGTCACATAATTAATTAGCAATTAAAACATTTTAATCAAAATACAAAGAATTTAATAATTTATATGCATGTGGTTCGCGTGGACCTTTAAATTTTCGGGGCGTTACAGTTATTGCCATCATCGCTTGATCTTATAGACCCATCTGTTTCCAATAGCTTTCCTCCCTCGTGTTAGTGTAACAAGATCCCAAGTTTTATTGTCGTCCAATGCCTTCCAATTCTTCTTGCATTGCTATCATCCACAAGGATAAATCCGAGCTTTGAGTAGCCTCATGGAAACTCGATGGCTCACCATCCTCTGATAATAGATAATATACAATATTGCTTTTAGTGACATAATCTGAAAGCCAACCTGGTGGTCTTCTGTCTCGAGTTGACTGCCTCACATTGGAAACTTCAGACTCAACATGTTCTTGTTCTTCGTGCTCTGGTACTGCTTCACAAGAAACTTGACCTTCGTCCGTCTTATTTTCCACCTGAAATATAGCAGTTTCTGAATTCAATGTGTCTTTGTCTCCCTTTACTTTATCTTCCTCGAAGATAACATCCCTGCTGATGACAAGCTTGTGAACAGTAGAATCCTACAAGCGAAACTCTTTTACTCCATCAGCATAACCCAAGAAGATATATTTTCTGGATTTCGAATCCAACTTCGATCTTTCTTGCTCATTGTACAGAACGTACACAGGGCTTCTAAATATATGTAAATGAGAATAATCTGTCGGCTTCCCAGCACACATCTCCATCGGAGTCTTCAGATCAATCGCCACTGAAGGAGAACGATTGATAATATAACAAGCGGTTTTGACTGCCTCCGCCCAAAATGACTTTTCTAGACCTGCAATCCTCAACATAGCTCTTGTTCTGTACAACAAGGTTCTATTCATCCGCTCTGCCACTCCATTCTGTTGAGGTATGTAAGCCGTCGTGAATTGTCTTTTGATGCCCTCATGTTGACAAAATGCATCAAATTCGTCACTGGTATATTCTCCTCCATTGTTAGTCCTCGGACACTTGATTTTCTTTTCAGAATCAAGTTCAACCCGCGCTTTAAAATCTTGAAAACTTGGAGAACATCTGATTTCTTCTTGATTGGATACACCCAACATCTCCTAGAAAAATCATCAATGAACGAGACAAAGTACGCTCCTCCTAAGGATACAACCGGTGCTTGCCAAACATCCGAATAAATCAGCTCCAATGTACTTTTGCTTCTGGCAGTAGAAGTGTCAAACTTTAATCTGTGTTATTAACTAGTAACACAGTGCTCACAAAAGCGTAATGACACTTTTGTAATTACCGACAGCCGTTTTCGTTCTGAGAAATTTTCAACCCTCGTTCTGATATATGCTCGAACTTTCTATGCCATATAATCTTAGTTTTTGAAAGTACACAAATATAAAAAGACAAAATTCACAGAATTTTGAGTACGGATTACCGAATAGATCAGCCACGAATCACGATCCTATTTCCAAAAATTCCAAGAAAGAGACAAAAACACTCAATATTAAATTATAAATAATTAGAAAAATACAAATACAGTTTACTGAATGATTGATCCTTCTCACCATTGCGTAATCCGATGCTGGACTCTTCGGTATTGATGTTGTACAATATGCCTCCGTATCTGATCTCGCTCTTCGAAGTCAAGCTTATTAAGCTGCCGATATAGGAGTCCTCCGATGCCACGCCACCTGCATATTTACTGCTCGATTCCGCCGCCGCCGCCGCCATCTTCTCCGACTGCTAAACGACAATATCAGATAACTTACTATTTAAAATTAATAATTATATACGTGTCTGGATCGAGAGAAATGGAGGAATTATTAGTCAACAAGCGAGTGAGAGAAAGCTGTTGACCGTTTTAACTACATATATGTAGGCCTTGGCTAGTTTGGGCCTAAATTTGGGCTGTCCATCCACATGAGTCCAATAACTGTTCCCTGTAAATATTTGTACTAATATGTGATGAAGTCATTATATTAATTTTTTTTTAAGAAAAAAGTTTTCTAATTAATTATTTATTTTTTGAAAATTAATTATTTTTTGTTTTTTTGGTAAAAAAAAAAGAGCAAGGGAAAAAAAATCTTAAAGTGGCCCTAACATGCACGCATTTCGTGTAAATAAATGTTGAATCTATCACCTCCATTTTTTGGAGGAAATTTTTAAAAAAAACTAATATTGCTCAAATTTGAATTTAAAAAGTAAATATGATCTCCATTTGACCAAAAATAATTGGTCCTGCACTTAGGATAATTCTAATTTTAACAAATGAATGTCGTTGTTTTTTTTTTAACATTCATCAATTTTAAATTTCTTTTTCTATCAATTGAAACTAGGAGAGAATTACATTTTTGGTCATATAATTTGACATATTTTAAATTTTAATCGTGTAACTTATCGAATTTTGATTTACATCAGATTATTTGAATTTTTTGTTTTGGTCTTTTATTTACCTGAAACCACTAAATTCATCGAACATTAATTATTTAACATTGATGCTCTCCTATATAGTTCATGCGATAAGAATAAAACATATATTACACACATTAAAATTCTACTTAAACAAAAATAAAGGAAAATAATAAATGTTTTTCTCACATTTTGATTTATTCGGGTCGTTTTGTTTTATTTTCCTCTCACTTCTTTGCTTAGACAAATTTTAATAGGTAATATATATTTTATTCTCATCACACGTGTCGCATAAAATGAAATTGGAGTTAAATAAATTACATTCGATTGATTTAGTGGTTTCAAAAAAAAAAATCAAATCACTTTATGAAAACCAAACTTTAACAAATTACATGACTAAAACCCAAAATAAACAAATTTATATTAAAATTGCAATTTTTCCTCTTAAAAGACATCAAGTCTGGTACCATATCTCTTAGGTTACAAAGAGCATTAATTACTATAGTGATAGACCACCATAAAATCATATTCAAGCACACATACACATACATGCACCAAATAAAGTTATAAGATGGATTTAATAGAGAGTTTATGGCCATTTACCTTTTACTTTTCTTCTAACTCCTATTTGACTAAAACCTATAGTTACAATAAATATATAAGAATTTCAGGAATGTTTTGATCTAATGACTTTAAATAATAAGGAAAATAACTTAAAGTGAAACATAGACTAACCTTATTTTACATCTCATTTAGTCATAAAAAGAATTACGGACCATTTGTTTAGGCCATCTCCAACCCAAAACTCTATTTTAAAGCAACTCTACTCTAAAATAGTGCAGTTTCTGCACCAAATACAATGTTCATCTCCAACCCATCTACTTCAAATCTTACTCTAAAAAAAATATTCTCGGAATATTCTTTTTTATTTTATTTATTTCATTTTTATAAGTTATTAAATATATATTTTTTAAATTTAGTGATATAATTATAATTACATTTTATATTGAATATATTTAATATTATATTTTTAATAAATGTGATAATATTACAAAAATGATTAATTTAATTATTTTAAATATATTATTGAAATCTATATTATACGAATTGAAATAAAAATAATTTCAATTGGTGAAATAAAATTAATATATGACATTAAATTAAATAACATTGCACAAATACAACTTCAAATATTTGAACGACCATATTCATCCCATAAATGATCAATTAAAGTATTTCGTAATGCATAATGAGCATCTTTGAACATGGCAAAGGATTTAATGATTCGAGATAAAAATTTCACTAAAGGATTCAAGTTTGATCATGTTTGGCCTATAATGAAAGATATGGAGAAATTTTCGGCCAACGCCAGTGCACCGATACCACTATCCAAAAAACATGTCACAAATTTGGATTCATCACAGTCGGATACTCAAGAACCAGAATCTCCAATATCAGGTTCCCCTGCATTATCTGAATTCGAATTCGTATTTTTATTTTAACTGTGTACTTGAATGTTTAAATATTATTCAATAAATTTGTGTGTTAGATGTTTAAATATAATTAATATTTTATATAATTTATATAATTAAATATTTTAATTTTATATTTAATAGATATTATCTAACTATAAATATAAAAAATATTTATAATTTTTAATATAAATATTTATAATTAAAAAACAAAAAAAAAATTAAAAAAAAATAAGAAAAGAACTCTGCGCCACATTTGGCGCAGAGCTTGGAGCTTTGGAGAAGCCCAAGCAGCAAAATAACGCCATTTTGCTTTAACGTCATTTTGATGCTTGGGTTGGAGATGTCCTCAGTGTTGCTATGATCTAATCATGTTAAATTTGGAAAGATTTTACTTTCAAACAATTAGTGTGAACATCATAGAAGGTTTGATCGAGACGAAAAGAATTAGATGATGAGTACGTTGATTTTTGGCGAACACAATTATCTATGTAATATAAGATCACATATATATATATTTATATTTGTACTTATATTTATATAAGATGCTTGTACTAATAAATATTTTCCCAATTTTCAAATGATATTATATTGTAAGGAGAAAATGACAAATCAAGTGTGTTAGAGCTGGCAAAAACAAAAAAATAGATTTCGTGGTCCTAACCCATAAAACAAGATCTTCCTAGCTAGCTACACCCGGTTAATGAGATCCTATCTATGTGGGCGCTATTTTCACTTCATTTTAATGGGTAAGATCTTGTCATACATACAATTTTTTTTAAAAAAATGGGTCCTATATATACATGGACAAATATTGGCCATCCATCCTATCATGGGGACAATGCCCACATGGGTAAGATGAAATAAACCGCTACACCCATCGATTGCCCTTTACATTTTATTAATGTTTCGGTCCCCCTATAAATATAAAAAGTGTACGTGCCTACGCAAATACACTAACAAATGAGATACACTAACAAATGAGAGCATTTTCTTTAATTATTTTAAAAATGATGGCACGAATTAATGAAAAATGTTAATTTAATTGAAATTATTAGAAACCTTCCATAGTCACGAGTGTCGCTTGATTTGTCCCTCTTACTTTTTTATTATTATTATATTATTATTATTATTATATTTCATAATTATTACGAAATATGCTTTCATTCGTCTCTATTTTTAAAAAGATATTAACAATTAAATTTTCCCCTAACCATTATAATCTAGATTATTCATAGTACAATATATAATTATAAGGGTATTTGGCTGACTTCATGAACTCTTTAAAACAGTTTATACTCTTTATTTGAAAATTTATTAGTTCTAAGAAAATTTGGTGAGTAAATTTAAATGATCCAAAAATCATATTCTATCAATCAGGATGTATTTGTTCGAAACTTACTTGTTGCATAATGGAAATCACACATCTAAAAATTGATATGATATTGTCCATTTTGATCATAAATCTTCATGAATTTTTTTTTTTCAAATTTACCAATAAAACCTAATATTAAAAAATATTTTTTCATCTTATTAACTCATTATATTTCTCATATATTTCTAATGTGATACTTTAGTTGTATTTCTAACAATTTTTCCCTCAAGTAAAAGATCACCATTATTCACATGGTTCAGGCCTTCCCTCAAGCTTATCCGTCCATCATCTCCACTTGGAGGATCATATACTCTAGTCGAGGCCACTAATTTTTACTGTGTTGGGAGCACATACCTTACATGAAATATTTGGAGTCCCACATGTCCCGGCCTCATCAAGGAGTTACTGGAAGCCCTTACTTCTTTGTTTAAGTATCCGAAAATCTCACACACATGGATCGATCTTCATCATGTCTTTTATGTCACTTCTTGTACGTAGACTGTAGGACCGAGTGCTTACCGCTTTACCAAAAGCTATAGCTAGTAGTAATGGTGCAACTCAAATCTTTTAAATCGCACATCAGCTCAAGCACCACGATTCGATCGCTCTACCAAATAGGGACAATTATTGCACCTAACATAGACGACATGTTGTTGGCAAGAAAGGAAAGACTAGAACTTGGTAAGCTCAAGGGAAGACTAAAAGCGGAATTTGAAACGAAAGATTTGGGCACATCAAGGAAGATCTTAGGAATAGAAATAATCTGGACAAAAATTTGTGTGAAACGGTCTCACGGGTCGTACTTTGTGAGACGATCTCACATGCGTATTTTGTGAAATAGATATCTTATTTAGGTCATCAATGAAAAATATTACTTTTTATGCTAAGAATATTATTTTTTTATTGTGAATATCGGTAGTGTTGACTTGTCTCACATATAAAGATTTGTGAGACTGTCTCACAAGAGACTTACTCAGTAAGCTGAGATAGAGATTATGAATTTCTCAAGACGCTTACATTAATGAGATCTTAAGAAAATTCGAAATGGAGGCAGCCATATTCAACTTTCAGTAATTTTCTTAGTCCAGTAATCCTTAAACTAATATTAACAATATCGCACAACCTTCTTTCAAAATATCACATTAAATAATCTTTCATAAAATATAGATTCTTCGGTTTATATCTCGAATCGTCAAACGATTGAACTTACAATGTAAACGCAAACAATACATCAATTTAGTGTGATAAATGTGACGAAAACAAATTAAACTCAAAGAAATAAAATCCTTACTTCCGGAAGCCTATTTTACTCAAGAGAAAATGATGTAATCAAGCATAAAAATCGAAATAACAACTGGACCAGAACCTGAAATTGTCCCAACTTGAAGCTAAAACAATCTGAAATCAGAACTAGACTCGCACAGCCAAAACTTGCCGGAAATCAATTTTTTATTTAAGGAATCATGCGCAGATGGAGCGACTTTGGATCGAAAATTCGACGGCGTTTGAGGGTCGATTACCACCTTCATTGTGACGAGCACACCTTAATCGTTCTTCACCTTCATCGCCGCCTCCTGAATTCGTTCAGAAATTGGACAAACTGAACATGAAAATGACGAGTCCTAAAAACACGATTTTCTAGCCAACCGACTCAATACTCCTATCAGCGGTGGAATATGGTCGTCCAAGCACGGGCTTTCGGTTTTTGATGTCCAATGTTCAGAGTTTGGTTACGTACAACGGTCGATTTGGTCGATTTCAAAGCTAGGATTTGTAAATTCTCAAACATATCAAGACGACGACAAAAACCAATACAGACCGTTTAAAAGTTAACATATAATATATAACTGAATTCAATCTACTTGCACACAATTATTACACGTAAAGATCAATCTGCACAAAAATTAAAGACAAGAACGAGTTTTAATATCTAATAATTGATTTTGAATTTAAAACTGCAACCTGCAGTGAGATATCATGAATAAAACAAAAACAAAAACAATCTAAATCTTCATGTAATTATATATACAATGTATTTAGATACTCGGGCTTTATCAACATAGGACTTATGAACATTGACCAACACATGGGCTAGAATGATGTCCCCGCGCATCATAGCTGAAACTTTTCTTATCTATAGTTTTGATTGACAGTTGACATTATTTATTTAGATGGTATATATATAATTCGATAATTTATTGAATTTTGATTACTGACGGCCATTAATGAAAAGGTAGTAAGAAGTGTCCAAATCTCAAAGCCCTCCCCTATTCTACTATTCAGTCCTTGGATTGTAGCAGAGTCCAGTTTTAAACCCAACAGCTCAAAAAATGAGAACAAGCTACCCAGAGACCAAAACTACCTTTGTCTTGCATGCATTTGCATGCCCATATCTACTTTGCCCCCACTCCCTACAAATACCTTTAATCACAAGTCTAAATAAAGCCCGTCATAAATAAATTTACCAACTGATAAACTTGGGTCATGGAGGGAGTCAAATGATGGTTTTTGCCCAACCGCAATCTTCGCAAATTTAATATGTTTCAAGGATGATTAATTATATTTTCAAGAAACGTGAGTTTTATCCTCTGCTATCTTTTTTCGGTTTGTTTAGTTCGACTTTCTCGTGAGTAGATGAAGTTAGTAGTGTGTGAAGTAGAGGACATACATTTTTAATAGGGACAGCCGAAAGATCGAGACTCTCGAGTTGCCTTGTCCCTCCCAGAAGTATATTTCTCGATGTGCCGTTATCACATCCAATACTTATTTCGATGATTGTCACACGAGTTCTATTTCGGTCACACTCACACCCTTGGATTCAAGAGTTTCGTTTTTGGTTTCTTAAATTAGTCCTTGGAAAAAAGACACAACTTTAAGTATAATGTTCAGTCAAAATTTATAAATTTTCCGCTCTTTATTTTTCATATTTTAGGTGTAGCATTGCTCTTAACTTGGAATCAGAGGCACTCCATTCATATTTTCATTGATTTGCAATCAAAATCATCCACTTTAATAAAAGGGAACTGAGAGAGCCCTTTTAACAGCATAGTCCTTGTAGAGTTACAGCTGAATTACCTTTCTCCATCATTTCCTCTGCTCTCATTGACATTAACGTAATTTCTTGTTTTCGTAGCATCGAGAATTGTGCTCTCTCTCTCCCCCTATACTTGTATCTTCTACGATTTCTGCATACACTTCATTTACTATACCTTAGCTTCCTATTAACTCACCAAGATAAAGCGTTCTCGTTCATTGAAATTGCTTGCAAACTCATTCTTCACTTCACATTCTTTTTTCCATTCCTTGGAATATTTCTCCCGCCATTATATAAATTCGTGCTATCTTTACTTGGTAATCTTTATATTTATTGAGTGCGTCTTTGTGTTCTATCTGGGGTTTTAAGTAGTCATGAAAAAGATTAAATCTTTGAGTTCTTACATTGTAATTCTCTGCATACTTCGTTTCTTGTGTGTGTGGTGCAATGGGGAAGATGAAACAGTGACGGCTCCAATGAAGAGAACTGAACAAGAAGTTCTGTATTCTGCTATTCAAGATTTTGTGGGCAAATGGTGGAATGGTTCGGATCTTTATCCGGATCCTTGCGGATGGACTCCTATTCAGGTAAATAATATTCTCTCTGGTTTCTTCGATTCAAGATTATGGAAACGATAAATGGAATCCTGGTATTCATGGTAATTAGCTCTAATCTACTCATTATACACTCAATGATCTTGAATCAAAATTTCAAATGGCGCAAACTTCTGGAGTTCTTGTATTTTCTTGACTGAGTTTTGTCAGCAGAAGTTGATTTTTTCACGACAATTATTTTGTCGTTTCTAAATTTTATGATATCCACTTCAGATAGTTTCTTACATTGTTAGAGCAATTCCAACCCAAACACCATTTTGGTGCAGAGTTAATTGCTCCAGCCAGATTTAGTGTAACACTGTAGCAATAGCATTTTTTTTTTTGTAATTGCTAAGTCTAAATATTATATAATTAGTTTTATAATCTAATTTAATTATAAAAATGTATTATTTCAAACAATAAATTTTAACAAAGTGATTTTAAAAAACTTGGATATTTTAATTTAATACATAATTAATAAAGATAATATTATTATGTTAATAAATTATTTGTGATAAATTAGTTGTAGTAAATAAAACAGTATAAAATATGCCATGAATATCTTAATTATGTAGTTATAATTAAATTAATTAATATTGAATACAAAGATACAAGTACAAAAAAAAATTAAGATTTCAAACACTATTTTTTTGAAAATCAAAGAAAATGATACAAAATTAAATAAACAAACATAAAAAACACTAAATTATTAAAATTGACATTACAATACAACATAAAATAAAATAAGATGACAACACTTAAAATCAAAGATAATGATACAACATAAACCTAAACAAGATAATAAACAACAAACTATTAAAAATCATACCACAATACAATAAAATAAGGATGACAAGCACTTAAATTTAAAACGGAGGTAAGCTGGATCCAGATCCTCCAATGTCTCCAAAATATTTTCTATAGTCGAGACTATCACGTGCACGTTTCCTTTCTTCCCTCTCACTCAAAATTCTTGACTGTTCGGCCCTAAAATTTTCACGCAAAGATGGATCTTGAATTGAGTTGAGATCGATTACCAAAATTTTGTTTTCTTCTTGAAACCTAGTCAAATCCAACATTTGTCGATTTTGTTCTATTTTTTTTTCATTTTGTTCCAATTTTCGTTCAGTTTGTTGCATACGTTTTATAATTCTTTGTTATGTTCACGATAAGCATTTCCAGTTTGGATTATTTCCAGAATTTTTTCTTGTCCTAATCTCATTGATTCAATTGTCTGTGACATATATTCATCTTTTTTCTTTTTTAATTTTGCTTTTTTCACTCCAAGTGGCCGCTGTGACGAAGTACCACCAATATTTTCATCACTTAAATTAATCTCAAATGGTGATAATCCAAGGGACGCTGATTTGGGAGAATCCATTGCTTGTGTGTCCGATTGTTGAGAGTTGAAAAATTCAATACCTCTTTGAATTGTTGACCGTGAATGATTTGACGAAGCTGCAAATTTCTCCATATCTTTCATAATAGACCATACATGTTCAAACTTAAAAACTTTCTTGAAATTAAAATCCTGTTTCATTAACTCTTTTGCACGAATTATCTGTATATAAAATTAAAGTTAAGTTAAATAATATAAAAAACTGATAATAATATAAGTATAGATATTCTATCAAAACAAAACTCACAATATCCATATCTGAAGCACCGCTTGGATGTAGTTGTTCAACTTGTTGGATGCATGCGTTTAATTTACTAATCGCCGCCAATATTAAGCCCATACAAGATTGCACAGATCTTTTGTTACGAACTTCAGTCATGTCGGGTGCTCTGGAACTGTTGTAGCTTTGCTCGACATGACTCCAAAATTGATTTCGAGATTGGTTTATGCCTATGATAGGATCTTGGGAAATAACAAGATAAACATGACAAAGGTGTATGTCTTCTTGATATGAATAAGAAGCAGTTCGTGCATTCGAAGCCATTGAAACAAAAATATGTTGGGAGATAAGTATAATATTTATTATATAGAGAATGATAATGGTGACTTTGTGGGGACCCAGACGCTAATCATCTTCTTAATCATCTTTGGGATTTAATTATCAATTAAACTAAACAAGGTCTAAAAATTTTTCTTTTAAAACACAAGTGCGGAGTGTAATGGAATGTAACTAATATACATCTCAGTATATAAGTACAATAATGTACAACAATTATTCAAACTAGTCTAAGGTTCAACTACTAAATTTCAAGTATTAAACCAAGTCTACAATAAATCCGGAATCACCACTCTAAACTCGTATTCTCTCATCATCTTCTTGACCCCGATCCTGTCCCACCTGTTGTCATGCACACATACAAAACAAGACAACAGCCGGATACTCCGGTGAGAATAAATCCCAGTATAAAACATGGTAGACATGCATATACACAATATAAATCATAAAGCATATTATCATGCATAAAATCAATAACAATAGGTTTCATAGTCTATGAAACCAAATCAAAATAAGCATGCAGTAACAATGGGTTCCATAATCTCTGAAACCAAAATAAAATAAGCATGCAACTCAATTCAATTCATATCTTGACTCGACTCGACTCTAACTCTAGGGATCCTGGTGTGAATAAGACGTCACTGTCTGTCACCTACCCTCCCAATCGGGGTGACGATACGTCTTATTCCTAGACTTCGGTCCTGTCTATATCGAATGTCTACAATCGGAGGAAATCTGATCCTATGCGTCGATACCACCGAACATCTAGAAATTTGGCAAATCTGCCAATGACTCTTCTATCTTAAATGCTTGAATATAAATCTATAAACAAAGCATAATCATAACAAAATCTAAACAACAATTTAGCATGTGATTTTGTTGGGAAACTCAAATTGAATCTCATTTGAGTTGTGTCTTCCCAAAACAAAACATGAATTATACCTTTGTCTTCTCGGTCTGACGAAGACGAAGTCTTGTATTCCAATCTGTCCATACCCAGTCTGGCAATGACAATCGCATAAATACAATATCAGTATATAATTCGATTCAAGACCTGTTCTGATCAATACTCAAATCAATACATAATCTGATCCATATCGGAACAATGTACAATCTAATTCATATCAACGATATCACGCTACAATCGAAATCATTACTGAATTTGGTCAATCTAAATCAACTGATGTTTCAACGGCATAACAATACAGTCTCGATAACCCCCCGTCAATCTCAACATCGCAAGTATAGTACCAGAATTCATAATCTCAATATCGGTACACTTAAAATCAGTAACAACACAACTCTGATATCAAATCTCAATCAATTCAACTCTGAAACTCATAACAATTGTATAAACAGTCTATTCTTTAATCTGACTTCAATTATACAATGTCTACTGTAGCAGAAACACCATATCTGATTTATATTCAATTCTGACAATATCATAAATTCAAATAATGTCTAAACGTAACAAAACTTACGTCCAGTTGTAGCCTGCGTTGATAGGAACTCGGTGCTGAAGTCGGATTGAAAATCTAACGGGCGGTTTCTTCGTAAATTAATTTCTAAGATCACGAACTAAAATTTCTCCCCAACTCTCGATTTCCTTCCCACTTTCTGAAGATAATTCGCATGCTTATATATATATATATACATACCATGCATGCAGCAAGGCAAGTGGCGTCGTGCATGTTCTGCACGTTGCGCGCATATGCGCGACTTTATATGCGTGTGTTGTTCGAACCATCATTTTTTCTTCTCGCGCATATGCGCCAATCACTTCCGCGCATATGCGCCGAACATTCTGTCCATCACGTGCATGTGCGCCATCTACGTCGCGCATATGCGCCGAGTACTCTCCTAGCCTAATGGACACCTCGCGCATATGCGCGCCCTCAAACCGCGCATATGCGCGCAAGGTTCTGTCTTCCTCGCGCATGTGCGCAAGGACTTCTCCTTTCATCTCTTTTGATTTTCTTTCGGCTTTTCGGTCCAATTCGTTCCGTCTATAATCATATTAATTATCAACAATAGATTATAATAATCATCGCCAAATCCTTTCAAATTAACAGGATAAATTTCTTGGGCCTTACAGACTTGAAATGAAATTATGTTATATCTATATATAGAATGAGTGATACTAGATGATATGAAGTTGATGGTTATGATTGAATGAAATCTAATCCAATGGTGAACAAATCAGATCAGATTTTCGTATATAGGATAAAGATCATGCGGTTCCGATTAAATGAAATCTAATCCGACAGAGTATAAATCGGATCAGATTTTGTATATATAGGATAATGATCCTGTGGTTCCAACTGAAAGAAATCTAATCCAACGGTGAATAAATCGATTCGGATTTTTT
Organism: Primulina tabacum; assembly: GCF_025594145.1. Taxonomy (NCBI): domain Eukaryota; kingdom Viridiplantae; phylum Streptophyta; class Magnoliopsida; order Lamiales; family Gesneriaceae; genus Primulina; species Primulina tabacum. The sequence continues at coordinate 33,014,234 of NC_134558.1, read as the reverse complement.
GGATATAGGATAATGATCCTATTATTATTATTATTATTATTATTATTATTATTATTATTATTACATATTTGGCCATTTGTGTTTATTGTATATAATATCATATCATTATCATCGATGTATGATAACTTTATTATTATTATTATTATTTATTTTTTATTATTATTAGTACTTATCATCTTTTTGGCTAGTTGTTTGTATTATATATATATATATATAATTCAAAATATGATAAGTTTTATAAATGATAGATAAAGATCTTATGGTTTTGATTAAATGAAATCTAATCCGACGGTGAATAAATCAGATCAGATTTTTTTGGATATATGTTAAAGATCCTATGGTTTGGATTAAATGAAATCTAATCCGATGGTGTATAAATCGGTTCAGAATTTTTGGATAGATGATAAAGATAATTTGAATAGATTTGGTTTTGTTATATAATATCAATCATATGAAGTTATCCAACTCGTACTTCTAAATTGCCAACTATTAATATACATCATGAATTATCAAAATTTTCATTTTTTAATTCAGCATCATCTAGCTCATCTGATGAATTTGATTCACATGTTCAAGATCAATTTGAGTCCATCAACGAAACAGAAAATTTATTGGGGAGTCTAGCAACCAATAACACAATTTTAGCGGCTTCATATGCTGAGCAACATGAGGTTGAAGTCAAACATGGAGGGTCGATTCCCGGTCATATCGTAATTCCGCGTGATCGAGAATTGGCGGATCGTAATCTTTTCAACGATTATTTTGCTGATAATCCAAGATACAATGAAGCAATGTTTCGAAGACGTTTTCGAATGTCACGATGCTTTTTTTTCGTATTGTTGAAGCTGTAAAGAACCATGATCGTTATTTCATACAACGAGTAGATGGTCTTGGTCGGCTGGAACTCTCTACTAATCAAAAAATTACTGCTGCAATGCGGATGTTGGCATATGGTACACCAGCAGATGCTGCTGATGATTATATTAAGATAGGAGAATCAACTACAATTCAATGCCTTCAACGTTTTTGTCGGGATATTGTAGAGGTGTTTGCAGAGCGATACCTAAGGTCACCTACCTCCATTGATATTGATAGACTACTGCATATTGGTGAAAAACGTGGATTTCCTGGAATGTTGGGAAGCTTGGACTGTATGCATTGGAGATGGAAAAATTGCCCAACAGCATGGGCAGGACAATACGCGGGTCGTAGTGGTTCTCTGACCATTATTTTGGACGCGGTTGCTGATTATGATATTTGGATATGGCATGCATTTTTTGGTATGCCAGGGTCTAACAATGACATCAGTGTTCTCGAGGCGTCCAATCTTTTTTCAAATCTTGCGCAAGGTATCGCTCCTTCAGCAAATTACTTTATTGGTGGAAAAGAGTATCATCAAGGATATTACTTAGACGATGGTATATATCTTAAATGGTCAACTCTTGTGCAAACAATTCATGATCCACGCGGTCCCAAAAAAAAAATATTTTGCAATGAAACAAGAGTCATGTAGGAAAGATGTCGAACGCGCATTTGGAGTACTTCAATCACGATTTGCAATTGTAGCATCTCCAGCACGTGCTTGGCAGAAGAAACACTTGCAAGATATAATGATTGCATGCATTATAATGCACAATATGATTATCGAAGATGAGCGTGACTTAGATACACCAATCGAAGATGCGTTGGAAGCACCAACTCCAAATGTGGAAATGGTTACGGATCAAAATATAAGATTTCAAGAATTTCTTGCTCGGTATAAAAACATAAGGGACAGAGAGGCTCACTTCGCACTACGAGATGCACTAATCGACCATTTATGGGATTTATATAGTAATTCCGTTAATTAAAAGTTGGATATTTGTGTGTCATTTTTATTTTATAAGCATCATTTGAATATTGGTTGTATGTTAGTAATTTATGTTCAAAATATTTATATGTGTGATTGTAATTTTTTTGAATGATTAGTTAATTACATTTAATTAAGTAATAAGTTTAAGTATTTAAAATTAATATTAAATATTAAATTTTTTAAAGTAATTATAAAAATATATTTAATTAATATTTTAATTCATTAATATATATAATGAATTTTAATATAGAAATGATTTTAGATATTAGTGATATTTTAATTATTGTGTTTATAAATATTTTGTGAAATAAATTATTTGTTGTTAATAAAATAATAGAGAATATTTCGAGAATATTTTTTTTAATATAGATTTTAGAGTTGATGGGTTGGAGATGAATTTTATATTTAGTGTAAGAATTATACTATTTTAAAGTTAGTGCGATACTAAAATAGCGTAATGGATCGGAGATGGTCTTAAAATTCCATCGACTATTTCAAGCTTTGTTCTTCATCAAATACTCTGTCGAGACCGAAACAAAATATTTTGCTGAATCTCCACTGCAGGACAAGTGGAATGATGCCATATGTTATTTGTCTGATTCAATCAATTAGTATCCGCCTGAAAAGCAGAGATATGGAAGTGCATAATATATCAGTAATCATTACAGTATCCACATTGCAATATATTTTTTATTTTTATTTTTCACGTGTATTCTATGATGTGTCTTCTTCCTGATTATAACTATGATGCTGGTAGATTTAAATCATGATTTTAGCATACAAAACCAAAATTCTTTCAATTTTCTTGGGCATTTCTTGTGCTCCAAAGTTCATGAACTCTTAGTTTTGATTTCTTCTCACTATAATATATTTATTAAACATTCTCGAATTTTCTCTGTTCTTTCACAGGGTGTTTCCTGTGACATATTTGATGGATTTTGGTATGTGACTGACTTAAGCATAGGACCTGTTTATGAGAATTCCCTCATTTGTGACCAAACTGTGGGATTCAGTCCACATTTGTTTGCACTGAGGCACTTGAAATCTCTATCATTCTTCAGTTGTTTCGTTTCACCTCATCCCGTTTCGATTCCTGCTCAGCATTGGGAGGTTTTTGCAGAGAGTCTCGTGTCACTAGAATTCCGATCAAATCCAGGACTCACCGGTCAAATTCCAGCAACTTTTGCGGAGCTAAGAAATCTGGAGTCATTAGTTCTAATGGAAAATGGATTGACCGGCGAAATACCGATTAATATAGGTAACTTGACCAAGTTGAAGAGGTTGAATCTTGCAGGAAACAGATTCAAAGGAGAAGTTCCAGATAATTTTGGAGGGCTTAATCATCTTCTGATTCCTTGATTTTAGTAGTAATTCATTTTCTGGTTCATTGCCTTCAACTTTTGGAGGGTTGACTTCTCTGTTGAAGCTTGACTTGAGCAACAACCAATTTGAAGGAAAAATCCCAGAAAACATAAAGAACCTGAAGAATCTGACACTTTTGGACCTGAGCAGCAACAAATTTTCAAATGGGTTGACCAAATCACTTCAAGAGTTGACTTCTATGGAAGAAATATTCCTCTCAAACAATCCCATTGGTGGGAGCTTAGCAGACGTTGAGTGGCATGATATGGTGAGGTTGACCGCATTGGACCTGTCCAATACAATCTTGACAGGCGGCATTCCTGAGTCTTTTTCAGAATTAAAAGGGCTAAGATTCTTGGGTCTTAGTGACAACATGCTCGCAGGGGATGTTCCCCCAAAGCTTGCTAATTTACCAAATTTAAGTGCGATTTATATACACGGGAATAATTTGACAGGGGATCTCAAGTTTCCTAAAGGGTTTTATGAGAAGTTGGGGAGGAGATTTGCTGCATGGGGGAATCCAAATTTGTGTTATCCCATTGGATCGATTCCTACAAATTATGTTCCGTTTGGGGTAAAAATATGCAAGCAAGATCAAGAAGTTAAAAGATATGAGACATGTTTGCACACTAAATCCAAGATTTGCGATGGGATTAGGAATCCTGATTCCATTTCTATGGCTTCTATGGCTTCTATGGTAAATTATGTTGGTCGACTGGTTTGGTTCATTGAGATCATGGGGGCTTTGATTTTAAATATTTAATTAATCTTTGTTCTTCTTAAATGTTTGTTTTTTATCATATGTTTCATGTGTTGCGTACCTAAGTAGAAGTATATTTCTCTAATCATCATTCAACGTATCATGTTTCCAAACAGGATCTATGGAAACTTACTTCGAACAAAATCTAAAGGTTGTGTATGAATTGTTGGATTTTAAATTCTTTGACAAATTTGAATTAATTTTTTTTAGTAAATTTGAATTCATATCATATTAAATTTTGAAATATCAATAATAATTTATATAAATTTCAAATATACAAAAAATTGATGACATTCATCGAATCTTTTTCTTGAATCAAATCCTTTTAAAAAATAAAAAATTAATCTAGGTGTAACCCAAGATCACGCAACTTTTGTTCAACCATCACTTTTGTGACTGTTAGTCTTCAAGCAAGATTCTACACAATAATTGATTCATTTAACATAACCATTTCTCAATATGCGTCAACTTTATTATTTTTTAAATGTTAAATAAAAAAAATATTTAAATTGATATATGGTGATATTTTGTCTAACATTGGTTGAAAACATATATTTAAAATGGTTTATATGCGTTTGTAATACTTTTACAGCAACTTGTGTAAGTCATTTTCATAAAATGATGACTTTGAACACGAAATGAATGATACATGAGTTGCGCTTGAGTGAGCCTGAGATAAGGCGTCAAATTTAACTTGTGAAGATTGAAGAAACCAGGAGCTACAAGCAGCCATGAACTTGAATCCATCTTCGATTCCTCATTTCTAGACATGATTTTAAATGCACTGAAAACGAAAGAGCGAAGGCAATAAAAATTGAACAGCCTGTAGTTTCTCCTTAGGCAAAACACTTTCTCTCCACCTATACACAAACATACTCATAAAATACAGACATCCATTAATTCATGCGTGTAAACAGTTGGATTATGTTAAACCAGTAACTTCCACTGGAGGGAAAATCAGAAAAGCAACTGAACTGAATTATTAAATCGTCAGTGTACAAGCTTTTATATATAGAAGCTAGAAGAAGCGTGTCTAATCCGAAAGCTAAAAAGATAAAATGCGACTTCCATACACCAATACATGGGCTACTGTTGGCATATTATGTGGGCCTATACGTTGGTGCATTACTTGGGCCGATATGAGCTTGCTAATACTAACACGCCTCCTTCAAGCTTGGAACAAATTCTGGACACCAAGCTTGGATAATAGAAAGCAATGTTGATCAGTGCCCAACCCTTTGGTGAAGAGGTCAGCCAGCTGATTTGAGGAAGAGACATATGCGGTCTGAAAACAACCAGCTTTGATTTTGTCACGGATGAGGTGGCAGTCAATGTCGATGTGCTTTGTACGCTCATGAAACATGGGGTTCGCAGCGATGTGTAATGCAGCATTGTTATCACAATACAACTTGGCACACTCCACGAACAATACCCCCATATCAGACAATAATCCTTGTATCCAAACTATCTCACATGGAGTGGCAGCCATGGCACGATATTCTGCTTCGGCCGAAGAGCGTGAGACGGTGCTTTGTTTCTTTGTACGCCATGACACTAGTGAATCACCCAACTTAATGCAGAAGCCTGTGAGTGATCGACGAGTCATGGGGCAGGAAGCCCAATCCGAATCGCAGTAAGCAGACAACTTGAGAGCACTCTTAGCAGAAAGAAATACTCCCATACCAGGGGAGGCTTTGAGGTATTTGACAACCCGCATAGCAGCATTCATATGTTAGTGTTTTGGAGAATGCATAAATTGGCTCAAACGTTGCACTGCATAACATATATCTGGCCTCGTGATGGTAAGATATATCAGTCGTCCAACCAATCGTTTAAAGGAGTCTGGATCAGCAAGCAAGTCATCCGATTCATTACCTGATGAAGAGGTAAGCAAGAGATCAAAGGCATGTGTAGTGAGCTTCTGATGTTGTTCGGTTGGTGTGTCAAACGGCTTGGCTCCCAAAACCCCTGTATTCGAAAGAAGGTCCAACGCATACTTTCGTTGGTTTAGAAGTATCCCACTGGTGGAACGTGCGATCTCAATCCCCAAGAAATACTTTGAAAGACCAAGATCACGAAGCTCAAGTTTCGAGTGCAAGAACTTCTTTAAGGCAGCAATGGCATCCAGATTATTACCAGTAATCACAATATCATCAACATAAACAATTAAAAGAGTCGTGGTGTGAGCAGTATGATGAAAGAATAAGGAATGATCGTGCTGAGATTGTGAAAAACCTGCTTCAATCATCACAGCAGCAAATTTGTGATTCCATTGTCTAGACGCCTGTTTAAGTCCATACAAGGATTTGCGGAGACGACACACTTTATTTTGCCCTTGAATATGATAACTGAGGGGCAAATGCATAAAGATCTCTTCATCTAAGTCTCCTTGAAGAAATGCATTGGCAACATCCATTTGAAACAAACTCCACCCCCGGATGGCGGCTACGCTGAAGAGACAACGGATGGTAGTGATCTTTGCTGTAGGGGAGAATGTGTCATGGAAATCAACCCCAGCTTGTTGTGTATATCCCTTAGCGACTAACCGCGCTTTAAACTTATCAACATTTCCATTTGGCAAGAATTTCAATTTATATACCCATCGACACCCTATTGGCTTGGCATAAGGAGGTAAATCAACGACATCTCATATATGGTTAGAATCCAAGGCTGCTAGTTCTAAATCCATTGCATTCTTCCACCTAGGATCCGCGATTGCCTCATGGTAAGATCGTGGTTCGGTGGTAAAAGAAAGGGCAGTTAAAAAGCTTTGATAAGATGGAGAAAAAGTTGAGTAGTTAATATGATTCGAAATGGGATAGTGGCAATGAGTAGTGGAGGAACTAGGTAAAGTAGGACAGGAAAAATCTTTTGTCCAAGTGGGTGGCTGAGCAACTCGAGATGATCTTCTCAAGGGAATAGGAGGTGTTGTGTGGACTGGAATTGAGGGCACTTCATCAACGTTATTTACTGGAATAGATGAAGTGTCAAGATCAGCGAACAAGTGATGATCTTCCAGTGGGGAAGAATCAAAAAACGATTTTGAGGCAGGGAAAAAAGGGTTGGACCGAGACTTGGCAGCAAATGGAAAGTGAGATTCATGGAAAACAACATCTCTGGAGACAAAAAAACGTTTGGTATCAAGGTCCATGACTTTGTACCCCTTTTGAAGAACATAATAACCCAAAAACACACAAGGGTTGGCTCTAGGAGAGAATTTGTGAGAGATATGTAAAGACGCAGCATAACAAAGGCAACCAAAAACCTTCAAATGCTCATAGGAGGGGGTCTTGCCAAAAATGACTTCAAAAGGAGTTTTGTTATTGAGAAGGGGACTAGGAGTTCGATTTATGAGATATACAGAGGTAAGAACACAATCTCCCTAAAATTGAAGTGGAACAGACGATTGGAAGTACAAGGCTCAGGCTAAATCAAGGATGTGGCGATGTTTCCTTTCCACCACTCCATTTTGCTAAGGAGTATATGGGCAGGAACTCTGATGTAAGATCCCAAGAGACATAAACAGTGAGCTACACTCAAGTTTAAAAAAATCAGATGCATTATCAGTTCGAATGACTTTGACTTTCGAAGAAAATTGAGTTGCTACCATGATAAAAAACTGTTTTAGAAGTCTAAGAATATCCACTTTTGATTGCATAAGATATGTCCATGTCCCTCTAGAAAAATCGTCTACAATCGTCAAGAAGTATTTCTCTCCATTATAGGTTGGTGTTCGAAAAGGGCCCCAAATGTCCATATGCACCAATTCGAATAGAGAAGAAGTTTTGGATAAACTCACTTTAGAAAAACTCAAACTTGTTTGTTTAGACTTAGGACAAATTCCACAATGAGACATATCAATGTTTTTTGACAAAAAAAGTAACAGATGCATGCGAGAGAGGGACATGTGCCCTAGTCTTTGATGCCACAAATCATGAGTAACAGAGGTACAAGAAATGAAGGTATTACATTGAGGTATATTAGAGATTGTATGGTGTGTAACTTGGGCTTCAAGAAGCTGGGAGTGTGTTGTTGACAAATGGTAAAGTCCCTGTTGTGCCCTACCAATCCAGATTATCTTCCCACTTTTGCGGTCCTGAAATGTACAGCAATGAGACTAGAAAGTAACACAACAATCATGGGACTTAGTGAATTTGGAGACCGATAGAAGGTTATAATGAAAATTGGGAACATATAGCACATCATGAAGAAGGATGTTGTTTAGAACAGCTACTGACCCTTTAGCACTAACTAAGAGTTGAACACCATTTGGCAATCTCACGGAACTAGGGGAAGAACACAAAGTAGGATTACCGCGCAGCAATGAAAATTACCAGTCATATGCTCATTGGCCCCGGTATCAATGATCCAATCTGCCTGAGCACTATCATGGAATTGTCCAGCCATGTTTGCTGCACTAGTGTCGGTCCCCTGCAGAGGTTTAGCAGCTGCATTAGTATGTGATGAAATTAATGCGGTACCTTCCAGCAACTGCAAAATCTCAGCATATTGAGCCGGGGTGAAGCTTGATCCACTCCTTGCAGCAGTCTTTGGAGATGGTTCAACAATGTCTCCAGTAACATTATGAGCTACTGTCCTTATCTTGGGCTTATCAAATTCCCGGTTAAATCGGGGGGAATTTCCTTTCCCTTGCTGTGTGGCTTATACAGCTTGTGACCCGGAGGATAACCGATCAACTTAAAACAATGAGCCTTGACATGACCATTCCAACCACAATGATCACATATGAGTACATCCTTTCTGCGCTAATCAATTCTTCCATGTCTTGTGTAAAAAACCGAAGCTGGTTGATCAACTGAGGACAACATGCGATGAAATTCTTCTTGAGAAAGTAACGAAAATGCTTGGCTAACTGATGGTAAGGGCATCATCATCAGAATTGACTTCGAACATGCATGTAGCTATCGTTAAGTCCCATCAAAAACTGCAATAAACGATGTTGTTGATCATGTTCAACATACTTTCGAGCAGCAGTACACTCACATGACGGCAAGACAACCAATGAACTATACTCATCCCACAGCTGCTTTAGTCTACAAAAATACACTGAAATTGTGTCGTTTCCTTGTGTTAATTTCCCAAGTTCTCTGTGAATAGAGAAGATTCTCGAACCATTCACCTTATCAAATTGATCTTTCAAATCAGACCATACCACTGAGGCATCACTAGAGTACACAATTCCACCAAAAATATTTTTTGAAACGGAATTCATAATCCAAGACAAAATGAGAGCATTACATCTCTCCCACTGATTCGAAGTGGGGCTTCCTGCAGGTGGTCGCGCGCATGTTCCATCGATAAACGCTGTCTTGTTCTTAGCACGAAGGGCGATCAACATAGCACGACTCCAAATGCCATAATTCTCAACCCCTGTTAATTGTTCACTAACAATAGTCATACCTGGAGCATCAGACGGGTGCAAGAACAAGGGATCATTGAAATTATTAATGTTCGACATGGATCTGTCGATTTGGAGCCGAAAAAAAACCTCAACGATCTCAATCAATTGAGCTTATAACCAGATGCGAGATGCCTCGATCACTGACAGAAAAAACGCAATTCCGCTGGCTCTGATACCATGTTAAACCAGTAACTTCCACTGGAGGGAAAATCAGAAAACAACTGAACTGAATTATTAAATCGTCAGTGTACAAGCTTTTATATATAGAAGCTAGAAGAAGCGTGTCTAATCCGAAAGCTAAAAAGATAAAATGCGACTTCCATACACCAATACATGGGCTACTGTTGGCATATTATGTGGGCCTATACATTGGTGCATTACTTGGGCCGATATGAGCTTGCTAATACTAACAGATTAGAGATAGATCGAGTGGTCCTTTTATTTTTTTGTGCATATTTTGATGATGATTTTCGTGAAATTGTGGACCACTGTTCACATATGCGTACACCAATGAGGTGATACTCACAAGTTAGATATATAATTTTAATATATTTCATTTCATCCAATAGTTAAGTATCAACTCATTGATTGATACGAATTAGTAAGTAGCATAACAAAATTATGTGTGTATATATATATATATATGTATGTATGTATATGTATATGCACACAAGTTGACGGGCTTAACTCAAGAGCTCTGGCCAGATGTTCATATTAACATCTCGGAATCATTAATGTAGCAGCTTTCTCGAGACACGGAAATGTCGCTTCACACATCTTTCATGTCTCGAGAAAGCTATTGCATTAATGATTTCAAGATATTCATATGAACATATTGTCGATGCTCATAAGTTGCTCACAACATGTGTGCAAAATATTAAAAATTACACACATATATATCAAAAAATATTTTTTGATACACAAACTATTTATAAATTGACAAATCAGTATATGAGTTGTTTTATATATGGCTCAGTTGATATGTGATTCAACTGAAAAAAATCGATTTTATCATTTACCTAAATTGCTTTTAATTCCAATTTATTTTATTAAATTCAATAAAGTATCATTTTTTCAAGATTATTTTATTAATTAACCTATTTTTAAAATATATTATATTAATTTAAAAATTATATTATGATAAATAAGTATCGTAATTTTTGTATCAAAATAAAACTGGATAAATTGTCATAAAATCCCAAATACAAAAACAAGTATAGTCTCCTTGTAATTTAAAGCTTAACTTTAGGGTCAGTCCCCAAAAAACAAGAGATTTTTTTTTAAACCTTGATCAATTATTTTTCTAAGAAAATATCCTTTCAAGTACATTTCAAATACACATATCATTTTTTTTCAAAATAATTGATCAAGATTATTTTATAAATTTCGGAAAAACAACGTGATGTCTTCCACTTTCCCCTCTTTATATTATTTTCAATTTCTGACAAAACCGACTACGAGAAATACATTATTTTAATCCTGTGCTACAGACAAGATTTGTCTCATACCTTAAAAAATAAAAAATAAAAAACCCATTAAACATCTGTCGACACTCAAATTCAAGCAATTCAGGTGAAAGCTGCAAAAAAGAAAAATAACTTGACTAAGCTTACTTTCATCGTCTTCTTTAATATGACATTTTTTAAATTGTGATTATTTTTATACTAATCCTACTTGTTTCCTTCTTTGTTAGCTTTAATTTAAATTATCAATGTTAGTGTTATGCGCGGGCTTGGAGTTCATGAAAGCTAATGGAACACATTTGCTAAATTGCTTGTGTTGTTTTTGTACTTTTGATTGCAAATCCTTTCATGTATTGGGAAGTAAATCGGTTTTTGTTATGCAAGTTTGATGCAGTCACCTAACAAAATATATAGTTAACCAACTGTCTTGCATTCGTTTCTTTCCAAAAAAAATTTATAGATAAATGGGTAAATGGATAGACCTCTGATCAATCCCACTTTACGAAGCAGATATTGATGAAAATGGTAATTTCAAGTTGGTTGATTGAAGAAACCACTAACTTTTTTCTCAGGTAGTGTTTGTAAGAACTTATTTTAACTGTTTATTATCTTCTACATACAATTTTCAAATATTTCATTGGATAGAAGATTGAAAGTACTTAAAATAAGCTCTTGCAAACATTATCTCGTGCTATTTTGCTTCTTGTGTTTTGGAAAGAACTTTTAAAGTTTTATTTATTTTTTGAGCATACCTTGTGACTCAAGTCTAAAGTATAATCATAAAAGTTGACTTACTTATTTTTATACACAAATTGTTACATTATTTGTCATAGTAAATAAATAATATGTCGTTTTTTGTTGCAACTCTAATTTATTTTTAATTAACAGGAAAAAAGAGGATGATAGAACGTGAAACATGCATGGATGGATCGACAATAAAAATGTAGATTTATGGGTCCCTAACACCTTTATCGAGTATCCAATTGACATTCTTTAGACAAGATTTAATTATTTTATAGTAGGCCGGAAATGAAACAAAGAATGAGGCAGAGAGCATCCCTTGATCCAGATAGTGGAGAAAAATTAATTCTCTTTTCGAGCCTCTTTCCAAAGGCATGAGGTTTACAAACTCCATAGCACCACATATTCATGCTCGAGGAGCTCTGTTATTATAACATACATTCTTAGTTTATGATAATCGGCTTGAAAAATAAACATTTCTCTAATTCGACTCAAACCATGTAAACTTATTTCATCATTGTCAAATATAACCCGTATAAATCCAGCATCTGATCGCATTAATCAAGCCAACACGTAATATATAAAATTCAGCCTAGAATACAACATATTTCAAACATGAAATCATTCCGTCCATGGGAGAATTCAAACATATTTTTTTTTGACGTAAGGATAAGGGACAGACGAGTGACGTAAAAGTTGAGGTTGTGGATTTTTAAATATTAAAGTATTTGTTTCATCAATTTAAAATGTTGGGAACTGATTGAATCTAATTTTTGTCAGGTACACAAATATCATATTTTTGATAACACGTATAAAGAAATCAATAGACATGTCGTTTTGAATGACTAATAATTGCAGTATTCGAAAAGCTCGTGGCACATTTTCAATGGAGACGGTAATGTCATATACTCATAATGTTTGATTTAAGGATCCAAAAATTAGTTTAAATATACAGAAAAAAATATAACATTACGTAGTCAAATTAAAATTAGTCCCGCGAATCTAACTCGACGATATTACCTTCAAATAATTTTTGTATTTAAGCTCATGGCTTAAAATTTGATATTAAATTTCATTTTATATGATTTTTAAATAATAAAATAATAATTGCATCTTTGGACTAACATAAAATAAAATTGAGTGTTTGATGATTGAACAGTCGCAAATGCGACATGTGGGTCCTTGACTTGGTTAATATAAGACAGACAACTCAATATATTTTTAAATAATTCCAAGAATAGGGTACAATCTCACTTTCTGTTGGACGTTGACCCCGAGCAAGAATACGACGTCATTTAATGCTGGTAGACCCCACAAGCTTTGATTCAATTTGCCTGTGAAAAGAAGAATTATAAGCTTCGTATCGTCTGAGGTGGAAATGGTATGATTCTCAGATAAATTTAAAGTTACGCAAGAGTGGACATATATTTATTTAATAAGATATTATGTGTAATTTTTTCTCCTCCACATTCATCAAGCCTCAAATTGAAGATGCTACGTTCCTATTCAAGCATATCCTTAAATAGTCTCGTTCATCGAGTACCAATAATAAATGAACACCACATACTACACTTTCAATCCACGTATACGATGTTAGAATATATTATTGTTAGCTCTAAGGTTAGATTAATCATTTTACTCTTTTTGTGTTTATCCTAACTATATAAACATATTTCTTTTTATTCTTTCTTCATTTTTATAATATTGCGGCTTGAGTTTTTCGTTCGCAACTTTTCGTTCGTATAGTTTTTATTTGGTAATCACATACGATTTCTTCTCTGCAATGTATTTTGTTTTACTCGTTCGATTTTGTTTGGTTTTAGCATCATGGGTTTATCACAATTAAAATTATTCCACTAAGTATCATAGATCATAGGAAAAAAGCTTTCAATTTCAAATACCATTTATTAAATTCGAGCCAAGTATATCAACCTACGTGTTCTGTCTGTGTGAAATCAAACTAAAGTTACATATATAATCAATCCTCCTAGTTCAACTAAACTACACTCAAATATCAACAAGAAATCTGGAAAAACTAAAAAGTATAAACAAGGAGAAAACATTTCTACCTCAAATCTATTTGGACAATCTTTGCATTCATATGTACCTCTATTTCTAGTATATGTTGAGCAAGAAAAATAGTTTCTTGTGAGACGATCTCACGAATTCACGAATCAACAATGTTTATGATTACAGTAAAAAATAATAGTTTTGGCAAACAAAAAAAATTTCATGAATAACCTAAATAAAATATCAATTTTATAAATTTTTTATGAAAGAAGCAAGAGTACCTTGTTATTTTGGTCTACCCAAACATTGGTGTTTATTTAGTTTTCAACTTGATATAATATTTTTGTTTCACAATTTAAATAAAAAAATAATTTATTGACTGTACGGTTAAAATGGCGAAGAAAATTCTGAGCAAAGGTACCGACTGTACGAGCACAAGCAAGCAAAGGACAAAAAACATGCAAACAATGCCGTTATACCTTCCACGTGTCACCATCACAATCCTTCTGCACTCCGGCAGGCGATCGCAGCCCCACATTTCCACTTCAGGCCTCTCCTCTAACCAAAAACCAATCACACTTTCCGCGCACGCGCAGCAGCTAGAGTTTTCTCCGCTGCAGTATATTTGCTCCACTGTAATCCATACGCACAATAATCTCAGTAAAAAATGACGGATATTACGGATGATATTTCGGAGGAGATATCGTTCCAGGGATTCGAGGATGACTGCAAGTTGCTGGGGAATCTTCTCAATGATGTTCTTCAGAGGGAGGTTGGCCCGCAGTTCGTGGAAAAGGTGGAAAAAACTAGAGTGCTTGCTCAGGTTTGGTTTGATTCGATTTCTCAGTTTTCGAGATATGCTTCCGTTCTTTCTGGATTTGTGTTTGTTTGTGCTCTGTTTCTGGTGATTTCTTCATTTTTACTCTGTTCGCTTTGCTTTATTTTATTCTGGGTTTTATAGCTGGGAATTTTTTTGTCGTGCTTGCGTTATGTCACATGTCATTTCGTGGTCCGTCTGGTGTAAGCCTCTTCTTTAGGTCTAGAACTTCATGTATTTATGTGGTTTGTTTGATGCCGTGATTTAATCCTTTCTGGCTGTATCTCGCCTTTTGCTATCGAGGGTGTTTGTTACCAGAATCGTTTCGTTAATGGACAAAATATGTATGTGCAGAGTGCATGCAATATGAGGAATGTTGGAATTGAGGACACAGCGGAGCTGCTTGAGAAGCAACTTGCCGCGGAGTTGTCGCAAATGACACTTGAAGAAGCCCTACCACTTGCCCGAACGTTTAGTCATTATTTAAACCTTTCGGGGATTGCTGAAACTCATCACAGGTATATGATATTTCTGTTGTTCTTTAATGGTATAATTGCGATCTTGGTTGATTTATTTATTTATTTATTTTTGTATGTGTGCCTACATGATTCAGAAGTATGAAAATATTGCTAGAACTGCATACTAATGACTCAGTTAAACTTTGTACTTCCGATTTTTAACTCTATTTTTATTCGAGGTGTAGTCTCCAGGCGTCTATATTATTTCTTACATCCTGAAATTGTGATGCTGAAATCCTTGTTATTTGAAAAGTGGGATCTTATGAAATTATGACATGGTTAATTTGCAGAGTAACTAAGATACGAAGCACTGAAAAGCAATCGAAATCTTGTGATGATACTTTCAATCAGCTCGTGCAGGGTGGTGTTTCTCCAGATGAGCTTTATAGTACTGTTTGCAATCAGGTATGTAGCTATTGTTTTCTTTTCTATTTTTGCTTGTGAAATGGTTTAGAGTGTCTGTTTCGAGCATTAATTTTGCTCGATTATTTTCTCAGGTGGTTGAGATTGTCCTCACCGCACATCCCACTCAAATAAATCGGCGTACTTTACAGTATAAACATATTAGAATTGCAGTATGTACTTTATATGACTTTTATTTGTCGGTATAAGGTAACGACCATGAGAGTTATTTAAGCTTGACATATATTTTATGCATGTATCCTATTGCAGCATCTTCTAGAATATAATGATAGGTCTGACCTGGGGCAAGAAGACCGAGACATGTTGATTGAAGATTTGGTTAGTTGTTCATTTAAAATTAGACCATTGTGAAAAGGAAAAACAAACACACTTCCTTGAAATTTTCCTATGCTCCATGAATTTTTTTGTTATTATAGAAGAGAGAAATATCAGCAATATGGCAAACAGATGAGCTAAGGCGGCACAAGCCTACTCCAGTTGACGAAGCTAGGGCAGGTAAAGTCCACAGGCAAAGGTCAGATTTTTATAATGCTCCAATTACACACTATTTTTTTTTTCAGGTTTAAACATTGTAGAGCAATCCCTATGGAGAGCTGTACCTCATTATTTACGACGTGTCAGCAATGCTTTAAAGAAGGTTGCTATCATTCATTTTTTACAATTCCTATTCCAAACTCTGGTTTTATCTGTCGTTATATTCAATGTTCTCAGCATACTGGAAATCCACTGCCTTTGACGTGTACTCCAATTAAATTTGGATCTTGGATGGGGGGTGATAGAGATGGGAATCCAAATGTGACAGCAAAGGTGACGTTTGAAAATCATTCACTGAAATTTTGTGTGCTACGTGTATGAAATATGTTGAAGGGAACAAAATTTGATAGACAGAAGTGACCAAATGTGTAAATGCTTTTTCTAGATTACAACCTTCGAATATAGATTAGGCTAAACTCTTCTCGTTCACGTCTCATCGGAGATATCCAGTAAACTCTTCTCAATCACAATTCTGATAAAGCAGTTTCATTTTGTGTTTTCAGGTCACGAAAAATGTATCTCTTTTATCCAGGTGGATGGCAATTGATCTCTACATACGTGAAGTTGATAACCTGAGATTTGAACTATCAGTGAACCAATGCACCAAGAATTTTTCTAGACTGGCTCATGAAATTTTAGAGAAAGGTCTGGCACCGCTTTTTCCATAGCTTTCCACAACAAATGTGCTCCAATCACTATCTTTAACTACAGACAGCTCAGCATGTGAGGTCATAAATAAACGAAGTGACTTTAATTCATTTTTATGATGTAACTTTCCTTATTAGCTGTGCAAGAACTATTACTGGTTTTTGCCTCTCAACATGCTAGTGAAGGTGACAAGTGAGGACGAGTAATCATCCATTGATGTTCTCGTTCCTCCAATTTTTAGCTCACCGAGAAATTAAAAAAATAACCGAATGGTCTTCATAATATTTGAACGATTCAGGTAGTTTTACTTTGCTTGTCATCTTGCAGCAAATTTCTGTGCTACATGCTAACTTTACTGTCCACGTCCCATTTTTCCTTCAAAATTGGCACTTCCCTGGTAGACATTGTAATCAATCAGGTACTTATGCATAGTAAGTTAAGGATTTGAGTGTTCTTTGTTTCAGAATTTCTACATTGCCAGAAATGGAGATAATCTTTAGCTTTATTTGACAAAAAACTAGTTTGCATCCAGACTGAAATATGTTAATTTGTAGTTTGTTCTCATTTTCCATAAATCAAATGGCTTTCAGAAAATTCAATGGAGGATCGGCATGACATCTGGAATCCATCGTCACTACGGAGTCAATTTAAGAACAATAGCCATCATGCTCCCCCTCTTCCAACACAGCTTCCAACTGGAGCTGATCTACCTTCCTGTGCAGGTTGACTTCTTATTTGTCATAGTTTATTCTATCTTACCTCCTTTCAAGTTGAGTAATGTTCTATAAGCATAGGCAATGCCTACACTTTATGACAAGTCCACATTTGTTGAAACTTGTAATATTTGACGTTTCAACATTGTTGTGATCCAGACTCTATTTGTGTTGCATTTGATTGTTTTGCTTGTCCATGTTAGTTGACCCACGTTGGTTAGATAAAATCCCTGGAAATTGCATATATGAGTTTGGATAATTTTTCCTCATTGAGCTAGCTTTTGGGGTTGAGTTAGGTTCTAGTTCCAATCTTAACAGTCCACTGAACTGATTTCTTATTGCTTGAGTTTTAACACAGCATAAATGATACAGTTCCTGTTTTAATTTTTTTTTTTTTTTTTGTAGTTTCTCCTTGAGCTTCAAAGCAACGAAAAATATTTTGGGTGCTTTGTCATGGTCCAAATTCAAAACCATGTATTAATTCAATACGTCTGTTGATGAATTCGTTATCAATGAGTTAATTTATACCCTTTTAAGGCTTCAAGGCTTTGCTGATCAATTGTTTATGTGCTATATCATGCAACTTAATTCACCATTGCATCAAAACTCTCTTCTGTTATGTAATTATCTGATTATTTAGGCTCCTGTTCACCTCGTTTTTCTTTCCCATAAGCATTTCCACCTTGGCACTCGCTCCTCCTCTCTGTTTTATGGAGGGTAAAAGGGTCTTGATATCTTCACGGCCGCAAAGTTTAGGTACTTCGTGGCATCATGCACTTCTCTGATATGCCTCTGCTGATTCCAGTTAGACATGGTAATTGGTGTCAGGATGCCTCCCAAAACTAGTTATTAGCACCTCTTAGGATAGAAAGTTCCCATTTTTCATGTTCCTTTTCTACTTGTCTTGTTTTGTTTGTTTTCGTGTGATAAATTGTTTTATTCTTCTCACTGATGAGTTTGTTTGAGTCATAAAAATGTTGTTTCTTTATGTACTTTTTTGCCAGTAGAACGCAATGAGGTAGAATCTCACTATCCTCGCTTAGATGTTCCTGGGTCAGAATTTACGCCATCGCATTCTGAGGTGAAGTTGATGCTCTTGTATATTTTTGACATATTCTACATCCTTCATGGTTAATGGCCTCTCTGTCTTTGCATTTTCCGTAATAGTGCTTAGGTGACTTCTAACCCCAGTTTCCTTCTTACAGGATGGTCAATCTTCTTTGAGAGTTAAAGAATCTATGCATGATATCAGTAATCTTACTATTAAAACGCATGGAAACGACACTGTGAGTAATTCAGGAAATGCTCAGTCACCTGTTACTCCAAGAGGTTCATCTTTCTGCTCAAGCCAACTTCTAGCTCGGAGAAAAATATTCGCTGAATCGCAGTTAGGAAGAACTAGTTTTGATCAACTCCTAGAACCTAGTTCTTCCCAGAGGCCTGGAATTGCTCCTTACAGAGTTGTTCTAGGGGACGTAAAACAAAAGGTTCTGTTTTCTGCTTTCAAATTTCTGGATGATTAAGCTTTTTGAAAACATGTTACTTTTACAACATCTTTGTTCGAAACGAAAGATGATATCTCACTGAAGAATAAAGGTTAAGACTTAAGTAGTTAGACCTTCTCCTGAAGTTTTCCATATTGTTGCATTGTTTAGCATAGGAAAATTCATAATCTATGAAATATTTGATGATTATCGAACACATAAATTTGCCTTGTGAACTTCTGTTTTTTTCATCTCATTTTCATTGTGCAGCATCACTCTTTTGGGTTGAGCCGATATAATTGAGCTTTGAACTCGACAGGTTTTAAATTCAGTTTAAGATAGCTGACTTGAAAATCCCAAATATTTGTTGTGTCTACCCGCTGATATTGTCGTGATTGTCATGAATCACTTCCTTTTGTCTTGCAGACTGTAGTTTTGATGTTCTGCTAATGAGCCCTTATCCAATCAATTTCATGTCATGATTTCATTTAAATTGTAATGCTTATACAATCAGATGTATCCATGTTGGTCTTACCTAAGTGCAATGTTTCTCAGAGAACTAATAAGAAGTCCTAGCCTCAATGCATAATCTACTCTTAGCTCTCAAGGATAAATTATGTCGCAATGAACTCATGTTCTTTTCTGGCCAATTTAAAGTTAAGTACTTCTGTTTTTATCATCCTATAAGCTAAATGGTTAACACTAATCCAGCTTTTGAAGACTAGGAAGCAGCTTGAACTTCTTCTCGAAGACCTTCCTTGTGAACACGATTATAAGGATTGTTATGAAACATCAGAGCAACTTCTTGAACCACTGATAATGTGCTATGAATCCCTGGTATCTTCATTTTAACTTTTATCAAATGAATTTGATGTTTAGTTGAACTTTAGATCAAGACATGTTCATTTACCAACTGACAGCAACTTTTGTAGAAATCTTGTGGGTCTGTAATCTTAGCTGAAGGCCGCCTGGCTGACCTAATCAGGCGTGTTGCTACTTTTGGGATGGTGCTAATGAAGCTTGATCTTCGTCAGGTGGTTACTCATTCCTTGTTCTAATGCACAACTATACATGGCAATTTGTGTCAACCTTTTTTCCTTTATGCGTCAGGAATCAGGAAAACATTCGGAAGCTCTAGATGCTATAACCAACTATTTAGATATGGGTACATATAGTGATTGGGATGAAGATAAGAGACTAGAATTTCTGACGAGAGAATTAAAGGGGAAGAGACCCCTAGTCCCTCCAACAATAGAGGTAAGTGTTTCACTGTGCATATATATTTTGAACTGCTCTCAACCCTCTCTTTCTCGCAATTCACAGTTTTTGAGGGTGTTAAATTAGTAATCTTATCTTGTTCAATGTGCAATCATGCTGAGATTTATCCCAGTTGGGCTCTATGATGAATGAGCATGCATGAGACTTGTGCTAGACTTCTATCTTAGTGCATTGACTTGAGCATTTTGAGTAATTATGAATTACAGAATTAATAACCTATGTTTCTCTTGGGATAATATTAGAAATTACAACGGCTCTCTTGCTCCGTCATGTCTAAAAACAATTAAAATAGTCACGCACATAACAAAGAAACAAATTACTCTGTGCTATAAAGATCTTTGAAACATTCAAAGTGCAAAGCCTGTCCAAATTCCTCTCTGTTATTTATGGATACGTTGCATCACCAAATTCAATTACCATAGTTGAATGCAGCATTTTCTTATTTACGATTTTTATTTAATATTTAGTTACTACAACATTCTTCCTTAGGTTGCATCTGATGTTAAAGAAGTACTGGAGACCTTCAGAGTAACTGCCGAATTGGGAAGCGGTTCACTTGGAGCTTATGTGATTTCCATGGCTTCCAATGTATGACATGCAATTTATACCCAATTGTTAGTGATCCTGTTGTGAATACAATTGACCACCAAATCTTTTCGAGTGATTAAAATCTTTCTTTTTTTATCCATCTTCACTGGCAGGCTAGTGATGTTCTTGCAGTTGAGCTTTTGCAGAAGGATGCCCACCTTTCCATTGCTGGAGAGCTAGGAAGACCATGTACTGGTAGAACGTAAGATACTTTTTACTTAACATTAATTACATTGGCTTTTAGAATGTAGATCCTGTGAAATGGAGGCTTGTGGTTTGAGAGGCTAGATTAATTGGAAGGCATGGATTTATGTGAGTCATCCAGGTAAAAGTTCATCATCCCAATTTGTTATTGAAGAGAAATTGCTAGGATGGCATATGATGTTGTATGTAAAAATATGAAAAATATCGAACTCTGCCTACACATTTACAATGTTGTTAATCAAATAGAATATTGTAGACAAGAAACTTATCTTAATAAGGTTTTATCAATAGAACAATTGTAAAATTATGATCCAATAAGAATTGTGATAATGTGTCATACCAGACATTTGATGCTTCTTTTAATCCATACAAAGCCTTTTTTAACTTGAACACGTGGTTTGGTAAGGTATGATTAATAAAACCTGAAGGTTGTTCTACACAGATTTATTGCAGTAGGACATTCATGTCATGCTCCGAGACCGAGGCGTAGATGACATCCGGCATTGTTTAACAATTTCTTTGAAAACAATACGTCTCGAAGCAAATAGCCAAAAACCAGTCTAATTCATAAAATAATATTGTTATTACATATGTGAAATACGAATAATGCGGAAGCTGTTCTTAGAAAGAAAAGTGCGAAATGCGGCTATAATCATGAAATCAGGGACTTGGTCTTCATAGCTCTGGATTTCTTCACCAGCTCCAACATTAATCTTGTTCCATCTTTTCCACATGTTCTTCATTGTTATCTGGGGAAGGACACAAGGGGATGAGCGTTTTGAGAAACACTCAACAAGTGGGGTCCGATCGAATACCAGAATAACAAGTTATACATATATCATTTTGCAGAGCAGAAGTCGAAAACGGAACAAACAGAGTTCAGAACTTATTTCGTATTAGACGATCATATCATATCAAATAGAACAGAATCTTAACGGAACAAAATGTTATCAAATCAGAATCACATACTGAACACAGATTTTATAATAATGACCATGGGTTATTACTCTTGATCTTGGACTCCCTCTAGGGCCTTCTCTTGTAAATGGGCTAACCTCTAAGGCCTTTTTCGGTTCTGAACTCCCTCCAGAGCTTTTTCCCATGACAGGATACCTCTGGTGCCTTTTTTCTCACAGGTTTTCCCGATGCGTCAATATTCAAATCATAACAAATAAACTTATCACTTGGATCGAAGGAAGCAGATCAAATCGGAACGAAATGGACGGAACGTGTCGGAACTTAGCAAAAGATGCATAACAAAACATATAGTAATGCATACGAATGCAAAACGTATAGTAATTGATCGAATTTTAAATCATATATCAAACTTTAAAACAATACGTAAGCCCACTTACAGTAATTCAAATATGCAGATTAAACTTGATCGATACTCAGAGTTTGAACGTGAATTGGACAGTACTACGAACAAGACTTGGATGTGATTCACGGGCAAAATAACGCCTTAAAACTTTGTCTAGAGGCTGTAGAAACTTGACTGGAAGCACACAATCTCGGCAACTAATTGCTTGAGGAGGACGAACTATAACGATTCGAATGGGGCTTGATTTCGATTTTTGTTACTGCTCATCTACTTAGGCACTTCTTGGCTTGACTATAATTGATTATTTGGACAGATGTTCACCTTAAGATAATGTCTACTTGCTGCTCAAATTTTAATAGCACGGCAGCAACTTTCTCATACAAAGAGCCGAATTTTTATTGAGTTTGTGGAGGCTTTTTGGAGTGTGAATTGTCTAGGCCATGGGTGGTATTTATAGGCTGAAAATGGCATATCAAGGGCCATATATGGCCGAAAACTTGGAGCCCAAACAACCTCCATGATGGTCGTCAAATTGCTCAACCCCTTCAAAGCTCATTTAGTTTACTAAAGGGTCATCTTTTACACCATAAAGATGTCCAATTCCTAGCTCACCCCTCGGCTGCATTTTATTATCATTTTAGGACAATATGGATGAGCTTCTTTGAGCTAGATATTAGGATCCATGATCTGGGGGTTTGCACTCTCGAGTTGTCTCACTTTGATTCTTGCCAGCTTGCATTACCTCGGGCTCCAATAAGCTGAATTGAGTACCTTTGAGGTGGGAAATCGAGCTATAACACTTAGATTTTTTATTGATAAGCTTTGAACTAATAGTTTTAAGTTTATTTCTTACATGTTTTGCGCTTTAAAATTCCGAGTACTCACAATTCAAGAAAGCACTCTTGACATCTATTTGAAACACTTTGATATTAAAAAAAAGTTGCATAAATTTGTAACCTAGTAATTTGTAAAACGAACTGCTATGATTCGTTTCCGGTTTTGCTTTCAACAACTTCCCAACTGTTTTGAAGACTGATGAATTTAACAGACAGGAATTAACTTAGACTTCGAAGGACTATCGAATATTTTGAAAAAATATGGATGAAATTAGCTGCTTTTTATGAACAACACTTGATGACTGGAAGTATTGCATGTTTTTTGAACCTTTTTCATGATTATTGGAATAGGCTTCGGGTAGTTCCTTTATTTGAAACTGTGAAGGACTTGAGAGAAGCTGGTTCTGTCATTCGGAAGCTATTATCAATTGATTGGTACCACAAACATATCATTGAGAACCATAACGGACACCAAGAGGTATTGCTGAAATGATTATCATTATATTTTAGGAACTCGTGGCGGATTGGAGCTGAATCATGATCTCTTTACAGGTGATGGTTGGATACTCTGACTCGGGGAAAGATGGTGGCCGTTTTACTGCTGCATGGGAACTTTATAAAGCTCAAGAAGATGTTGTAGCTGCATGCAATGGATATGGAATAAAGGTTACTTTATTCCATGGACGTGGAGGCAGTATTGGACGGGGTGGTGGCCCTACATATCTTGCAATTCAATCACAACCTCCTGGTTCAGTTATGGTAAAGTTCAGTTTTTATCTGTTCGTTCTTCTTTTCTTTTTTTTTTTTATTTTTTCCCTGTTTTTCTTTGGTCAGTTCACAAATTTTGTGAATTTACTTTCTTTCCATTTCAACTCCGATATAAATATTTTGTGCATGCAATGCTCGAACTTAGAAGCAAAGCTGTGCTAAATTGTGTTGAGGATTTGTTTGCTTGGTTGCGTAGATTGAGAATCTGAGAAAATTAAACTACATGAATTTTGATAAACTAGCGTAAATAACAATTTTTTTTTTTTTTGAAAAACAGGATAAATAAATCAAATGATAAAGACACTCTTATAGATTTCCTTGTATTTCATGCATCCAGTAAATTATTTTTATTTTTCTTTCTTACTTAATCGTCCTTTTGTCTTAAAATTAGGAAATGATTTATTTGATCTTTTTTCTACTATAAACGTTTGCTTTGCTAAAATTCAGGAACTTTTAAGCAAGAAAATTAAGCTAATCGATCATCATTTTGCAAACCAATATTAAATTTTGCTTTCCTGCTAGTTCCATCTGGATTTGTGTGGTTGTGTAGAAATTTAAGTTTTTATTTCCTTCCTTTAGCGATTTTAAATCAACAATAATTCTTGTGTTTTGTTGTGGCAGCAAATAGACAAGTTCTGTTGGGCCTAAAATCTGACTTCTCTCTTCAGTGTGCAACTTTTGTCTAAAACTTCTGATAATTTAGTTCTGATGAATTGGCAGGGGTCCCTCCGATCAACTGAACAAGGAGAAATGGTACAGGCAAAGTTCGGACTACCACAAATCGCTGTTCGCCAGTTAGAAATCTACACGACAGCTGTGCTACTGGCTACTCTGCGGCCTCCAAAGCCACCAAAAGAAGAAAAATGGCGTAATCTAATGGATGAAATTTCTAAAATTAGTTGCTCTTCATATAGAAACACTGTCTTTGAAAACCCGGAATTTCAAGCTTACTTCCGTGAGGCAACCCCTCAAGCCGAACTTGGCTTTCTCAACATTGGTAGCCGTCCAACTCGAAGAAAGAGTTCGGTTGGAATAGGGCACCTAAGGGCTATTCCATGGATATTCGCTTGGACTCAAACAAGATTTGTTCTCCCTTCATGGCTTGGAGTTGGTTCTGGTTTAAAGGGTATCTGCGAAAAGGGTCACACGGAAGATCTGCGAGCAATGTACAAAGATTGGCCGTTCTTTCAAAGCACTATTGACCTTATAGAAATGGTTCTTGGAAAAGCCGACATTCCCATAGCCAAGCATTATGATGAAGTTTTAGTGTCTGAGAGTCGACAAGAACTTGGAGCAGAGCTGAGGAGGGAGCTTTTGACAGCAGAAAAGTTTGTACTTATAGTTACAGGACATGAAAAATTGTCTGAAAACAACAGTAGCCTTAGAAAGCTGATTGAGAGCCGGCTTCCATATCTAAATCCTATGAATATGTTGCAGGTTGAGATATTGAAGAGGCTGAGACGAGATGAGGATAATAACAAACTACGAGATGCACTTCTGATCACGATAAATGGTATTGCTGCTGGGATGAGGAACACTGGCTGATGAATATATGCATCACCACTCATGGGTAACTATGAAAATCTGAAATAAGTAACGACATTGCAGCCTTTGAACGAACTTGGTGGGAATGTTACAAGGTTTGGTTGTAGGGCCCTGGAAAAAAAAATATTGTATAATATTCTATTAAAAATGATGAGTACGTACTTGATTTATTGTGTGTTAAATTGTGTGTTGTCCAAATTGTCTTTGTGTTTAATTTATTGTCTATATTAATGATGATGTTTATTTGTAATTGTCCTTGTGTGTAATTTATTGTCATAAATTGGTGTTTAATTTGTATTTGATTTGTTGTGTATGTTAAATTTGTGTTTAAGTGTTTAATTTAGCGTGTTTGATTTATTGTGTTTATTTTTTAGATTATAATGTTTTAAGTTTGATATATTGTGTTTATTTTTTAGATTATTATTAAATTTAATTTATTGTGTTTATTTTGCATTAATTTATTTTTCTACTATTACCTTGAAAATGGTGATTTATTTACGAGTTGTGTGTTGTCCATATTGTCCTCGTGTTTATCTTGTTTTAGTGGGAAGATACCACAAATATAACAACTAACATTATGTCATATTTGTGTTATATTCAAATATATTCAATTGAATTAAAAAATAATAATAGTATTTAATACAAATTAGTAATACTGCAGACTCCAAACAAAATTAATTTGTAAAAATCATCTCTTCCAAAATGTTTATGAATTTAATTATTCTAATAATATTTCATTTTTCATGAGCGCAGTGAAAAAATTCATTATACATCGAACTAAAATATGTTCGATATTTTAATAAGATTAATATGTTTTAACGAATAATAGATGAATCGAATGTTTTGTTAATGATTTATTGTATTTTTTTTATACAAAATGTTGATGCTTTTAATTTTTAATAATTTGTGCAAAAAATCAATGGAAAGAGAGAATTTCTTAAGGCTATGCTATTTTTTAAAATATGATTTTGAGGTTATTACGTTAGAAAATTGTTCATCTTATTAAATTTTTTTAAAAAAAGAAACTAAATACATTGAAATAAAAATGTCTCTCCACGTCATATTTACTAATTTGAAAAATGTTTTGAGTTTTGGTAATGATACTTTGATACACAACTGTTGTTGAAAAATTCTCATGCATTACTGCAAATTTAATATTTCTTTTCTACAACTATATGGTGTTAAACGCTTCTTCGGATCAGTTAACAGAACACTTTCATCTGTAATTTGTTCTCTCCTTGCCATGTTAAAACCTCTCGGTGCCTGTAATATCAGGTTGAAATCAGTAAAGATTATGTTCCACAAGATCATATTTGCATTGGTGCCATACCAGGCATCTGATTCAGCCAGCATCTTTCGAAATGAGGCTCACAGCTAAAATATTCCACTTTCTTGAACGAAATTTAGAGCTAGTGGTGGAATTTTTATTCTGTCCACACCATTCAAACAAAATTATAAATACCTGAAGCTAAAACACATATATCAATTAAGTGAAAATTTAAACTTTATTTGCAAAGATGGCGTCGCTTAAAGCCGAAAAACCAGTTGGATCTCAATCAGCTGGCTCGGTCAAGAAAGCTCCGGTCTCCAAAGCCGCTCCTCCCAAGAATGAGCAGAAGCCTCGGGAGCCTAGGAAGAAGGTAAGAATCCTCAAAATGGCACACTGTTAAGAAAATATATATAGCTTGATTTCTTGAATATACATCAATAAGAAGTGTAATCGTTTAATTGTATAGCTTAATCAAAGAGGGTGAACGCTCAACTTATGCTGGATCCGTTCTTGCTGATTATTATTTTGATCGTGCTTGTAGGGATCCGGCACCAAACCAGTTGCAAAGAAGTGAGAAAAAGGATTGGAGGATTAAAATGAAGTGTTGGCTTGCATTTATGTAACCTTTTGTTTCACTAAATAAAATCATGATATATGGTTGAAGATGAAACGTCTCTATTTTGTTTTATTTTAAAAAATACTAGAATTTTTTTAAAAAAATCCTTAGGCTTTGGCCGAAACATATATATATATATATATATATATATATATATATATATATATATATACTTACTTTTGCACCATTTAAAATCAACTCACCGTCTATTTTACTCAAACTCAGTAACGGTAATAAAATTCATAAAATCGTAAACGTCAAATCAAACATAAAACTAGCATTTTTCAAAAATATCATAAACGTCATAATCCTCTAAAAAAACAATCTTTACTTCCAAAAGTCATGAAAATCTTTAAAGTAATGTAAAAGCTTAACTCTGTGGAAAAACTAGCAATGCATAGGTCCTCGGGTTGGTGCACCATCCACCCAGCCAGTTCAGTCATCCAACCCTCTAGTCCCAAAAGTAAAATCCTCAGCTGCATCATTCACATCTAGTGAGTCTATTGACTCATCGAGCCTTAATCATAGTAACAAGTAATACGTATACATCCACATGCAACAGTGAAAATACTTTTAATAAAAATAGTATTTCATTAACATGCATAAACTTAAACATTTTCTTTTATCATATACTTTTCTTTTCATCATAATTTTTCCTATCGTTATATGAAATATACGTTTCCTTTTGGGTTAAATTCGTTCGTTAATTGTGACCATCCTTTCACCTTTCGGTCGATTGATCAATCTCAGCTGTAACCATGATACCAGGCGACAGGGCAACAATAACCACTTTTCCATTATGTGCCTTGGCCTATAGGTAGCAGGGGCACCAGAAACCACTTTTCAGTTACTAGGCCTTGGCCTATGGAAATTCGGTATTGGATTCCCACGAGGCTTAGTCCCTCAAACGGGTTCCACTGGGGCTTAGTCCCTCAGGAATCTCCATTTTCTTACCGTCACAATTAAGTCACTTCATTCAAAACATTTTCATCGTTTCCATCACTTTATAAAATAACATGCATAAATATCATTTTTTTTTAAAACCAAGTATGCAACATCTTTTAGCATTTAACATTTTTCATTATAAAAATTCTATATTCTTTCAAAATAAATATTTTAACATTCATTACAGCATTCATGACACTGCCAGGACTCCTAACAGTTTTCAGGTGTAAAATGACCATTTTGCCCTTAAAACCATAACTTTCCCATTTTACCCCTAGACATTAAAAATTCGACCCGAATCCATCCAAACTTACCATAACACCTTAAAACACACCCATGAACATTTCTTAAACGTAAACTTAGATCCCTTAACTAAATTTGTAATTCGTTTTAAAATTGGAATCGAAGTCCCGGTTTTAACCCGAATCTTAACCAAACTTTTATCATAGCTTACTAACACCTAACCAACCCTTTTACAACCCAATTCAAGCCACTTAGAACCCTCGGAACAGCCTAGAAGGCTACTGAATTTTTCAGCACCCTTTGTCCAACCCAAGCCCTAACAAACCATGTGCTCCTCCGACCCTAGCCCTTAACCAGCCATCATAAGACCTAGACCGAACCCTTGGGAACCTACTGGACCAACCCTAAGGATCCATGCACATCCTCGTGCATGGTCCATCTCTTCTTACGCGCGGCAACGGCTAGAGAGTGCCCTAGTCGTGCACCTACCCTACCCCTCCCTCCTAGCCATCCTTGGACCAACATGGCTCGTGGCTAAGACCTTCACGAGCCCTTCCCTTCGCCTGGATAGCCCCTGCACAGCCTCTTTCCTTTTATCTTCCCCAAACCATGCACTAATTTCCTTTAGACCCAAATATCGTGCAGCCCTTCCCTTGCCTCGTTCCAGCCCTGAACCGTGCATCTAAGGACCATTAAACCTACTGTAATTCGACCCCCTAACCATAGAAACCTGGCAGCCCCTTCATACCATCAAGAAACATCAAGAATCATGCCCAAAACTCAAGTTTTTCCCATGTGTAATCCATAAAAACAAAAAAAATTAAGAGGATATCATATTTCTCATGCGGACATGTATATTCACACATAGTATGGTATGAACGATAATCAAAGAAGGAATAAGGCGTGCCTTTGCTTGATTCACGCACAAAGATACAATTCTAGACGCGAAGGTACGTTGTCGGAGAGACGGGGAAGATCCTTATTGCGTTTTTCCTTCAAAGTTGACATGAATTGCTCTAAACCATGTGATGTGTGTTCCTGTGGTGTAAGGAGAGACCCCTAGGTTTCTAATGCTTTGAGCGTGAGTTATGAAGTGTTTTAAGGTTTAGAAACTCAATATTTTGATATAAATTAACAAGATAGAAGCTTAGGTCCAATTACATTAGTATAATAGGCCCATTATAACGTAGGAAAAATATTTAATTAGTTTAAGAAAATTTTCGAAATATTAACCGAGCCTCCAAAAAGTCCTTGTTTTCTTCAAAAATCGAATATCAGTTTAAAATACGACTCGACATATAAAAACATCTCAAAAAACACCATTTTCGAAATTTTCATATTTAATATGCTATGTATTAAATAATTAAAAATAATCATTTAATAAAAATATTTTGCCTTTACAGTCCCTGTCTTCGTTCCTCGGTCGCATCTTGATTAACCCTTAAAAACACTGTTTTATGCATTCTAATACAAAATCATATTTTAAACATGTTAATATACCTACCACATATAATTAATACAATTAAAATAATTTAATTAAACATTTTACATTTTCCTTAAATTTGCATTACGTTATCGCATTTTGGACCTTATAGAAGCACTAATCAATTCTATTGCTGCTGAAATTCTTGCTTCCGTGAACTAGAAATTGCCAACATTAGAAGAAAATTTGTTCTGCGATTCATATGATCAGAGTGCACAATCCACCATCATAGAGCTCCAGAAGTTTACTTTCGAGGGCAAGTTGAATCCCTCAAGATTTTCTGGTGGTTATAAAAGTTATGACACACAGAACCAACATTGGCAGAGTAAGCCTTATAAGAGATTGTGTAGTCGATTGATTTTTTCCTTTCTTGAACCTTACCAAGATCTAAAATGTTAGATTAATTTATGGCGGACCTAGGAATTAATGAAACTCGCAATTTTAAAATATTATGAATAACATTTGGAAGCTTTTCATCAAACATTTGATCAGGTCAATATACCACCATTAGAACGGGCTGATGCGGCCTGCTAAGTTTAACATGCATTCAGGCACAAGGCGTTTTCTCGGTGGAGCCGTCGCATCTCTGGCCTGAGCTTCAATGTCTCCTGAATGAATAATTGCAACCAAATCTTCAAGCATGTCGTCTCTGCTGCCCCTCATTGGATCCTGAATCGCATTCATATTAAATCAGAAAATGCATCAGGATTTGGCTTCTTTGATAGGCTTTTGCATAGAAGTAAACTTTTCATCATGCTTTCAAAACCCATGAATCAAATCAACATAGCTACACAGAAGCTTCATAATCTCGGCTACTAAGAATGTGAAGGAGCCGTTTTTCCAACCTGAATGAATAAATCTGTATGAGTTTTCCCTTCATATAGAATACATTGAGCTTGTACACCCAAGCTTTGAAGCGTCTCGGCAAAACTTTTACTGCAAACAAGTATAAGCATGTCAAAACTGATATAAAACTGGCTTAGAGATGACTTGCATTATAGAAGAACTATGAACACATAATTTCTCTCGCTCTAAACCAAGTTTCAAGGATTATTTTGAGTACTTATAGTTTATCTAAATTTGTCAAGTCACTTTATATATCCCTTTACAACAAACAATACATAAGATGTTAGCCACATATATATAGTCAAAAAATTGATATTTCTGCTACCTGGCATCAAAGGGAATAGAATAATCTGCAGTTCCATGGAAAAGGTGTATAGGTGGTAGAAGGGAGACTGCATCCCTAAAGTTGGAGTCTTGCACCATTACTTCTGGAGAATACCGTCGTAAAGATTCTTCTCCCTCCATTATGCTAGACAAGCAACAGATATCATTATATGTATGGTACAATGCTATCAGAGAATGCGCAAACACAGTTATACTAAGTTGAGATATTGAAGTTGGTCGAGTATATAGATACCTTAGAAATATGGAGCGGTACAAACCTCGAGTATGGAAATGATCAGCCAAGCTGAGAAAATTGTATCTGTCCATAAAATGTCGAATAAGAGGTTTTAGATTCGATCATAAGTTAAGGATACTAAACAAGAACCACAGACACAAAAAACATTCCATTCTCCTGGGAATAGAAGGATAGGTGAGCAATTAATCATCAGCGACATTTCGCAACTTTTGATTAGCAAAACTTAAAAATTCGGAACATTACATAAGAATTTCTATTTATGAGTTTTTGGCATGAGTCAGATTTCTTTATATCTGGGCGGCATTAGAAGAGGAAATTGGTGAAGGAATATTCACTAGTTCCATTATTCATAAGACCTTGACTAGAAGAGCGAGATCAAATTCCACTAGCAAACACAACACTATAATCTGAGCACGTCATATAATTATTTCAAAAAGTTTCCAAGAATGTAATCTTTAATACAATCTCACCCTCCAGATAAACCAAAATACGAGTTTATTTGAGATACACTCCAAGAAATTTTCCCTCCCCCAGCCTCTTTGATCGCCTGCTCTAGCAGAGCACAAGCAGCAATATGTGCACCAGCTGACTGGCCCATGAGATATATTCTAGGCAAAAAGAGAATCTGGTAAGAATAAGAGGCAGCATCGTGACACTAAAAGAATGTAACTGGCAAACTACCTGTTAGGATCGCCACCATAGTCTGCAATATTATTGCAGACAAATGAAATACCTTGAGAAGCGTCATTCACCATGTCGCTTATAGTTCCCTGTGGGAAATTCCTATGAGTAAAAGGTAGCGCAAAATTTTGTTGTGGTTAATAAATCTCATGTAGCAAAAAAAACTAGCGCAAAAGTTTGCTTTGTTTAATAAATCTCATGTAGCAATCTCTGAGATCAATTTCCAATATGTGGAATCTACTTTGAATTTTATAAAAAAACAATAAAGAAATTCAGGTTACCTGTAATCTATGCAAACCACTATAACATCTCTTTCTGATAGCTGTACTCCTAAAAGAGAACCCCACGCTTTATAACTGTGCTGACAAGAAATGATGGTTTAACTGATTGTAATACAACTTATGGTTTACAAGTTTGGTAAAGAAAAACTTGAAAACATCACTACAACTTATGATTAAATGTTAGATTCTTTCTCAAATAATTCTTTTCTGAGTTTCATTATCTTCTTGAGTACATATCAAATCCAAGTTCAGTTCTTAAGTCTAATGCTTGTTGCACAAATAAAAATTTTCTAATATATGTCTCAATGGTCTAGGAACTTTTATCACATGGTATATTATGTACTCTCAAGTGCTAAGGAAAAAGGAGCATACTTGTCAAACTTCGCGAGATAAAGAGACATGTATGAGTTAATATATACAATCTTAACGGAAACAAGAAGACAAAGCATACCCAATAACCCAAGCTCCACCAGTTACAAATGCAACAACTGGCTTTGGTCCATCACTGTTTTTAGGCAAATAAATATCAAGCCTACAGTAGAAAACCTCAGTCATGTGTCCAGTCATAGAGAAAATAAAATATCATATAAAAACACATTCTAAGAAACCGAACTTGTCTGTTGTTCAGTTAAAGTAATGAATGCAGTTGGTTAGAATCTAACCTATTTCTGGGCTGGTCTCCATAAACAATACCTCTACGTATCCGACTAGAGTGGAAGTAATGAAAAGCAACTGCACAAAAAGTTACATCGTTTTAGATAATGAATTTGTCATATTTAACTTCCACAAACATCGGTAAAAGAAAGCACATTGAAATCCAAGAGTCAAGAAACATAGATGATATGTTACATATAAAATCTACATAGCCAAAAGGTCTTGTCAAGAAAAGGTTTCTTCAACATAAATGCACGATTAATATATGTGCAGATGGCAAACCTTGAAGAAAACCAGGAAAAATAAGGAAAGCATAACACCCAAGGGCGATAAACCGGGTGATCCATCTGTAGCCTACCCTGAATAAAGATGAATAATTAGAAAGTGAAAAGAAGATGAGGAAAAAATATGTTAAACCATAAGTTGTGATTGAAAAATGGAAAATACAGTATTACATGTTGAAGACACCACAAAGCCGAGGGCATATTAGTCTTCGATTTTGTAGTTTTTTCAAACCAGTGATTATGGAATTTGTTCTGCTTCTATCTTTATTAAAATTTTACAGCTTCAACTTTCCATTCGAGCACATAGCTTCATACATAGTATACAAGAACAAGAGCGAATGACGAAATACAAAAAAATACATTCAAAATCTAAATGAAAGAGGTAATATATGATCATCACACCACGTAGGTAAGCACCTGTTACCTTCACATTTGAAAAATCCATCACCTTGTTCGAACTTAAAGTTAAAAAAGTCATCTTCATCCCCAAAACAAGTATAGTTTAAATGATTATACAACAGCTAAATGCCTCAATTCAATAACTTTGAACCCAGACAGCAATTCAGTCAGAATATCTTCTCTAAAACAAAACCAGCAAGATCCGACAATCTAAGCACTTCTTTAATGGAAATGTAAAATCTCAAAAAAAAAAAAATGCAAGGACATTCACCCAAGATACCGCCACATGTTGAAGCATAGCCGAGATATCACGTAAGTATCAGAAGCAGCTCTGCCAGCGTCCTGACTGGAAGACCTCCGGCCGCCAGCAGAGAGGGTGAAAAGTGATGCATCACTAGCCACACGCCTCCGCCTCTGCTGCTGATAAGAATCCGAATCGGCAGCCGGGTTGGTGTAACTCAAGGTTCTCGAAAGAATGGGCATAGCTTCACTTTTCCTGTCATCCACCGACAACGAAGGGATCATGATTCTTGTATCTGTTCCCTGATCATCAACTTCTGATTTGATCAGCATCGGGGTTGACGCTGAGAAAGGCAAAGATGATGACGATGATGAGGGGATGGGATTATATACAGGAAGCATGTTTACAATCTCTGGCAAGGATTCTACTAAATCTTTTGACTTGGATCGGATGTAGTGGGCAGGAATATACCAAGCTTGTTTAGATTTCTCAGGAGTAAATCTGGCAGAGGATGAAGCAGGAAGAGGAGGACAGCTAAATGAAAAGATTGAAGAAACTGAAATTTCAGAGATCGTGTAGAAATCTTGAACATTTCTGTGGGGTCTCTTGCGTTAGATGGTGTGGCTTTGTTGGATTGGAGGGTTAAGGGAAAGTTGGGACCAATATACATTTGCCACGTGTCGAGTTTCTATTGGCATTAATTTTTCAAGTGATACTTTTTAACCTGGCAAAAACTTGTGTGAGACGATCTCACGGATCGTATTTTGTGAGACGAATCTCTTATCTGGGTCATCCATGAAAATGTATTATTTTTTATGCTAAAAGTATTACTTTTTACTGTGAATATCGGCATGGTTGACCCGTCTCACAGATAAAAATCCGTGAAACCGTCTTACAAGAGACCTACTATTTTAACATGGAGCTAAATAAAATCCGTTGAATTTTCATTTCAGGAAAAAAACAAAACATATTACATAAATGTATTATAGTATTCTAATATGAGTTTTTGTTAGTCTCAATCAATGGATGAAAAATACGAGAATGATAACAAAGCTCTGCTGGATACTTTTATATCCAATGGAGGGTGGAACCTTATGACACAGGGAGGAATTCGATGTTCACACATGCAAACAACCTCAAGTGACCCGGACCAAACCCGTGCTCAACGGGTCGGTTTAACCGAGTCAACGGAGTCGAATTAGAACTGTCCAATCATGGGTCGGTTATAGTTTGTAGCTCCGAAATCTATAGACTAGATGGACTGACCCGTCGAGTTGTTATTTTTTCAAAAATATGAATAAAAAAACAAAACATTACCATAAATCATATTTTGGTTGTTTGATTTTGATTTTTTATAACGCGACTTTTTTTTTATATTTCATATTATATTATCTTTATTAAATATTTAAAGCAATTAAACAAGGCACGATTAAGTCGACATTAATAAAATAATCACTATATCTTAAAATTTTGTATTTTCACCAGATTATTTTCTTTATATAATGACAGTAGAGACAAGAATCTCACGAAATCACAAGCCTAAATATATTGTCAACTGTAATTTTTTTTTAAAATATATCTCAAGTCCTAGAATAAGCACATTGGATGGGTATCTTTAAATATTAAATATGCCATCAATTGGAGATAAATATCGACATTTCGACATTCGAGACTCTTTTTACAATTCTCACGAGCAAATAAAAAAAAAATTAATTAATTAATTAAACAATAAATCACATTGAAAACAACCAACTCCAGTATTAAATGCATATATGCGTGTGTGCAACATTTTAAATTTTGTTTTTTAAAAATAGCTTTTACAATTTTTGTTAAAAATAATAATAATTTAAATTAAATCAGGTCGAATACCCGGACCGCTGGTGCATAACCTGGCCATTAACCGGCCACGAGCGGAACTGTTAAGGGTCGGGATTTTCTGAGCCCGAACACAGTCCGTGGTCAGATCTACTTGTAGCATCGAATTTTTTAAATATGGATTTTTACCAAATCCATGAAGTGTTGGACATTTCTCAAAAAATACCTAGAGCATACACGACAAGATTAAGCTTGACCTTGAAACCAACTGATTTGATTTAATTTATGACTGCAAATTCTCCGTCTTACATTATTGCAAATGTAATTTCCTTGAAATAAATATGTAAGATATGTTCTTGACTAATATAATTTAGACAAAAACTTGTGTGACACGGTCTCACGGGTCGTATTTTGTGAGACATATATCTTATTTGGGTCATCAATGAAAAATATTACTTTTTTATGCTAATAGTATTGCTTTTTATTGTGAATATCGGTAGGATTGACCCGTCTCACAGATAAAAATTCGTGAGACTGTCTCACAAGAGACCTACTCTATAATTTACTACATAAGTGATTACACTGATCATTTTAAGATTTTGCTTCAAAAATATTATATAATAAAAAACGAACAAAAGCCCCATATAAGTTTATGATTTATTTTAAGCTACAATTTTTATGATTTTAAAGCCTAAG
Organism: Primulina tabacum; assembly: GCF_025594145.1. Taxonomy (NCBI): domain Eukaryota; kingdom Viridiplantae; phylum Streptophyta; class Magnoliopsida; order Lamiales; family Gesneriaceae; genus Primulina; species Primulina tabacum. The sequence continues at coordinate 32,977,913 of NC_134558.1, read as the reverse complement.
GAAATTGTTTTTTTTAAATAATATTGGAATTTTTTTTTCAAATTGAAATTCTTTTTCAGGAAAATGAAACTGGGCTTTGCTTTCTTTTATGAAAAACTGATCATCTGGACTTAGATACTTTAAGAGGCCCAAGAAAGTTTCAGTTTATATTTTTTGCTTTTTCATTCCTAAAAAGGAAGATAAAGTAGTTATATATATATATATATATATATATATATATATATATATATTGTATGGATATGACAATTTAAAATACTATCTTTTATGTAAAATTTTGAATTAATGTAATAATTTACAAATTATGTTAATCAAGTAAATCTCAAAGAGCAAGTCAGACTCTTCTGACATAGTGTTAGTAGAAGAAATCAAATTTTTAACCACTGATCAAACGTTTATCTACTCCACCAACTTGAAAGTCATATGATCTTAATCCAACAAGAGAGCACCTGGACATTATTAGTTGATTTTTACATTATAAAATGACAAAAATAATTACTAATTATATTATTATAATATTATAAGATAAAAAAATTTTGTTGCATATATGAACAATTGTTCATGTATTATTATTGCTAGTGATAGAGAGAGACAAGATATTTGTGTTAGGAAAATTTTGATTTTTTGGAAACCAGTTTTAAAACTTGTAGAATGGTTTGATTTATGAGCTAACTTTTTTATCGTCGCCAGTTTTTTTTCCATATTTCTTGTCAAATCGGGTGTATATATATATAAATTTAGTTTGATGTCACATTGATAATTTGACAATCGTCAATTCTATGGCATTTTTTTCCCTTTTGTACTATTTGGATTTTGGTACGTTAAAATGATGTCTAAATTTCGAATAATTGAAATGTCAAGATGGGATGGATTCCACTCTAATCTGATAAGGACATGATTTCATTATCTCAATTTACTTGCTAAAATGTCTATTGGTGTTGGCATGAAAATTTTCTAATCTAAAAGGACAAAAAATCTCCATTCCTCATTAACAAAAATATTTATTTTATATTATTAATATTATGGATTTTCATCAAAAAAATAGAATCTAATACTTATCATAATTATAATTACATATTACTACAAACAGCCAACAGGGTGTTACAAAAATTGTTTTAAAAATAAGCAAAAACTTGTGTGAGACTGTCTCACAGATCGTATTTTATGAGACAGATATCTTATTTGGGGTCATCCATGAAAACAATATTACTTTTTATGCTAAGAGTATTACTTTTTATTGTGATATCGGTAGAGTGGACCTGTCTTACAGATAAAGATTCGTGAGACCGTCTTACAAAAGAGACCTACTCTTAAAAATATTTAAGTGAATTTCCAAAATTAACTGTTATCGAATGAAAAAATAAAACAAAAGAAACAATTATCAATTTAATAAGTAGGTATCTTGTGAGACGGTCTCACGAATCTTTATCTGTGAGACGAGTCAACCCTACCGATATTCACAATAAAAAGTAATTATCATCTTAGCATAAAAAGTAATGTTTTTTCATGGATGACCCAAATAAGATATCTATTTCTCAAAATACGACCCGTGACAACGTCTCACACAGGTTTTTGCCCAATTTAATTTGTTGTATTAATTTTTTAAATTAAAATTTATATTGTGTGAATATTACTGTTAGTTTCACGTGGGTTTCGACATCTAAATTTCCACTATAACTATTTCACTTCAATAAATCAACTATCAAGCAATAATTCTTTTACTTTTATTTTTTTCTATAAAAAAAAATTCATTTAATCATACATAATAACGATGAATTGAAATCCACCCGACATTTATCTATGTCGTAGTACTGTGAATTTATCGAATATTCGAATGTTCCATACCCCGATGCCCATCATTTCTTAACTAACAATGATCAGCAACTAGCTAGGTGATGCTAACTTTTTATAATTTTTATTTGAAAAATGTATAACATAGATTCTGTTTATTTGTTAGATCTTACGTTTCAATTTGTATTTTATTTCTCAATATATATTTTTTCTAATATATGCACTTTTGAGTGTCTGAGTTATTTATCCAATTTTTTCTGTGTAAATGTGTGTTGAAATATTAATAATATGAACGAAATGGTATATTTTGTTGAGAAAACAATATTTTGATCGTATAACTCAAACATTTTTTATTTTTATTTTGTTATCGGTTAATTCAGTTCACTAATTTTATTATTTTTCATCAGACATGACATCAGACACATTAACAATATCTGAGGCAACGTTATCGTTTTACAATGTCACACGTCAACAATGCAATAAAAATTTACCAAAATTGAAAAAAAAAAAAATTACAAGTCAGTATATTAAGACTATTAACAGATAACAGAGAGCCAACAATGATTTACAATTTTTGGGATATTCGAATTTATTTTTCGAGGATAGTTCCTTTGGTTTGAAAAGACTTCGGTTTAATTTTCTCATTGTAACATGTAGTTAATTAAAAAGCATACCCTAAAGTTGGGTTAAATTAATAATTTTATTATGCAAGCCTCAATAATATACGAAGAATAGATATCTTGTGAGACGGTCTCACGAATCTTATATGTGAGACGGGTCAACTCTATCGATATTTACAATAAAAACTAATACTCTTAGCATAAAAAGTAATACTTTTTCATGGACGACTCAAATAAGATATCCGTCTCACAAAATACGACCATGAAGCCATCTCACACAACTTTGGAAAGACTTCAGTTTGACACATGGTTTTATCATTATTTTAATTTCAACATGACTAGACATGAAAATGAACTAATCTTATTCATTTAAATTAATCATTACACTCCACCAAATAAGGTGGATGATATAAGTAATGACACATCACTTATTTGTATCTATTCTTAGAAACCATACCCTAAATTTCAATTATGCAGCCTCAATAATGTCCTATGGCATCTCGATTCTTAGTGTAGCTTCACATATTTTAAAAATGTTACGTAAATTCAATGGGCATACACACACTCTGCGAAAAATGAATTCAGTATTATGGATGATAATCAGTATATATGGATAACATAACGACGTATGACTAATAATTCGTAGAACTTGAGTCAAACATTGGATCGAACAAACACGCGTCGTGTGTAGATTTGTTTAATATATAATAAACTAATATAAATTAGACTCAACAAATCTTGCTACCCCCTTTCTTATCCGATAAACACCAAATCAACTACTACCTCACAAATTAAAGTTATTAAATCGATATTAAAGCATTATTTTAGAGAAGGGGAATGGGCTGGATTAACGAAATGAAAGGGGCCAAATAATTGAATAAAACATTTTGTCATTTACCCAAAGAAAAAGTGCTACTACTTTTTGGATTTTTTTCTATTAAGATTTTAGGCGCTTTTGGGTGTTATTTTTCCCTTTAATTATACTTCAAAAATATGTGTCACTCACCCAATTAAGAGAAAGCCCACTTGTATATTGCTACGAAAATGTGGATTTGATTGGGGGATTTGGTTATGTCATTGTTTCTTGATTTAGCCATAAAGTGCATTTCCACCTGTCTGCGTGTTACGTGGTATTTCATAAAGGGTTAATCTTCGGAGGCGACGAGGCAAAACTAGTGGAGCAAGTATGAGTCAAAAGACAATCATGCTCGAATTGTTTCTTTGTCATTTTGGTCTTTGTTCTCCGATCTTTTGTTTTTGTAATTTTAGTTTTTTTTGTCATGAAAATATTGATGTGTCATATGATACGCGTGAAATGTTATATTAAAGTCACATCATTGTCATGTCAGAGTCACATAAAATAACAAACTAATGGAGGAAAAAAAAAAAAAAACTGAAATTCGACAAGATTACGACCAAAGTTGTACATTTTGACTTGTCACATGAACATTTTAACTTGTTACATGAACGATGAAAATTACTCTTTAGAATAATAAAAATGAACTAGTAAAAAAGTGTACACTATAATTAAAATTAAAGTTTGGATTAATAGTTTATGGGTATTTAACATTAAATAAATAATGTAATATCAAGTCCATGTTTATAACATATAAAATGGAAAATATGAAACTAATTAAATGAGAAGTCTAAAAATTTTCCCGCAAAATGAATGAATGACCAATGGATTCAAACAAAAAGTCAAGAAATATGGTTGGGATCTTATTATATATTTTTTACATATATTAATCCTCTTGCTTCTAAAATTATTCTGATGAATTAAATATACATGAATTTTCATAATCAAATCTGTTGTAATTATCCATAAATGAAGTTTTAATATTGAGGAAACTAACTACTCCATTGCAAGTGGCCTCCAAACTCCAAGTCTTCTATTTCCCTGGAGACCGCCTATTATTATATGTTGACCTATAACATGTTTGGCTATCTGAAGTTAAATTATTCCAAGTATATGCATGCAAAACTAATGTTAATTTTTTTTTGAGAAAATTGTAATTTCTGTCCGTTAAAATCAAGTCTTAGTATTATATCTTTCGATTTTTGATAATTTTCATCTTTTTTTTTCCTTTGAGACTGATAATATGACATTGTATATGTAGAAAAAATATCAGTGCTACAAAAAATAATAAAAATAGCAGACTAAAACCATGACTTATCACAACATAAATGAATAAAAAATAAAAATAGGAGTGCAAATATACAATTTTTCATAATTCTAAAATATGTTTTATGATAGAACTGAAAAAACAGATGTATGAAAGTTAATAGGAAATGGAATTTCCCACCCCCACCAAATGTGGATTTTAATAGATGTTCTAAATAATCAAAAGAGGGGAAAACAAATTTGAAGGGAAAAACTTGACGTGGCCCGTGAGATTAACATTCTATTAATGATAAATGCATATCCCTTAATTTTCATTTTGACTGTTGAATTACTTGTACTCAACCACTTAGTACAGCTAAAAAGCCATTGTTACCCAATTAAATGAACAATACAATGTCGATTGAAAGTCAAACTTTTAGTTAATTCAATAATCACACTTTTTATCTCGTTATAAAACTATTATGAGATCGTATAACGAATCAATTTTATACGATCCATAAAAAAATATTACTTTTCAAAACAATAATATATATTTCACTCGCGACATTGATCAAATCGATCATTTTCAAAAGGAGATTAATTAAACAAGAAGGTGCACAAACCAGCCATATTTTGATATGTTTGGTTGGCTTTTCTTAGATGGAGTAGCATCAAACACAGAGATACGGATACCAGTGCCAGCTCGAGATTACCCATGAAAATCACGATCGCACATTCTTGGGAAAATCCATTTGGTTTCCCGCGGAAATTCCAGCTTTTAACTGTAAAATAAAGCAACCCAACATCCTTTTTCCGATTCTGTCACTGCAAAATTCTTGAGAAATTCTTTAAATTTCATATATTTATTTAACTTAGAATATTCTTTGAGTGTGGAAGTTTGTTTGAAACATTGCTCGTCTCCGAAGACTGAAATCCAACAACTGTGAAAGTCAAGTCATAAAAGTGATAGAGAGGGACTAGTGATTGTTCAAAGCCATTTTGCCCCAGAAATAATCAATTACCCGAATAATTCATCACAATTTTTTCCTCCCATTCTCTCTATATCATGTTATTTTTAAGTTTATATGTAATATAGTATAACATAATAATATAAAACTATTATTGTCCATCTTTCATTTTTGTAAGTGGTGAATTTAGTCTCTGAGACGCTTTGATTAGCGCAAAGATTGAAGACCGTACCAACTGAAATTTGTGGGTTTTGCATGTCTTTTGGTTTTCTCCGAATCTCTTCCATGTAATCTTACAGCACTCTAGCTTTCTTTCGAGTCCCTTCTTCTTTCTTTTAGCTATACTTTTAACTTATACATCGGAAGCTCGGATCAAGCTTCAACACCCTTTTTCTCATTTTATAATATATTTTTTGGCCTTTCTTACAACTGGGGTTTTGAGGTATTGGAGTTGAAACATCCTTTTGGGGGTCTTTGCTTATTTCTTGGAATTTTTTTTCTAAGTTTCTGGTTGTTGGGGGGAAAAGTTCTTATTTTTAACTACTTGTAAACTCCTGGGTATTTAATAAAATCCCCTTCCCGTGAAAGACCTGCACCTATAAAACTCCTTTCTTGTTCAGAAAAGCTGAGATTTGACAGTGAGATTTCAAAAATTTGATGTTATTACAGTATGACGAGAAAAGGTAGAAAAACGAGGCTACATTTCCGCGATATTTACTCGTTTAAACGTAAGAAGGCCGGATCACATAAAGATGATCATTCAAAGATTGGAGGGCCAGGTTTTTCCAGAGTTGTGTATTGCAATGAATCAGATAGTTTGGAAGCCAATCTCAGAAATTATGCGACAAATTATGTTAGGACAACCAAGTATACAGCTGCAACTTTCTTGCCCAAGTCTCTTTTTGAGCAGTTCAGGAGAGTGGCTAATTTTTACTTTCTTGTAACTGGTTCTTTGTCCTTCACTTCTCTAGCACCTTATTCTGCAGTCAGTGCTATCATTCCTTTAATCATAGTTATCGGAGTAACCATGGTTAAGGAAGGAATTGAAGATTGGAGGAGAAAGCAACAGGTATTTTGAATCTATTGTGCTGATTTTGTCGTTATTTTTAGCTTTATAAAATTTGTTGGTTATTGTTATTTAATGTAATTAATATACTTTTTGGAAGTAATTGGAGATTGTATGCTTATGCTTATTGAAATGATTTACGGAAGTTGGTTTTTAAGGCATTTTGTATGCTCAGATTGAAAAAATTTGTTGATCTGAAATAATTAGGATATTGAAGTGAACAATAGAAAGGTGAAGGTACATCAAGGTGATGGACTTTTAAAGCCCACCGAATGGAAAAATCTGAAAGTTGGAGATGTAGTTAAGGTGGAGAAAGATGAATTTTTTCCAGCAGATTTGTTGTTGCTCTCATCGAGTTATGAAGATGCTATTTGCTATGTTGAGACTATGAATCTTGATGGGGAGACAAATTTAAAAGTCAAACAAGCATTAGAAGTTACCTCCTCTTTACATGAGGATCACGAGTTAAGCGAATTCCGGGCAGTTGTTAAATGCGAGGATCCAAATGCTAAATTGTACAGTTTCGTTGGAAGTATGGAATTCGAGAACCAACAATATCCTCTTTGTCCTCAACAACTGCTTCTCAGAGGCTCAAAACTACGGAACACGGGTCATGTATATGGAGCTGTTATTTTCACCGGACATGACACGAAGGTAATTCATAACTCAACCAGCCCTCCTTCTAAGAGAAGCCGGATTGAGAAGAAAATGGACCATATTGTCTACTTTTTATTTGGTGTTTTGTTCTTAATGGCTTTTGTCGGATCAGTTTACTTTGGTGTAGTAACTAAAAAAGACTTGAAAAACGGACACAAAAGGTGGTATCTTAGACCGGATAATGCTAGTGTTTTCTTTGATCCGACGAGAGCTCCAAAAGCTGCTGTATATCACTTCTTGACTGCCTTGTTGCTGTACAGTTACTTGATTCCAATTTCTTTATACGTGTCAATAGAAATTGTTAAGGTCCTTCAAAGCATTTTTATCAACAAAGATGTTCATATGTATTATGAGGAAGCTGACAAACCTGCTCATGCCCGCACCTCTAATTTAAACGAGGAATTAGGCCAAGTTCATACAGTTCTTTCTGACAAAACCGGCACATTGACTTGTAATTTGATGGAGTTCGTTAAATGTTCGATTGCTGGCATTGCTTATGGACATGGTGTGACAGAAGTTGAAAAAGCAGTGGCGAAAAGGAAAGGGTCTCCATTGACAGTAAATGGAGAAGATTACAGCGAGATCCCGATTGGTAGTCATAAAAGCACAGTAAATGGAGAAGATTATACCGAGATTCCGATTTATAAAAAATCAGTTATCAAAGGTTTTAATTTCGATGACGAGAGAATCATGAATGGGAATTGGATAAACGAGTCTAACTTGGATATTATTCAGAAATTTTTCCGGGTGACTGGCAATCTGTCAAATGACCATACCTGGTGTTGACGACAACACAGGAAATGTCACATATGAAGCCGAATCACCTGATGAGGCAGCTTTTGTTGTTGCAGCGAGAGAATTGGGCTTCGAATTCTTCAAAAGAACACAAACAAGTGTATCTGTGAATGAATTGAATCCAGTTTCTGGAATTATAGTTGAAAGGTCCGTATATTTAGCATGCCGTGTAGTATTTACTCTATGATTCTGTCTGATTGATATATGATTGTGCATATTCATAAAGAAATTTCCGATGATGCAGATTGTACAATCTGTTAAATGTTTTAGAATTTAACAGTTCCAGGAAGAGAATGTCTGTTATAGTAAGGGATGAGGAGGGGAAGATATTGTTATTCTCCAAAGGTGCTGACAGGTTGGTTATTCTTTTGACTTGGTGCACATTTTCAACACTTCAGTTATTATATGCATTTACCTTTCTTTCATATCTAGCTCTTTTCATGTCCTGCACTCTCTGTTCTGTTTGGATCCATTGCAGCATCATGTTCGAGAGGCTCGGTGAAAATGGAAGGGAGTATGAAGAGAAAACCAGAGAACATGTGAATGAGTATGCTGAAGCAGGTTTAAGGACATTAATTCTTGCTTATCGGGAGCTTAGTGAAGAAGAATATAAAACATTTGAGGAGAAGTTTTTGGAGGCCAAAAACTCAGTCAGTGCAGAACGTGAGGCAATGATGGATGAGGTGTCTACTAAGATAGAAAAAGATTTGATACTTCTTGGTGCGACAGCCGTCGAGGACAAGCTTCAACATGGGGTTGTTTTCGATACACTCATGCTGAATTCCCATAAACTAAATCTATGTAATAAGATTTTTTGCCATCTGTACAGGTTCCTGAATGTATCGACAAGCTTGCACAAGGTGGAATAAAAATTTGGGTTTTGACAGGGGATAAGATGGAAACTGCCATTAATATAGGGTACATTCTCATCATGGTTATTGTATATTATATCTAGACTACATTACTTTTTGGTGCATGTCTCATTGTAAAAATCAACTTTGCAGCTATGCTTGTAGCTTGCTAAGACAAGGAATGAAACAAATCACTATTACATTGGAGACTGCCGAGATCACTGCTCTGGAGAAAATCAGTGAGAAGGATGCAATTGCTAAGGTAAAATCAAGTCAAAATATTTGAAAGATCGCTGTCATTTAACTGTAAAATGGAGAAATGTTGTTGAAACAAGAAGTTAATATTTTCTATGGACTACATTTCTTCTTTTTATTAGGTTTTGAAGCAAAATGTACTCCAGCAGATTACTGATGGGACGGCTCAGATTGCTGCATCAAGCTCTGGGGTGTTTGCCTTGATCATTGACGGGAAATCTCTGACGTATGCATTGGAAGATGATATCAAAAAACTGTTTCTCAAACTTGCAATTAGTTGTGCATCTGTAATATGCTGCAGATCATCTCCGAAACAGAAAGCACTGGTGAGTCTGTTTCCTTAACAAAATTTTCCTTTCTTGATAAAATATTTTGAACTTTGAAGTAATGTTTCTTTCTTTATGCTTTAAAGGTAACGAGGTTAGTCAAAGAAGGAACCAACAAGACAACTTTAGCTATTGGTGATGGAGCGAACGATGTGGGAATGCTTCAAGAAGCAGATATCGGAATTGGAATCAGTGGCCCTGAAGGAATGCAGGTGGAGAACGTTACTATATTTCGTGTTTGCTGTCCTGAATGCTTGATAAATTGACTGGTTTTACCTTTTATCTTGTATATTTCATCCCCACATCAATCAGGCAGTCATGGCAAGTGATATTGCAATTGCACAATTCAGATTTCTTGAACGCTTACTTTTGGTGCATGGACATTGGTGTTACCGAAGGATTTCTTCGATGGTAAAGTTTATCGAACTTCAGTGTTAGTTTAAAGATTTCGTCATTCTTGGGCCTTCAATTATCTTCTGTGGGTGCAGATTTGCTACTTTTTCTATAAGAATGTTGCGTTTGGTTTCACCGTTTTCTTATACGAGGCTCATGCATCATTCTCTGCACAACCGGCATACAACGACTGGTTCTTGTCCCTTTACAATGTATTCTTCACGTCGTTGCCCGTTATTGCACTAGGAGTCTTTGATCAGGATGTATCTGCTAGATTCTGCCTGAAGGTAAAATATTTTTCTAGTTTATATGGAATATTTTGTCTAATTTGGAACATTATCAATCACCCTCAAGCCAGAGAACCACAAATATCTGGGTTACTAAATGAGTTAAAATATTTGAGTACTGAAGTACTACATGCTATAGAGCTTTTAACACACGTCAAACATTTCATTACTGTATCAGACAGTTTTTAGGAACATGAAACTGAGAAAATAATCTAGATTCCAAATCAATGTTGAATAAGTTTTCTTTCATTGCTTGAATCACGTGGCAGTTTCCTTTGCTATACCAAGAAGGCGTGCAGAACGTCCTCTTCAGCTGGTGCCGTATAATTGGCTGGATGTTAAATGGAGTTTGCAGTGCCATTATCATCTTCTTCTTCTGCACAGAGGCCCTAAGTCTCCAGCCAGTTCAAAAAGAACGGTAAAATAGCCGAATACCAAATTCTTGGAGCGACTATGTACACTTGCGTCGTCTGGGTCGTAAATTGCCAAATGGCAATCACCATAGATTACTTCACATTAATACAACATATCTTCATATGGGGTGAAATCGCCATATGGTACATCTTTTTAATGGTATATGGAGCTCTGCCTCCCAGTTTTTCAACAACAGCCTACAAGGTTTTCATTGAATCTCTTGCTAAAACTCCTTCTTTTTATATTTTAACGCTTTTTGTGGTCATCTCGGCCCTCTTACCGTACTATGTATATAGAGCAATACAAATGAGATTCTTGCCGATGTACCATACAAGGATACAGTGGATCCGGTATGAGGGTCTTTAGATGATGCTGTGTATATCGTGATATGGTGTTGCAAACAACGAGCCCTTTGCGAGATAAAAGATCGTAGATAGCAATTACTTGTGAAAATGTAATCATGTATAGAATCGCAGAGTTTAGGTGTATCAAATGTTGTACCAATCAGCTACGTATTGGGGACACTAGAATTCATTCACATTTTCCAATTAAAAATGGATGGTTTTGTCATACATTTAGTTAGAGAACAATAAGTTGTGAGAATGGATGGTCTTTGTCCAGTTTTTCTACTGTGATCCAGCATACCAATCAGTAATAAGTATTATGTCACAGACAATTCATATTATTGCATGAAGCTGGACAAATTTTTTTTAGAATAATTATTTTGATCTATCTGACATAGTTTGTTGCATGTGTTTAATGAATGTAGATACAAGAACAAAGATATGCTCATGACTAATTGATTATATATATTTACACAAGTAACATTTGTACCAGGTATTTTCAAGTATTACTAAATGCACATTTGGAATACTATTGGCAGTAGTGTTGACAAATATGTCACTAGTTGACATCATTCGCCATTTCTCCTTAATCATGTGCACTGAAAGCCTAACTATACGAAAGGAAAACTCGTTTACAAACAACATTCAATTAGACCAAGTCACCATGTCATATCCATCATCACCAGCCATTTCATTTCTCCAAATGAAACTCATGAAACCCAAAAACAAAGAAACAAAAAAAGTTGTCATACATACCAAATAATAACAGATTTGGTAAGCTAGGAGACCGTGAGTCCGAGATACTCGACCCCGGATCTTCCCAAGACGTTAGCAAACTCATTGAAACTTATGACACCATCGCCATTTGTATCCGCCTCTTGCATCATGTTACTTAGCTCGCGATACGTCAAGGGCTGTCCCATTTTGGCCATCTGCCCTGCCAGCTCGGCCGTTGTTATGTAACCATTTCCATCACGATCAAAAGATCTAAACACCTCCAAGAGTTGATCTTGATTGATCAATATTTGTTCGTTTAAATCAGGCAAAATGGCACCCACCAATTCGTCGAATTCAATGGAGCCATTGCCATTGGCATCCATGTTGGCTAACATGGAATGGAGTTGGTCGCCGGCTGGTTTGAGACCGAGGGATCGGAAGAGCGCGGCTAGCTCGAGCTGCGTGAGGCTACCGTCCCGGTCCATGTCGAACCTGTCGAAGATGTCTTTGAGTTGTTGGAGTTGCTCGGATTGGATTTTGGCCATCATTTTGGCGTTGGTGTTGTGGGAAAAGTGTGATATTTTTGTTTTGTTGGCTTTGGTTGGTTTTTGGAGATCAATGTTTGTAAGGTTGTGGTTTATTTTAACATTGGATGGATGAATGGTTCATAACGATGGAGTTTCGGTGGTTTGTGTGAAGATAAAAATATTTAAATGTGCTGACTTTGATTTGGAATCTTACTAGTCTTGGAAATTGTCAACTATCATATTCTCAATACTTTTTTCCTAAATCATATTTCTGCGACTTTAAAGAAAATAATCACATTTCTCTTCTACTAACTATATATTATTTTGAATATCTGACCAGACCATAAGGCATAAGCTATTCTCCATCTTTGAGTAATATTAATATTGAGATAGGTGCTTTGCTGAGAATTTATGTGCTTCAAGCTACTCACGTTACAACTTACATCGTTTGATCTGGTTGATTCGGTGGACCGTAAATAGTAGCATCATATCTTAATGGGTAATAATGTCTCTGATGGGGATATGACCACCGGTATAGAAATTGTAAGACTGATGTATAATGAATATGAGACAATACCAGTAGATAGACATGCACCTCTTCGAACTCATGTAACAACAGTCTAACCCATTAGCACACAAATAGATGTACTCTTCTATGCCACGAGTATAATTAAATAAAGTTGTGCCTTGACTAAGAGCTATAACTTCTAAACTAGTGATAAACATTTGAGCCTAAAAATCAAGTCTCTCAAGAAGCATATTTTTATAGTTCTTGGGGGGAATGTTAGGCTAAGCGTGCAAGAGTAAGAATAATACTGAGTTTGATAGTTTCCTGGGAAGTTCTTGTGCGTCAAATTGCTAATATTGAGACGTTGTCTTTGCTGGGGACATGACCTACGGTAGGAAAATGATAAGATTGATACAGCACCAACAAATAGATGTGTACATCCTCGGGCTCATGAACTTGACAGCTCGATCTATAAGTACTCAAGTAAGCGCACATCTACGTTGTTACGAATATAAGAAAATAAAATTGCAGATAACAACTATCGTTTTTAGTCTAACGATAAATGTTTGATCCTAATATTCTCGAAACACGTATATTGATCATGTTATAAAAATTTTTTTTTGAGTTGAGGGAGATTAAAGTACAAATTTTTGATGAAACTACAAATTTGCCCCTTGAAAATATAAATTTACACTAATCAAACTTCAATCATGGAAAAATGCTACTGGGGATACAATGTCACGTGAATCTATATACCTATAAAAGTGTGTATAATTGACATTATTTTTCGATTGTGCATTGACAAAAATACCCTTCGTGCAAACTTGAACAAAATAAAACTTATTATTATTGTAATGTAAGGTTACGTTTGGTTGGAAGGATTAAATAAACTAATGATTAGTACGTAAATGATAAAAAAAAAAGATTGTGATAGAAATATAATATATGATGTAAAATAGTATTATGTTTGTTATGATTTTTAAGTATGAGATAATTTTGAATTTTTTGATAAAATGATGAAATTGCCCTTTTTTTTTCTTTACTCCGGCGACGGCCCGGTCCGGCGGTCGGCGGCAGGTCGGTGGTCGGCCGGAAGCGGCGGCTGGCGGTGGTCGGCCGGAATCGGCTGGCGATGGTCGGACGAAAAAGGCGGTGGCGGTCGGCCGGAACAAGCGGCGGCGGAGGTCGGCGGTCGGCGGTTGCCGGCGGCGACGGTCGGCGGCGGGCGGCGGTTGCTGGCGGCGGTGGGCGGTCGGTGGAAGGAAGTGGTGGGGAGTTTGGATTTAGGAGAAGGGTAAAATTGAAAAAATAGGATGGATTAAGAGTGGGATAAATAATCCTAGGGGATGAGGAGGTATTATTTTAACCTACCTAATATAATCTAATCATTCATAGGAGGGATTGACCTGGTTAAATAAAAAACGTACCAAACGAATGATTAGGTAGGTTTAAAAAAAATAAACTAACCTAATCAAGCAAACCAAACGTTGCCTAAAGGTAAAAATAACAGGACATAAATGCCTCATCATTACTAATAATTAATTGACTTTAGAGTCTTATTGTAATGTATTCATATACCTATAAATCTATATCTATCTATGTATCTATACAAATATAAATGATGTGCAAAGCTTTTGCATTGTGATTTTACTACATTACCCAAAAACTATGCTTTGTTTGTATTAATTGCATGAGCATTGGTGGAAAATCTATATCTATATACCTATAATCTATATATTTATTACATATAAAAGTGTGTATAATTGACATTGTTTTCCGATTGTACATTGACAAAAATGTCCTTCGTGCAAACTTGAACAAAATAAAACTTATTATTATTGTAATGTTTATTTTTCGTTTTGGCATTGACAAAAATGTCCTTCGTGCAAACTTGAACAAAATAAAACTTATTATTATTGTAATGTAAAGATAAAAATAACAGGACATAAATGCCTCATCATTAGTAATAATTAATTGACTTTAGAGCCCTATTGTAATGTATTCATATACCTATAAATCTATATCTATCTATGTATCTATAAAAATATAAATGATGTGCAAAACTTTTGCATTGTGATTTTACTACATTACCCAAAAACTATGCATTGTTTGTATTAATTGCATGGGCATTGGTGGAAAATTTATATCTATATACCTATAAAAGTATGGATGATGAGCAAAGTTTCTGCATTGTGATTTTACTATATTGCCCAAAAACTATGCATTATTTGTATTAATTTGCATTGGCATTTGTGTAAAAAATATATAAAATTTAGGGACAAATTTGGAATATTGAATTTGTAATGTATTGATTATTTATTTAATTGATGCATTTATTTTTTTGAACTCATTAAACACATGAGCATCATAGTGTTTTTATTTTTTTAATAGAAAATTGTAAAATAAGAAATTTTGAAAATAATATTACATAAAAATTGAATAGATATTCGATAATAAAAAATACATTAGAAGAATAATATTTTCTTCATATATGTATATAAGTTCTTAATTAATTTATTCGTCTAATGTGACAAAAGACTAAACCAATATAAATAAAAAATGATTCAAATTATTTTTAAAAAAAATCGAATTTTAATTTTTACTAAATAATTAATATTTACGTGCATCGCACGTGCTTCTGGCTAGTCAATTGAAATATTTGATATTGAATCAGATTTCAAATGATGATTCGGTATCTTATTTTATATATTTCTAGTGAATATATCAAGTACATTTACATATATGCTTTTCATCTATGTGTCTTTGATAAATATATATGTCATTGATCTAGCTAGATTCATATTAACCATGAAATATAAACAACATATTTCTCATAGGAACTCCATGTTTTTCATGAAAAAATCAAATATTACAAAGTATGGATGCTAAGGGAAGTTGAAGAACCAAACACTTCAATCAAATGAGGTCTAACATCCTCGTAATCAATCTCCTCTTGTCTCAAACACCAACTTAAGCTCCTTGAACCCTGATCCCGACCCCAAAAACTCCCAAAACAAAACTCACCCTTGTTCGAAAGATCGACCAAAACCCGCTCGATCTCATCCGTGGAACAACCTAACCGTAATGTTCCATCTGGAGACAACCCTTCCACTTCAATCCTGAAGGAGCTGTTCCCTTGGTTTCTCAAACTATCTTCATCATATCCTACTACTTCGATATGCGTGATCTTTGTTCCTCTCTTTCGGGTTCGCAGTTTCCTGGCATATTGTTTAGCTTTTCTCAGAAGTTTCTGAGGGAGTTTGAGCAGTAAGAAGATGAGGATTTGAAGGATCATACATTGGCAGCAGCAGGATATGATGATGCAGTCGGCAGCAAGGATGTTTCGGTCTTCCATGTCGTTTTTCTTGGAAGAAGTGGATGGGGAAATAGATGTGAATGGAGGAGGAGAATTCGTTCTGCTGTTACTTAAAAAGGAAGCAGTTCCTTGTGTGTGGCGTAATCTTTGAAAGGCAAGTAAGTATATATGATGTGTGAAGCAATAAAATTTGCAATTCTGTAAAGCTAAAATTCAAAATTTAATTACAAGAAATGCCTAAAACATGGAATTTTACTCTGACGTAGATAGATTGATTTCAAAATAAGATGTACAAGCAACTGCCAGAGAGTTTTGAGGTAGAAAAACCTCTCCACAAAACATGAAGAAAGGAAGCTCAGAAGTTGATCTTAAAAGAAGATAAACTACGTAAGCAGCTCCCGGAGTTCCGAAATTTTTTTGTCAAAGATTTTATAAACCAGTGCCTTGGTTTCTAATGATGGAGGGGTGTGACGAACTGCGAAGTATTGTTTTGCAAGGAAAGGAGCAGGTGTTCCCAGCTTGATAACTTGTAGTCAACATTTCATGTAGATACTTGGAATGTATTCAGACATGGCTTGAATCCTCTTCCAAAGTTACAAGAAGCTTGTCTTTGAAGGAAGTTTAGTTATTATTTAATTTTATTCAACGTTGGACCATTTTATGTTAATAGCATGAAGCACGTGCGATACAAGTAAATAACAATTATAAAATAAAAATAAAAAATTTGATTTTCTAAAAAATAATTTGAATCATTTTGTTATTTATTTGAGTTTAATCTCTTGTTATATTAGACGAATAAATTAATTAAAAATTTATATAATTTACTTTCGAATTTTTTGTCAAATTAAAATTCAAAATTTTAATTTTATGATATATAATAAATTATAATTAGCATAATATATTGAACTAAATGAACTGAAACAAATTTTTTAAAAAATGTATATCCAAACATCACGTATAAGACATAATAAACTAAAAATCAATCAAATTGTTTACTTATCAATGCATAAATCATAATTTACATAAATTAAGCATACTAAAAATAAATAATTATAAATTTAAAATATCGTGACTAACTCATCAAAACAACATCAAAACTAATGAAATATAATATTTATAGTAAAATATAACTCATAATATTTCATTTAAATAATATTTAAACACCTGCATAATTTTTTTTACTTTTGTTTTTAGAATTTTATATCATAGATAATTAATTTTATATCAGAATCGATATTTTATAAACTACATCGATGATTATTAATTTCTTGTTAAATATAATTTTAAAATAATAAATAAATCAACATATTTAAATAAGATTATATGGTAAATATCAAATAAAATCTAATAAACTCATACAATAATTATTAAATATAAATTTTAAACTACCGGTATGATTTTCACATAAAAATTTGAAATATAACCAAAAAAATAAACTTGCATAAAAATGCTATTTCTTCTATTTACTGAAGTAGTTATTTTGATTTCAAAATAAATAAATAAATAAAGATATTAAAATATCGTATATAAAAGCTCTAATATTTTGACAAATGTTAATCAATGATCATTATAATTAATATTTATTATAAAGAGTATGTCATATATTTTTTTATAATAGAAATAACTTTCATGTCTCATCAAAACAATATCAAAACCAATGAAAAAATAATATCAATAGTAAACTATATAAATTAAAAATTATAAATCAAAAGATCGCATAATACCAAATTTTGTGTATTGAATTTATAAATTTGTCTGACATATAATTTTTTTAAAAATTGCTATTATCAACCATTTTTAAATATTAAATAAAATAGTTATACAATATGTGAGATAGTGAAATTAATTATTTAAAAATTATGTCTTAAATTTATATATTATGAGAGCTGATTTTAGAACTGAAGTCAAGAAAATTTAGTTCTGATTTTGGTTTCAGTATTCCTGAAAATCATGGTCGAGTTTACCTTTAGACCCTTATTACCTTAAATCTTAAACATTCTTAGTAGATATTTCAAATACTACCAAATTTTTGTTTATTGAATGTATACATTTGTTTGATATATAATTTTTTTAAAAAAAATGTTACTAAAATCTTTAAATTTTTTATGATAGCTAAACTATTTGAATTCTTCTAAGATATTCATATTTTATGATATTATTAATATATTAACACTCATAATTGTTGATAAAAATTCTCCTAAATAATTTATTAAACTCTTGATTTTCAATTCTTACTTAAAAAACCAAAAAATATGTTAATATTAAACTTCATATTATTATATTATTATATACTTATCATGTTATTCTAATTATTACATATATAATTAATTTTTTCATATTTCGTCTTGTGATACTATAAATTATTACTTAATTAAAAAATACACTTAAAAGTATAATTACAAATTTGAATTAAAATAATAAAATATGATGTAGAGAGAAAATTTAAAAGATGAAACATTTAAAGGTAGTATAAAGATGAATTATTTGAGAAATTAATTTAGAGTTAGATTTTATTCTTAAAATGATATAAATTACTATAATCAATGTACATAATTGTAGTGATAATCCATTAGCATTTTGTTAGAATTTCACACATATATATATCTATTCCTATTATTAAGAATTTCTATAATAGAGACAAAAATGGTGTCTTGGTCTGCTTTTTTACTCTTACAGTTTTGCCTTTATATTATACTAATATTACACTTTTGTTTTTATTTTTATTTTTAATTTCAACAAACAACTTTGTTTTTATTTTTTAATTACAACAGTTCAAATAACACTTTAGTCCCTTCGATAAGTTGTCAAATTTCATTTTAATCTCTCGATAATTTGTCAAATTTCACTTTAGTCCCTCGATAATTATAAAAAAATAATATGTGCACGCACCGCGTGTGCAAAGTAGCTAGTCTTTATTGAGTTTTTGAAATTTTATTAATAAGGAGGATATTTATATTTTTTTATAATTGGATTGGATTGGAAAATTATATATATATAAATATATATATATATAGACTTGTTACCCTGGGGTGCAGGATATTCTTGGGCGCCTGCACAGCTGGTGCCCAGCTGTGTTTTCGTTTTTTTATAAAAAAAAATTTAAGTGTTCATCTGAGTTTCTTTTATTAATTTTTTTTAAAAAAAATTAATAAACAAAATCAAGAGAACATGACCATTATTCCACGCCCAAAAATTCAGAACACACCTCACGCTCAGAAGAGTGAATTGAGCGCGAAATTGGAGACTCGGCCGCGTTCTTTCCGGTCATCTTCGATTTCGCGCGAAATTTAAGCAATTCATCTGAATCCGTCTTCCGAAGATGACCGGAAAGAACGCGGCCGAGTCTCCAATTTCGCGCTCAATTCACTCTTCTGAGCGTGAGGTGTGTTCTGAATTTTTGGGCGTGGGATAATGGCCATGTTCTCTTGATTTTGTTTATTAATTTTTTTAAAACAATATTAATAAAAGAAACTCATATTGGCGCTTAAAAAAATTTAAAAAAAAACGTAAACACAGCTGGGCGCCAGCTGTGCAGGCACCCAGGTAACAAGTATATACATATATATATGAAATAGAATGAAATATGAAATAATTAAATATTATAGTGAAAAAAAGATAAGAGTATAAAATCATAAACATAAAAAATGATTAATTAGTATTAATTATTAATTAATAGATTAAGTGTGAAATTACCAAATATGTTACTCGATAATGAAAATAAGTAAACATGTGAATGATAATTATGTCCGTTTATAATTGAAAAACTTTTCAAATATCCATACTTTTATAGGAATATAGATATAGATTACGGTACTCGGGTCCCGAACATCTTTTTTTGTCGAGGACTTTACAGAAAGTAAAAAAGAATCGAAGAAGGCAAGCAAAGTATTTGCGAACCTGGGATCAAAACTTTTTCAATCTTGTCTCGATTACTGATACGAATTAATGAAATTAAATAGCAAAACTGGATCAACTTTATTAGAAATCAATGGATACTGCTGAGGACAGAATTTTGCTCTTATTTACAGGGAAAAAATGAACCAATAAATATATATATGAACCAAAGCCTACCTACTTGAAAAACTTAATTCATATGTATAAGATAATCCGGGAATAACTGCAGTTACATTTGAGGCCAGAAATATTTCAGCTAGCTGGGTTGGAAAACTTTGGAACGTACTCGTACGAGCTATTTGCTTGGTTCCCTTCGCTGCTCCAGCTATCTTGACTGAAGAAATCTGTGCTATAATCTCGACTACCGAATGCCATTCTCTGGAACAATCTGATTTCTTCAGACTGTTGTGCGGAGTTAAAAACTTCAATATCGCCAACCTTCATCCCATTAGACAAGTCCATGCTGTCGAAAGCTCTCACGATCTGAGAACAATCACACGTTTCGAGAAAGTTCGTTAGAGTCGGTATGCTTGGGTAAAATTGGCATGTTTGATGTAAATTAGATTGTTGCATACCTGTCCCATCTTGGGTCTTTTGGCTGCTGAATGGCGCACGCAAGCCGCCGCCGCTTCAATCATACGGAACATCTCACTGTCAACGTAGTTTTCTTCGAGCCTCGGATCCACCAGCCCATCAAATTCTTGGGTCTCCATTGCGTGACTTATCAGAGGTCGTGCCTAAATAGGGATAAGAAATTATTACAAAGGAATACATTTGGTCCGACATTATATTTAGTTCCTATCACCAAGGACAAGGATAAGCATTTCCGGATACGATTTAAGTTTTTTGGGATCATAAATCCAATTCCCAGATAATAACTTACCCATTCGACTAGGCTCTCCTCTCCTAGAGGCTGAGACGTATCTACGGGCTTGCGCCCAGAAATCAACTCCAAAAGTACGACACCAAAGGAAAACACGTCGGATTTTTCAGTCAACTTCCCACTCGATGCATACTCAGGAGCCATATATCTGAACACAAAGCGGTCAACCACTGAGTGTTGGGACAAGAACAAGAACAAGGTAACATATGCAATCTATTGAAGCAACCATTTAGCTTCCATTGAGAATGAAGAGTTCTGGAATACTACTTACCCAAATGTCCCCATTACACGTGTGGTAATGTGTGTGTTAGCGTCCATAGCTAACTTAGCAAGTCCAAAATCGGAAACCTGAAACATAGATGTCATACAGATGTTCAGAAAGAAGAACAATGTTCGATGGAAACTGTGCATACCCGTGCTTCGAAACTGTCGTCAAGAAGGATATTTGATGATTTGATATCTCTATGGATTATACGAGGGTGACCTGATCATTACAAAGCAATTTAGAAATCTATATCCTTTTTTCTTTGACTGATATAAAGTGACAATATGCAAGAACATCTTACAATCTTCATTAAGGTAAGCTATTCCGCGAGCTGCACCAACAGCGATCTTCACACGAGTGGCCCAATTCATAACAGGCCTACCTCGACCTGGAAATAAATATGTAACAGAAAATCAATAACCATTTCATCAGTAATCCAGCCCCAATACCAAAAACTAAATTTTACCGTGAAGATGGAATTGTAGAGTGTTATTGGGAACGTATTCGTAGACAAGAAGCCTTCTGTCTTCAGAAATGCAATAACCAACAAGTGAAACCAAATGGCGATGGTGTATACGACTTATAATCTCGACTTCTGATTTGAATTCTCGCTCTCCCTGTCGTCCACCGATCTTTAACTGCTTGACAGCTACCTCTCGACCATCTGCTAGTTGTCCTTTGTAAACAGAACCAAATCCACCTTCCCCCAAAAGATTTTGGGCTGAAAATCCATTCGTGGCCTCAACTAATTCCTCATAGGTGAACCAGGATCTTGAATTTCCAAACCCACCTGACTCATTGGGTGAATGAACAATGCTGATACCCGAGCCAGCTCCGTTGCTGGATGCTGATGTTTGCACCTTCAACATGTTGGAACCTGGTCATAAATCAAAGTATTTCTTTAATCATTTTCAACTTTCAACAATTAAAAGGTTAACTTTTCCAAGTGACTCTTGCATATATAACTGCAAGACAAACTAACCTGCTTCGGGAGAAGTATCAATGGTAGTAGGCAAAACATGACCACCATTTTGCCCGATTCGCCTTTTTCTTGCGCTTCCACACACAGCATGCTGCAGTTCCGAAAACACCAAGAAATAGGATACTGAGAACCAGAGCAATTGCCACAGTACCTCCGGTACCGATTCCTCCACTACTGGGGGATTGTAAGTTGTTCCGAGTATTACCGGTTGCATTGTTGGTGTTTGGGTTAGCCGGTGGCTCAAGGGTAAGTGGAAGAGGAGAGAAGGACGATGGGGATACGGTGGATGCAGGCGGTGGTGATGCTAGCAATACAGGTGGCGGAGATAAAACGTTAGGAGGATTTAAAGATGGTGGAGATGCTGGCGGAATGGGAGGTGACTCAGAGTTATGTGGTGGCGGAGGGGGTGAACTTCCAGGAGGTCGGCGTGCAGGTGGTGGAGGTGAACTTTCAGGAGTTCTAGGTGCAGGTGGTGGAGGTGAATTTTGGTGTGGTGAGGTAGATGGTGGCCGAGGCGAACTTTCTGCTGGTATTGAAGTTGGCGGGGGTGGAGCATTTTTAGGTGGCTCAGGCGGTGGACTTTCAGGGATTGGAGGTGGATTTATAACCGGAGGAGGTGGTGAAATGGGAGGATCGGATGGTGTAGGAGGTGGTGGAGAGCTGGGGGGTGGAGATGCTGTTGGAGGAGGTAGAGTAGGAGGACTCAAAGTTGGAGGCGGCGGAGATGCTGCGGGTGATGGAGAAGCCGTGGGAGGCGATACCAATGTTGGCGGAGTGGGATTCGGCGGCGAAATGGTGGTAGGTGGCGGAGATGAGTTTAACTGGGGCGGAGGTGAACTAGAAGTGTCTGGCGGAGGTGGGCCGATGGCATCAGGGAGTTGCGGTGGCGCACTTCTGGCTGGTGGTGGAGATGCACCAGAAAGGTCTGGCGGAGGCGGACTCACCGAAGGAGGAGATCGCGGCGGAGGCGGATTAGCCAATGCAGGTGATGGAGGTAGGTCCGGCGGAGGTGGAGGAGCACCGGGAATCGGAGAATTTGGTGACGGAGATGAAGATGACATCGTCCAAATCAACCAATTTTCACCATTTCAATTGCATATCTCAAACTCACTTTCCAGGCGATCAAATAATCAAGAACAGTCACTTCCTACCCAATCAAAATCGCTTCAAACTATAAATAAATTCAAACACAAAAGACCCAATCTTTCATTCCAAAAGCCAAATCTTGATCAAAATTTCAAATCCAAAGCTCAAAATCCTCAATCAACAACTTGAATTCCAGCTTTTAAACACACAAACATGCAAAACCCAGATCATCAAACCTCCACAATATAATCCACTTTCTCAGGTAAAACTCGACTGATATTAAAACTCAACATGCAAAAAGACCATTGCTTTCAAGAGGTCACACAGACCAAATTTCAGAACCCCATAAGATTATAAATTTTCCCCACATTTCGCCATTGTCAAACTTTTAACACAGCTCTCATCAGCAAAGTAAGAGATTTCGGATGCAACCACGTTTGATTATTTCACAGAAATTAGGAAGTTTCCTCTATTCTTTGAACGTTAAACCGCGTGTCAAATCATAAATGTTGCAAAATCAGCAGCATTCAATACAAAACAAGTAGAGGGAATTTTGATTTTCCAGCTGTTTGAGTGTGAATTCAATGCATTTTTTGTTATCATCGTAATTCATATTATTATAATAATATGATTTTGTGTGCGCTCGTGGAGATCACGCTTGCTTTCGTTTAAACGTTAAAATTTATACGAGTAGGTTTTTCATGAGACGATCTCACAAATATTTATACGGTCAATTCTACCGATATTCACAATAAAAATAATAATTTTAGCATAAAAAGTAATATTTTTTTATGAATGATCTAAATAAAAGATTCGTCTCACAAAATACGACCCGTGAGACTGTCTCACACAAGTTTTTGTCAATTTATATATAGAAAATATATTTGGATCCATTTACAATTTCTTCTGCGTTTTGGTTATTTTGCCAATATTTTTAGGAAAACTTTACGGGGTGAGTAAATATATTGTTTTAATCTTTGTTATCAAATATAAATATAAATATTATAAAATGTCGAAAACTTTAGATACAACTGAGGTGAATGAAAAAAACTCGAAAATAAATTCTTATAAGTTGCACGCTGTGTAATAACATCGATTAACTTTTTGAATATAAACTTTGCTTGATGCAAATGTTTTCGACTAATAAAATGATTTAAATAGCATTGATGGATAAACAGTTTGTTGTATGTCTTCATAAAAAAATCGTTCATTGATCATTTACCGAAGTATGCAAGTTAAATGGACTGTTTTCATTTAAATGTAAGAAACGAACGATTACGCAATTATTTAAAAAGGATCACAAACATTTAGATTTGGAAACTTTCCTCATATTCTATTTTTTTAAAAAATATTAATTGTTAGAATGTAAATCTTTAGTTTTGATGATAAAAAATATATTTAACTGTTATATGATTCAACCGTATTCAGACTCTTAATGTTTCAGCATATTTAGTCATAAAGTCAAACTTCTCAATGTTCAAAGCTATCTTACCTATCAACTCTGTTATATTATAAAATTTTCTTGATCAATCATGCTCAAGAAACAAGACCATGAGAGACAGGAAGTTGTTGTAGTTTTCTCACCCAGTTTGGATAAACTTTTCAGAGTCGTTGGTTACTATTTCAAGCAAGGCACCAACAAATCATTATGTACAGTGTATTACAAAATTGACTTCAGTAAACCAGTATCACGAAAACTTTTGTGCTAGTCTTTTAGTTAGTTTTTTGAAACCTGATTAATCGTTTAGTTGAAGGGAAGTTTGCATATTTTAGGAATAAAAGAACTTTGACATTTTGAAGTTTCTATTGTAAAAACCTTTAAACTAGATTATCAATAGAAATGAAATTTATACTAAGCAACATGTAGACATTCGATCTTAATAGGAGCCAATAGATTGGCTTGTTGTGCTTATGAGTTAGTAGTGAAATGTGTCTTATTATTGGTGTTGTCTCGTACTACTCAGAGACCAATCTTATATTTTCTTGTTGGTGGTGCTCTCTACTAATGATTAGTTTTTACCCTTGTTATTTCCCTTCTTTTATGGTTCATCATAATTTTTCCGACCATGCAACAATGTCAGCAAGTTGATATAATCTACTGTGAGAGCTTCCTAATAAATCACTCATTTCAATACTTCTCTCGATCAAACACGCGCTTAACACACACTTACATCATAAAAATGTTGCTCAAATAATTAAAATGTGTACATGCTATATTCTTTTTAATGTACTTAGTTTAAAATTTTATGATTAAATTAGCAAGAAAATATTTTGTATTTTATAATTAATACTTCATTTGACATGTATCTATACTATACTATTAATTAAAATTAAATCACATGAAGTGACAAACTTTCGAAACTTTTTCCGTATAATTTTGAGAAAATGATTTTATTTTTACATTAACCCAACTCAACACATGTTTCCAAATAAAATAAAAATCAATAATATTATTAGAAGAAATCAAATGTATTTATACTTGTTGAGTCATTTGTTACTGAAAATTATTATTTCTGATTAAAAAGAAAAGGGAAAAAAATTTGTACTACTCTCCAATCAACTTGAGTGTGGCCCATAATACATGCCATAAAATAAAAGTGTCTCATATCTTTTTGGGCCTACACATGCTTGGATAATTGAGCTTCAATTTAAAACTAAAATAATAAATTTTTAGGCTTCAAAAACTGGCCAATAATTTTTATTTGGGCCCCTTGGTGTCTGGACCTGAGACAGAAGCTTCTTGGACCTATCTCCTAATGTCGGCCCAGATGTTCCTCTCATAGCTCAATTAGTATAATATGTTGTTGTCGGGGAACTCTGTAAATCCTTCAATAAATCAAGAGAACAAACTCAAGGTGCATACACTCGTTTTCCTTAAAAAAAACTATTTGCCCCGACCACGATGATGCAGTACTCTGACTAGGAAAATGTTCCACCAAGATACAATGCATTCCTAATAATGTTATTTCGAAAATGTATGCCAGAAACAAGCCCGAATACTTCAAATTTGATAATTGAACTGAGTGTTCATCGTTTCTGTAGTATAAAAATATTCAAACAATAAGTATGTCATACAGTTTCTGCACAGAATGAAGGAGAACTTGAGGGCAAAATGAATATCCGACTATTTGATCTTTGTCAAAACTATTTGGAAATGATGATTGATTCATTATATATCGTGTTAGAACCGTTTTTTACAATATTACACGTTCTTTGGATGATAATCATTCATTTGAATCATAAAATAAGGGTCAAGTCGTGAATAGATGCTATGAACAGACGCCTCTGTTCGCATCGGACCTGAAGGGACTCCATGAACAGACACAACTATTTGCGTCATGTGCACCACGTATTATGGTTCTTCGATTTCAGTCCTATGGTTCATTCATTTCCAACATGGTTCCGTCCATTTTTATAGAAATCACCAACATTAATGTAATTTTCTCCATTTATAAAGAAGCATGGGTCAAAGGATGTGCAGCTTCCAGATTCTGGAACATATGTCATGTTGTGCAAAACTTGAGCAGTTAATGCATGTGCCTAAAGTGTCTCATGTGGAAGCTACTAACAGAGAATTATGATATTTGAAGATCACTCTGGGTTTAGGGATTTTGCTGTCTTCAAAAAGTTATTTCAATCCTAATGAATTCTGCGATTTAGATTGGGGGACGTGTTCCATGACTAGAAGATCAGTAACAGGCTATTGAATAAAGTTGAGAGAATCCTTGGTGTCCTGGAAAACAAAATGACAAAGCACTGTATCAAGATCATCAGCAGAGGCGGAGGATAGTGCAATGGCCACTACCACATGTGAGATTACATGGATTACAGGAATCCTAAGGATCTGGGAATGAATTTGACACACCCTGCAATTTTGTTTTGCCATAACGGGGCAGCAATACACATAGCTGCAAATTCAAACATATCGAGATACACTGTCAGGGAAAAGATCCAAGAGAAGCTGACAAGAACATCACATATCAAACAAGTGAGCCACCTGGAGACATCTTCACAAAAGCTCTTGGGAAGAATCAGCAATGCCTATTTATTGTCCAAGCTTAGTGTGCTAAACATGCACCAAGATTGAGGGCTAGTCTTGAGAAATCGCTTTTATGCTTTTAAGTCTCGTGTTTTAGCAGTTAAATGTGTTTAGCATTGGGCGCTTGTCACCCATGTGACTCCTGTTATTCAATTTTAGGATAAACGAAGATGTGAAATAAAATAAAAGAATCAGGCTTTAGTAAATTTACTTGTTTGTACAGAAACATCAACCAAAAGTATATTTATTCAGGTACAAACATCCACTGATATCTCTCATCAAACACACCATCTAACTCGATCTTCAAGTGACAACATGATAATATGAACAAAAAACCATTTCGAAATTTCGAAAGAGACACCGAACAAAACAAGCGGAACTAAGCATAAACCTATTCCCATAAAGTCTTAATATGATGAACGTGCTTGAAATCATACTCCATAGCCAAACTTCCATCCATTCTCTTCAATCTAAACCTCTCAACCAAAACATAACACCCAAATTCCCTCCATTCCCCGCCTTCCTTAAATTCCTCCGTTTTCTTGATCTTTGCCTCCTTTTCTCCCCCGCCTATCCATCCACCCCTCTCTTGCTCCCATTTCATTCTTTGCAAGATCTCAACTCTCAGCCCGAAACTCATTTCGCCTCCTAAATTACCCGAACTTGTAAACCAAACAATCTCATCAGCTGCATTTCTCTCATTCATCACACATTTTTCCCCATTAACAAAAACTTCTTCTTTATCAAGTAAAACGTCGATTACCACAGAGTTTCCACCATTGTTTTGACAAGAGAAGATCCTCTCCCACCGTTGCTCCAGTGTCATTTCATAGTACATTGATCTTTCCACTTGATCCCTTAGGCTCCCTTCCTTGACAAATATGAAGGGGCAATACCATTTCCCAACAACAACAGGTTCAGATCTAGATAAACTAAGTTGTGGGAGGCGAGCACGAAGCGTGGCATCAAGTCCTGGTGCTTCGCCTAATTCCAAATGTTTAGCAGTTGTAGCTATCATTGTCCATCCCTTTCGTCGAAAGAATGAAGGAGGGAAACCATCTGATGCTACGGAATTCGCCGTGAAATCGCCCCTTCTGCTGCAAACTGAATCACATGGAACTATCCCAATTTGCTGATAAATGTTTTGTGGGTCAAATGGTCTTGGTTTGACATCTTTAACGCAGCGACAGAAACAGCACGTGACCTTGTCATCCTCTGTTGAACAAGTGAAGGCCTCCCTAGATATTCAATTAAACAAGTTACATGACGAATGGAATCCAAACTCAT
Source organism: Primulina tabacum (assembly GCF_025594145.1). NCBI lineage: Eukaryota > Viridiplantae > Streptophyta > Magnoliopsida > Lamiales > Gesneriaceae > Primulina > Primulina tabacum. The sequence continues at coordinate 32,949,544 of NC_134558.1, read as the reverse complement.
AAAAATAACATAGCTTCAGGTCTTCTGAGCGCCGAGCTAGAATCATGGTTCGCCGGAATGGCCGCGCCAACGTCAGTGACTGGGAACGCCCGTTCCGGAACCGGAAAGTCACTGACTTTCCAAAGTTCCCTGGCAAATTGGTGATTGCTTTGTTGGTAACGGTCGGAACTGGCCGTTCCAGAACAGAAACGAGACTCATCTTGACGAAGTTGATTTAATTATTTATATTGGGAAATTTTAATCAGAATGTATAATAATAAAATAATTACATTGAATTGTAAAATATTGATTTTAGTTGATGTATTTTAGTTGACGTTAATTAATATGTAACTCTAAAATAAGCTTTGAAGAAATTTGATTTCAATTTGAGTTAATATATGTACCTCCAATTGCATTTTTTTCAAAAGTTTAATTGACTATAAACTAAAACAACCAAAACCTTCTTAATAGTATTTCAATTTTGAGAGGGTTGTGAAAATTTCGATATAAAACAAATATATGCTTCGTTATTCAATAAGGCGTGAATAAAATTTAAAAAATATATTATTATGTAGTTTTAATCAAATAATCTATTTAAGTTATATTTATTTTGATTTACATATTTTTAAATATTTTTTCAAAATTTTCAATTTATATTAATTTTAAAAAAATATCCGCGCCGTGACCGTTCCGCAAAATGTAATGAGAACTGGCTCCGCGACCGCGATTGCGAACCATGGCTAGGATCATATACAATTTGGGACAAGTTTTAATTGTTCATAGCACCAACTACTTTATGGAAATTTTGTTTCCGTTCCGACAATTTCCATAATTGGAGATCATTGTTTCCTTAAGTTTAAATTTATTATCCAATTGACTTAATTTTTAATCTAAAACGAGCACTTGGACCATATATAATTCAGATTCACAACCAACAAAGAGCAGTGTAACTGATAAACTGAATCTATGCAAAACAAGACATACCCTTTACGCTTTCCGTGCGGAACGATGGCGTAATACCGGTTAAGATACAAAGGCTGGTTCAGAACCGTGATCCAGAAAACTGGATTCCAAGTAGTAGTCTGGGTTTCATCAGAGCCAGTTGTATATTTAACAGTCAGTTCCTTGTTCTGAGGAAATGGCAGTTCTTTCAGTGTATGAGTCTTGCACAATCCAAACAACAATAGGTTTCCGATTCTTCATCTTGTATCACAAGGAACCCCGAATTTGGGCCCTCCGGATACTCTGACACTTTTTCTGGAGATTTTCGTAGTTTAGAAAATGACCGTGTAACATACATTTTTGGTGTCTTAAATGCAGTTCTTCTCTCAAAGCATTAATGGGTATTTATAAGTACAGAAGCTCTGGATGATTGGCTCAAACAAATTTGGAATTTAATCAGTTTTCCAGTTTGATTTGGATTGGAATCTTGGCCATTGATGACCAAATCCGGAAGAGAATTTACACATGGTGAAAAATGAGATGTTTGAGTTGAGTAAGTGGCCACGTAATTGAAGAACTTTGACCACTAAATCAAAAAATAATAGCTGATTGCGATTTTATAAGAGTTTAAAAGCCCACGTACGAGGGCAGCGCCAAATGTTTTTTACTCATTCTTGTATTCTTGTTAAAGTGTGTGTAAAAATATGTTATTATTTTTATTAGAATAATCTCATTAATAGGTTAGATGCGATGTTCAAAAAAATTGACGTAAAAACACCTTAATCAATGACCAAAGTCGATCGAGAGGCAAGAACTCAAAGATGGGGTCGTGGAGGGGAGGAAAACATGGAAAATACTGTAATTTAGGCACTAATTAAATAGAAAAGTAATCTCCAAACTTCACACTAAAAAAAATATGAGTAGTACAAACTGAGAAAAACTAAACAAAAAACAAAGACATACCCTTCATACATTCCGTGTGTAACGATGGCATAATACCTATTACGATACAAAGGCTGGTTTTGAACCGGAATCAAGAAAACTGGATTCCAAGAAGTACGCCGGTGTTCTCCCGAGTCAGTTGTATAACGAACGACTAAAATCCTTGTTCTGAGGTAAGGGCAGTTCTTCTAGTGTCCGATTCTTGCACAATCCTGGAGATTTTTCGCAGTTGAGAAAATGGCTGCGTGACATACATTTTTTGTTGGGAAAATTTCAATCTATTGGAGTCTTTAACGTGTTTCTTTTCTTTTCTCAAAGCATCAATGGGTTTTATTTTTATAAATATAAAAGTTGTTGAAGATTGGCTCAAACAAATGTGGAATTTAAATGGAAAAGACTTTTGGCCATTGATGACCGAGTCCCCTGATCAACGGACTGGGACGTACGAACAATTAATTCTTTTCGGTATCCTTTCCATTGATCAATGGTGATCTCCTCGTGAAGATTCGGATTGTCATTAACCTGGTTTATTACTTGGATAGTTCGAATCAAAGCCAATGTGCCGGGTACTCTCCTCAAATACCCGAACACTACGCCTCTTCCGGGGAAATCATCATCACAACCCGGGCTCTCAAGCCAATAACCAGGATCTCAAGTAAGCACCCAGGTACCCTACCACCCGGACCACCTCGAGAATTGCACCACACTCAAGTGTGATTGATATAGGCCGTCTAATCTGTCAGAACCACTTGGGTTTGGAGTGTCCTAAAAGTCATCAGAAGCTACAAATATGGACAGCCGACTTGCCATACTTAGTAGGTGGCACGAGAATCGAGGATCCTACCTCATTTTTCTACTATAAATAACATGTATTAATGTCATTTATAGATTCAGAAATCTTTGAGCTTTCAAGCCTTACATATTTCCTCTCAAATATTGCTTATGTTCATCTGAAAACCTGCTAACTTTAGCATCGGAGTGACTACGCCGGACACCCTCTGGCACCCATTCACGAGTTCTTTTCCTAGTTGCAGGTGTTGTTGCAGCCATTATCTTCACTCAAACTCCCAAACACTAAAAATTATTGATTCGATCCGTCGCATGAATCAAGATTTTCAATTATTTTTATCTTTTTTTTTTAAACTTTAGAAATAGTTACTAAAAGCCGAACAGTTCCATAAATATATCGAAAAGTTCTATAAATTCCTAGAGGCATGATGTCAGAGAAAAATTTCCATGACCAATCAACATTAATATTATATAGATGTTGAATACACGATTGAGATATTATGGTAACATCTCATCAACCCGTAGGTACATGTAACATCCACCTGAAAAATGAAATAAATGCAATAAGAATGGCGATTTTGTGAAATCCTCGTAAAAATTATAAATTATACAAAACTTTTCCAGGATTGCCGTAATATATAAAGAATGTTTTACGCTAGCATCGCATGTTTTTTTTTTATATATATTTATTTAGATGAGATGCTAAGAAGAAGAAAGACATTGTAATCAATCAACCTATAAAATAAGCCAGTTTACAACACACAAATGCACTACATACGTCATACAAATAAGACATTTCCCATGTATCGAATCTGGAGGAATGCACCGTACAAACTTAAAATAAGAACATACAAACCTGATCATAGCCAAAAATTGGAGCTGGTGAGTTAGAAACTGTGAGAAGATGAATTTAATATCTGCAAATAAGAAGGGCCACATAAAAATCAAGTCGCATGAAGATGTAGCCAAAAACAACACAAATAGTTCAGGTTAGACCCAATAATTTCAATGAGGGAACCAAATCTTTATTTTTTAACCTGAAGGTACAGAAGAGCGTGGAGTTGATATCAAAGCTCAAGCTTCTTTTCTTGTTATCCTGGAATGTGTTGAACATACAGAATGGCATTCAGTTCTTTTAACAAATGTGATAGTAAAAAAAATATGTTGAAATTTTCAACAGTAGAGAAACGGATAAGCACTAATCTCGAGAAGTAAAAAATCTACTACCGATCTCATATAAGTCAAGCGTAAGGAGTTCACAAACAGAACGAGAAATTAAGCATTGGTAGCTTGTTATTTAGAAGAAACATGATGTTATCAGGTACGTTCGGACGTAAAGAGAGAAATAGCAAAACTCTCAACACGTCCAGGTTGAAGGACTCCTGGACAAAAATGGTATACTTTACCTGAAACAATAAATTCCCAAGGCTGTTGTTATTTCATGAATGACTGAAGTGGCAAAGTGTAGATAGAGAACCCCTGTACAAAGCATAGAAAATTTAAGGTCTCGTGCACGATGGGTGTGGACCACATTGCAAGTAATTGGCTGAAAAAAATTAACAATAACGTATGTCATCAGCTGAATAAAATCACCACACACCCATCATTTAGCATCGCAGTGAGAGCATTTGCAATGGCCAATGGCAGATAAAACAAAGACTGCAGAAAATAAACAATTAAGTGAGGCTCACAAAGAAATGTGGCTCTGGCAAGGCAGATTGGCGACCATTTACTGAAACAAAGACAGCTTTAATTTCACAGTCAAATGAAAATGTGAAACCAATGCACGATCAAATACACGGAAGGAATCCATTAAAAATATGCGAGACATAACAACACATGAAGTAGTGGTGCAAGCAAGTAAATTGCAATTCTGTGCAACTTATGCAAACATCGTCATCAAAATCCAATCTGCATAATCGTCATCAAAATCCAATCAACCTACTTAGCTCACATTTTGATCATTCATTAGATAGGGAAAGTTCGGTCCAGTGAATAAAGATCGATGATTGATGTGATACTCCGTTTCCCATAAAAAAGTGGGAAAGGAGTGAGCAGTTTCCTGAAACTGCAATATACTACTCCAGCAATATGGGTTATCACGAATAAGAAATAGATCATACCCCATTTCCCATAAAAATGTGGGAAAGGTGAGCAGTTTTCTAAAGCTGCAACATTCTACTAGTAACATGGGTTAATACGAATAAGAAATAGATGCTAGCGGAAATATTATGCATAACGTTCGCTAGGAGGCTCAACAGAATGATATCAGACGTGCAGATTGCAGTTGTAATACACAATCATATGTTGGTGTGACAGAGGTGTAAATAGTTTTATTAGACTGTTATAATTAATTCGTCCAGCAACTTTTGATAATTTTCGTAAAACAAGGATGGAGGCAAAGTATTAGTTAGCAGGCCAATAGTTCAAAGTCCCTCTTGGGCGGACTCAAGAGCCACAAGAGTGAGAATTGAGGTACATAATACTCAGATAACGCTTCCACTCAGTGCAAAAACTGCAATGTAACTAAATGAGTTCATACCATGCACATGTGGGTTTTCAAGCCCTTGGGTTCGTCACATAGGTGAGCAAGAATCATCCTTCCCTGCAAAACAATGTTTCAGTAATCAGTAGCAGAAGTTTCTAAAGTACAAGATTGTAAACTTTATTTGAGAATCTCAAAAGCCTATATAATGACTTGGACCTGAAATCAATAACATGTAATCTGAGCACACATAACAGCGGAGCCAACATTCAGGTGGAATGATTAGGTGGATTTGGATTTCAAATCCTCAATACAAATTCATTTTAATTGTTTAAGTGACTCTCAAATCCACGGACTTCAAAAATTTTCGAGCCAAACCAACATATTTCAAATATCCAATTATGGGAGTAATTTTAAACCCACTACTTGATCCCAAAGCAAACTTAAAAACACTAATTTCAACCAGTGTTATGACATATTTTCCAAAACCAAAAAAACATAAGCAATAAAATCGTGTGGTTTCCAAAACTGCATCAACATCAATAACATCTTACCACAAGAAACCCAAACGCAAGCCCAGTTCCCACCACAATGAGATGTGGATAGTTTCCCATTAAATCAGCAGGAGATATATAGTCCCTGAAGGGTCATGGTCAATAATAGCACGTAAAAAAACCTAAAAGCAAAGCGAATGATAAAGATCAAGACATACCACACAAGAACCCCACCTAACAGCAGACCAAAATCTTATAAAATTAAAAGCTAAGTTTTTGCTATGGAAAATCACTTAACAATTGAGGGGGGGGGGGGGGGGGGGGTGGGGGGGGGGGGGGGGCGGTGTGAGAGAGAGAGAGAGAGAGAGAGAGAGAGAGATGGCTTACAAATCCAAGCAATGCAGATGTCAACAAAAACATGAATCCTGTAAGTGTGATCTGATGAAAAAAACATTTAAACCCATCGCAAATGATAAAGGATGCCATAACCAATTCTACCCAAAGACAAGATCGAGTTCACGGAACATTTACCATATTAGGTCTGAAAGTATCCAGCCCAGACACAAAAGAAAAGTTTATTAGTCACCATAAAAGATTGATAAAGAAATCGTTACTAGATATCAGAATATAAATGAATTCATAAGAATAATGCATACACAACTCCACAAGCGCTGCTAGATAAATAACTAGAACAGTATATAGCTGAGCACTCAAAAGAATGAACTGAGGTAGAAAGACAAAAACGATCTGCAGAAAAGATTGGGATGCAACAGTGAAAAAAATTAAAAAATTGATAAGCAAATGCAAAACAAGCAAACTTCGAAAACTGTTGGTATATTTGGGCAATAAATACATAAATTCCCAGCAGAGAATTATCCTTTCCAAATCGCATCATTGCACAGATCTGAGACCACAAAAGAAAGCCCTCAAACACGAGAGACTGATTGCTCCATGGAGTTTCTGAAAATTCTCGAACGATTGATGTCCTAATATACACGTCTCATTATGATTAGAAATTAAACCTCTTTCTTAGGTCTGTCATTTCAAACTTTTCTTCTGGGTGACCAGCCCCTTGGTACACTGAGACACTTCTTCAAAGATTTAATGCACTTCTTTCCGAATCACGACAAAATACATAAATAATTTTTGCTGTTAAAGGAGATAGCAAGCTTATTTTTCAAATAGATCGCATAATCCGAAAACTGACATTTGTAGGTGATACAAACTCATTTGAGTGGAACAAAGAATTCATAGACCTCTCATGACTCATGAGTAACGCAAAATCAACAAAAGCTAGACATCACTCATATGTTTATTGTTTAGAGATTAAAAAGCAGTCAGCCTTGACTAAGGGATAACCTACACCTCTGCGGCCATCCCTTGATGAGTTTTTCTGCTCATAAGGCTTGCAACCATATTTTTCTAGCTGTAGTAGTCAAAAACCGTTTCGGAGTACCTGTCGAAAGTTGTAACCTCGACTTGAAACATCCTCTGTAATATGTATAATCTGTACATGGAATTAAAATTTTCCATTCACATCATCGCCAGGAACTTTAGGAGGAGCAAAATTTTCTGTTGCTGCTGCCACTCAAAAGGGCGGATCCAATAATCAACAGTCCTCTACTTAAATATAGCATTAATTGTAAGATTCCAAGCTCCAACTATTTAAACTCGGAATTTTTCAAGGATATCGTCAAGCTTTTGTGCTCGTACAACTGTCTTAGAAAATCCACAAAGAATAGAACAAGTCTAATAGGATTCTTTAATGTGTCATCCATGATTTTAACAACCATATATCATAAACAAGTTATCACTTTTTCTTTGCCTCTTTGGGCCTCAATCCTGAGGTGACTCTTGGCAGAACCAGCAACTGTCAGCACATCCAGTAGCCAGATGAGATTAGCAACATTGATATTTAATTGTCAGATGCTTTCCATAAAGCCAGTAACAGGATTGCATAAGGTACATTCATACTCATATACAGTGACTGAGTACCTTCAGCCAGCCCAGGTCGAGGACGAGGGAAAGCAGGGGATCTTCCAGACACTTAATTATACAGAATTTTTACAAAGTCACATTTATTGATTGCTAACATCGTCAATTTTTAACAGTTGTTAATCTTATAGAGATAACTCACTAGACAAAAGATAAAAGTTATCCCATTTGATCTTACTATTTTGCATGCCCTTCCCTTCGTAATTTGATAATTTCATGCAGAAGCAAATAATTTGTAACCCTTTAAGCATCATAACAAGTTAGTATATTTTTGTCTCTCGAAAGTATAAACAAAATTCAAACATAATATGCGCGCACAAAAACATCAAGAGGACTTCAAAAACACAAAAATAAACAGCAAAGTTGAAAAAACAAACAAACAAACCCAAGTGAGAAAAAGAAAAAAGAACAAAAAAAGAACAAAAAAACTTACGGCATCCAAAGAGGAAAGAAAGTAACGCAACGAGTCCAGAAGGGCTGCAAAACATATTTGGCCAAGTATGAGTGATCCACCCCACTGTATTTGTATCTATGCAGTGCCGCAACTCCATGTGCTCCTATGTATCCCATTCCAATTACTCCAAAACCACACCTTCAACAAATAATAATCTCACAAATCTCCAACTAAACACAACCTTTACCAAAAATACAACTTCGCAACGCGCAAATCGAAAATGAATTTCAAGCAGATGGGTAGGAAATTCGAAGACAGTCGCAGATCGAATCAAGAATCTCGGAAAATGCATACGGATTCGTAAAAGGGAAGAAGGGATTTCACCTCCTTGTACGTAGAGATCGATCCAAAAGTGGGAGGAAAACGGAATCTCACCAACGGCGTATCGCGCATAGAGATCGAGAGGACGTTGGAAAGTGAAAAGGAAGTGCTTTTATAATACTCATAAGTTTTCCATTTTAAGTGATAGAATGTTAATTGCGCCACGTTTAGCTTCTTATATTTAATGAAAAATCTCTATTTATTTCCATATATATTAAAACAAAATGATTTTTTAAAAGTCGATATATTTAAAATAATATCTATTTTATTTTAGGTAATTATTATTATTATTAGTGATCTTTGACATATATATATTTTTTCACATTATTCATTTTGAGAGAGTTAAAGAAGCCCTTAATTCAACATTAAAAACATATTTTAAAAATTATATATACAAACATGTAACATGTGTATCAAAATAATAATTTAAGTAAGAGTAGGTTTTTTGTAAGACAATCTCACGGATCTTTATTCGGGAGACATTTTAACTCTATTCATATTTATAATAAAATGTAATAAAAATATTTTTTCAGAGTTGACTTAGATAAAATATTTATCTGATAAAATTTTTCATAAGAATTTTTATGTTTATGATTGCTCTTTTTTGTTGTCTTTTGCCTCAAAAAATAATAAATTGTGAAGAGACTTAATAGATGGACCCTACATACCATTTATGGAAATGGTCAATTAATCAGAGATTATTTAATACTTTTCGCTTGTGGTCGAGACTGCATCATGGAGTTATACCTAGTACACAATAAACAAATGGGCAAAAAAATGATAAAAATTTGTGTGAAACGATCTCACGGATCGTAATATGAGACGGATTTTTTATTTTGGTCATCCATGAAAAATTATTACTTTTTATGTTAAGAGTATATTTTTTTATGCTAAAAATATTAATTTTTATTGTGAATATCGGTAGGGTTGACTTGTGAAATAAAGTTTATTGAGACCGTCTCACAATAGACATACTCAAAAAAAATTCGTCGGGGATTAATTTCTTAATTTTCGTAATCAAATGATAATTAATTTTATTTGGTAACGTACACTAATATATTAGATTGTTACGACCATTTCATCTTAAAAATAATAATTATAAAATAATAAAGATCTTATTTTTTCCCTAGATAACTCGAAGGTGAGTTTATGTTATATTAAGGATTTTGTTTTCGGTGTATTTATATAAGATGATCGGCTAAGATGATTAGTCGATCATCTCATTGTAAAATAAAAAAATGTTGATGAATATTGATAGACCCCACATTTTTTGTTTTAAAGTGAGATATAGTAGATATGTCGATGTAGCATAGACTCGCTCACGCAAGAACCACCTTATGATCGTAAGCCATATCGAGCTAGAAAAATCGCACATAACTTGTTTTAGAAAATTAATGGGGCAATTGCATTGTCATACATCAACTATATAATTTTGAACACGATCCACTTTAATGATTCAAAAAATAATAATGCGTATTTATCATGTTTGAAACTAGTAGCCACCTAGTTCCTAAGTGTGAAGAAGTGTTTATGGTAAACAATGTGTGTTAATTTAGTGTTTCTTTATTCTACGACTATCAATATGTGCTTACAGTAGGGATGTCAATGGGTATGGTATAGGTCGGATTTCATACATTCATCCTCATACTCATTTATTAAATTCATCCCCATACTCATCGGGTATTGAATTTCATCTCCATCCCCATACCCATCGGATTATCGGATACAAATACCCTATCCAAATACCCTATTATCGTATACAATTGAATTTTTTCAAATTTAAATTGTTTCAATAATATTTAAAAAATTATTTAAATGAAAAATAAGAAAAATTATTAATGATAAAAATAGTTTATATTAGTTGAACAAAATTACGCAATTCAACAAAAATAAAGTATTTTTCAATTTTTAAACTCAAACATGAAATAAACTTTCCAATGAAGAAGACGAGAAATTGAATGAAAAATAAAAAAGAGTGGTAAAATCTTGAAACGTAAAAGTGAAAGTGAAGAGAAAAGAAAAGAAAAAGTATCGATTTACTTGGATTTGAGAAGATGAATCTTTAATATAAATAAATATAATTACTATATATATACATATATACATACATATATATTTATATATATTAATTTAAACGGGTATTCGGGTCGGGTGTAGATCGGATTATATCAAACCCCCCTCCATACCCGAACCAGAAAATCGCCATACCCGATTACCCAATTATTTAATCGGGTCTAAAAATTCCTCCATACCCTCTTCTATTCGGGTCGGGTATCGGATCCTCCAACGGGTTCTGAGGAAATTGCCATCCCTAGCTTACAGAAATAAATTGATTCAATGAAATATTGTTCTCATAATCTTTGGTAAATTAATTATAATGAAAATAATTTTTATTCTATAAATTTGTATTAATTTAATTGGTAAAAAATAGTAACTTTTTTGAGTAGGTCTCTTGTGAGACAGTCTCACGAATCTTTATTTGTGAGACGGATCAACCCTACCAATATTCACAATAAAAAATAATACTCTTAGTATAAAAAGTCATATTTTTAATGAATGATCCAAATAAGAGATCCGTCTCATAAATACGACTCGTGAAACCGTCTCACATAAGTTTTTACCAACTTTTTTTTTATTGTGGTGATCCTGGAGTAATCAATTAATCAAAAGAAGTGGAATTAGATATGGGCCTATTTTTTTGTTCATTTTAAGATATTTGGGCTCCGCCAGTTTAATTGGGCCTTGTATCCCTAATTTCCCGACCCAATTATAATGGCATTATTTGATTGGACAAAGTTTGAATTGTATCTTTTTGGGGTGAAAAGCCATATCATTCTTCGGTAAATGTATCATTCTTCAAGTATTCGTCGCTTTTCGTGTCTTAATAATTTTTCTTTTTATTAATTTCTGATAATTCAAAAATATACATCTTTTAATATATATATATATATATATATACATCTTTGATATGTTACACTCTTTTGTAAATTTACACAATATTTTTATTCGAATTCAGAACTATCAACTGATATTTTTGTAAAAAAAAACCATATAGAGAGAGTATACCACACTTGATATAGTATAAACGGAACCGACCTTCTCGACCGATTCACCAGACACTGAATCTGTTCATTTTTGTTTGAGAAAAATTGGGTGTTTATCACATGTTTAATAGCATTTATCATTTTTTATGTCACATCATACATACCGAATGTCGATTCATTTTATCATAAAATTTGAAAGGTCATTTAATTTCTCACTTTCTTTGTCGCATGTATCTTCGATAATATTTGATTAATGTAATTCACTAATGATGTAAAAATCGAATCAAACGTAAGATAATGTAAAGATGTTGAATCTCATCATTTATATCAAAAAGTATATTGATTATATGTTCGTAATATGTGGAATTTTAAAACAATACTTGTCATGCCCCGAGCTCGCACTGCAAAATAGGTCTCTATAGCAACTACTTTGTATTCGTCATAACTTTACTAAAATGATTAATCCGAGTTGCTATAGAAGTCCATTGTAGCAGATCCAGAGGTGGCTCCCGTCATGTAGCACTTTGCCCAACATGTTCAAGAGGTGGCTCACATGCACGTAGCACTTTTCCCGCATAACACGTATTTCCCGGTGTAATATGCCGGTGACCGGCTATGATACCATTCTCTCACGTCTCGCGCCCTGGCCCGCGCCTGCGTGACTGTACAATGGGCTCCTATAGCAACTGCTTCGTATTCGTTATCGCTTTACGAAAATGATTATCCCAAGTTGCTATAGAAATCCATTGTAGCCCATTATAAACTCATTTTAAATCTTGAATTTTTACTATGTGGGACAAGAGATATCAAACGACTCGTATATGATTCATATATATGATATACAGTGATGAATATTCGATCGATATTATAGATGATGTAATGTGAAATTTAGTGAAGTATCCCAAAATGCTATGTTTGTGGCATTTGGAATTCTATGGGATAGAGTATTACTTGTGCACCACAAAAAAGGAACGAAAAGAATGGTGGGAAATGAAGGCATCCAAAGCTTTAATGGGTAATTTTTCAAAAGAAAATTTGGGAACAAATTCTTTTATGTCTTAAAATTTACAAATCATTCAATCTTTATGCAAAAGCTCACAATTATGCATCTAGATTGATGCCAACTGTATGAGGCTTTATATATAATTTATAATATTTGTTAATGTTTTTTATATTTAATACTGTATGTAATTATTTTTATTTTATTTTTTAATGAATAACGTGGTTTATTGTTATTAAAACACCATGCTCACCCGCACTATACACTCCAGCACAACATTGACGTCACATCAATATAAAAAATGACCAAAATTTTCAAAAATACAAAGAGAACTGTAGGGCCCGAGAATTTTATCCTATTAATCTGAAATGATTTGGGAATAATTGATATGATTATAGACGGAAAGGATTGGACCGGGAAAGACGAGATAATGCATGAAAATATGCGAGGAACAGTAGCCCTCGCGCATATGCGCGGCACAGATGCGCGTATATGCGCGACATGGGCAGAGGACCTCGCGCATATGCGCGAAGTGAGTCGCGCATATGCGCGAGCCTGTACAAGCGAAAGATCCTTCGCGAGGACAGAACACCTCGCGCATATGCGCGAGAAGGGGCGCGCATATGCGCGAGGCAAGTATGTGGGGTGATTATCGAGACAGTAAGTCTCGCGCATATGCGCGAGACATGACGCGCATATGCGCGAGCATGTGTATTCAGGAATGCCGAGTCCAGAGAGTTGGGCGCATATGCGCGGAAAGGTGTCGCGCATATGCGCCAGCAGTTGGGAAGACACGCACCGAGACTTAAGGTCTCGCGCATATGCGCCGGTTGATGTCGCGCATATGCGCGAGACGTGTTGCGTGAAGAATGTGCCATTTGCCTTGCTGCATGCACGAGAGAGATATATATATATATAACATTCCTCTTCAGACAAGAGAAACGAAGGGAGAAACGAAGAAAGAGAAGATTCAGAGAAGCTCCGAAAATCCTTACGCCTTTCGGGAGAAATCCGCCCGTCCGATTTTGAATCCGACTTCAGTATTGAGTTCCTATCGACGTAGGCTACAACTGGACGTAAGTTTTGCTACGTTTTGATATGATTTGAAATTATGGTATTGTCAAAATCTGATATGATTCATATATGATGTTCTTGACATGTTAGACATCATAGAATCGAAGTCAGATTAAAGAATAGACTGTTTATGAAATTGTTATAAATTTCAGAGTTGATTTAATTGAGATTCTATATCAGAGTTGATTTAATTGAGATTCTATATCAGAGTTGTGTTATTATTCAGATTATGAGTTGTATTGATACTGATTATGAATTCTGATATTATATCTGTGATGTTGAGATTGACGGGGTTATCAAGACTGTATTATTATGCCGTCGAAACATCAGTTGATTGATATTGATCAGATTCAGTATTGATTGAGATTGTATTGTTATGTCATCGACATTAATCAGATTGTGCTTGATTTGAGTATTGACCAGAGCAGGTTTTGAACTGAGTTATATACTGATATTGTATTTATGCGATTTTCATTGCCAGACTGGGTATGGACAGATTGGAATACGAGACTTCGTCTTCATCAGATCGTGAAGATAAAGGTATAAATAAATATTGATTCGGGATTGCACAAATCGAGTTAGGTTTGACTTGAGTTTCCCAAAATCACATACTTTACTTTATTGTATTGATATTTGCAGATTATCAGATTGATATGTTTAGTCTATTGAATTATAGCAGAGCCAGAGTTTGAGTCTAGGGCAGATCAGCCTAGCTAGGGCAGAACCGCCGAGTCTTTGTCAGAACCGCGTAGACTCTAGACTTACGGTGTATCGATGAGCTTAGATGTAAATCGACGTCTATTGTAGACATTCGATACAGCATACCAAAGTCTAAATTAAACCGGGATCCCTAGATCAGAATGAGAGATGAGTTGAGTCTTAGATATCGAGACTAGAACTTGAATTGCAGATTTGTATTGATTTATGTTTCGTAGATGATGATTCATGTTTTATTTACAGACTGGTATTGATATATGTTGTTTGATTATGCTACATGTAATAAGATATAATTCATGCTTTTATGTTAATTCAGTTAACTGCATGTATACATTATTTATACTGGGATTTATTCTCACCGGAGTATCCGGTTGTTGTCTTGTTTGTATGTGTGCATGACAACAGGTGGGACAAGATCGGGGTCAAGAAGATGATGAGAGATCGAGATTAGAGTGGCGATTCCGGACTTGGATGTAGACTTGGGTTAATACTTGAAATTTAATAGTTAAACCTTAGATTAGTTTGAACTAGAAGCATGTTGTACAAGATTTGTACTATTATACTGGTTTGTATAATAGATTGATTCCATTACCTTCCGCATTTTAAAGAAAAATTTTTAGACCCTGTTTATCTTAATTGATAATTAAATCCCAAAGATGATTAAGAAGATGATTAGCGTCCAGGTCCCCACAAGAACGAACTTAAAAAAAATTTTAAAACATAAAGTACCAAAATCGCAAAGAATCAAATATACAGAACCAAAAAACAATTTTCTCTAAAAAAATTTGTTACATTCTACGCACACACATTAAATTGACAGCTAGTTATTGATACTAAGATATTAGAGAAAATATCAAGATCTATTTATTGAGTAGGTGTGGGACTAGTTATATATAATACGTAGTGGTTAAAGCTAGGGTTCTTAAATTTGTTAGATTTGAGATGCTCTTTAATGTTGTTAATGTGCAAAGAAAGGCATGAAGCTAAGCTCAATTCATTTCTTAACTTCTGGGAAAATTGAATGTTCTCGTACAGATCCAACATATATATACAGAAGGGTAGTCAGTGTGTGTGACTAGTGTGTGTGGTTAACAAAATCGTGTATCAAAAATGTAGAACAAAGGTAAAAGCGTGTTCCATATATCTAACACTCCCCCTCAAGATTGGTGTAGATTCAACACACCAAGCTTGGACAGCAAGTAGGAATGTTGTTCACGACTCAAGCCTTTAGTAAAGATATCCGCAAGTTGTTCATTTGTAGAAATGTGGGCAGTTTGGATCACACCATTTTTGACTTTTTCTCGTATCAAATGACAGTCAATTTCTATGTGTTTGGTACGCTCATGATACAACGGGTTGGCAGCAATATGTAATGCCGCCTGATTATCACAGAACAGGGTCGGAGGCGCAAGCAGTATCACTCCCATATCACTAAGCAACCCAAGGATCCAAGTAACTTCACATGTGGTGCTTGCCATGGCTCTATATTCCGCTTCTGCCGAAGAACGTGACACGGTGCTTTGCTTCTTAGACTTCCAAGAAACCAAGGAACTCCCCAACTTGATGCAATAGCCCGTGACTGAGCGACGAGTCATTGGACATGCGGCCCAGTCGGAATCACAATAAGCTTGAAGAGAAAAGGAACAACTGGCAGACAACAAAATTCCTAAGCCTGGTGCAGACTTCAAATAACGCAGCACACGGAACGCATAATCCAAATGGGATTTTTTAGGTGCATGCATAAACTGACTAAGGACTTGTACAACATAAGAAATATCCGGTCTTGTGACTGTTAGATAGATAAGCCTTCCAACTAACCTCTTATAAGCATCAGGGTTAGATAACAAAGGATCTGTGAGACCAGAGATAGAGTTCTTTCGATTAAAGTCATCAAGTTCATGACTAGTCAATTTGAGATGTTGTACAACAGGAGTATCACAAGGTTTAGCACCAATTAAACCAGAATCACTGAGCAAGTCTAGCACATACTTTCGTTGCTTGAGGTAAATTCCCAACTTGGATCTAGCGACCTCTATGCCAAGGAAATAACGCAAAGGGAAAAGGTCTTTGATGTGAATTTGTGAATGCAAGAAAACCTTTAAATTTGAAATAGCTTGCTCACTACTCCCTGTGACAATGATATCATCTACGTACACGAGCAACAAAGTGATATGAGCAGAATTATGTTGAACAAAAAGAGAGTGATCGTTGGCCGATTGTATAAAGCCAGCAAGCTTCATAATACAAGCAAATTTAGTGTTCCATTGTCTAGAGGCTTGCTTAAGGCCATAGAGGGACTTAAGCAACCGACAAACACGCTGCTCCCCCTGAGGAGAACACCCCTGTGGCACACACATATATACCTCTTCATCCAAATCACCTTGAAGAAATGCATTAGTGACATCCATTTGGTGAAGAGGCCACTGTTTTGCAGCTGCTATACTCAACAAACATCTTAGAGTGACGATTTTAGCAGTAGGTGAAAAGGTGTCATGATAATCTATCCCTTCTTGTTGTGTGTAGCCTTTGGCTACGAGACAGGCTTTAAAACGATCAACGGTCCCATCCGGATGTCGTTTAATTTTATACACCCACCGGCAACCAATTGGCTTCTTTCCAACTGGTAATGGAACTAAATCCCAAGTATGGTTGGATTCTAAGGCGGCGAGTTCTAGGTCCATGGCTGCCTTCCATCTAGGATCTAAAATAGCTTCATGATAGGAACTAGGCTCCCTGTCTAAAGAAATGGATGCTAAAAAACTTTGGTATGGTTGGGAAAACTTGGAATAAGTAAGATATTGGGTAAGAGGATAAGAAGAAGAAGCTAGATTACTGTGAGATAAAGTAGGACAAGAATAATCCTTAGTCCAGATAGGAGGCTTGGGAGTGCGCAAGGATTTTCTTGGTGGCTGGGAAACAATGACTGAATTTGGGACGTCATGTAGGGCTGGACCATCTAAAGGAGAAGATGGGGCAGAGGAAGTAACCTCAACAGGGTCTGATGGAGTTGAAGAAAAATCAGGAGTAACAGGAGAAGGAAAAATAGGTTGAGGATGACTAGGAGAAGCAAAGGGAAAAATGCTCTCATGAAAAACAACATCTCGGGAGACAAAAAACTTTTGTGCATCAAGACTCATTACTTTGTATCCTTTTTGATTGGTGGAATAGCCCAAGAACACACATGCACTTGCTCTAGCAGAAAATTTATCTTTATGAGTCAAGGATGTGACGTAACATAAACAACCAAAAACACGAAGATGACTAAATGACGGAGGTTTATGGAGTAAGACTTCATGTGGTGTCCTGTTTTGCAACAATGGAGTAGGGGTGCGGTTAATGATATAGCAAGCAGTCAAGACACATTCCCCCCAGAATTTCAAAGGTAAAGAAGATTGGAAACGCAAGGCTCGTGCAACATCAAGTAGATGCCTATGTTTACGTTCAACAACTCCATTTTGTTGTGGAGTGTATGGACAAGAACTTTGGTGCACGATACCTAAGGAATCAAATAACAAAGTGCATTCATTTTTGAAAAAATCAAGCGCATTGTCGGTTCGAATGACTTTCACAAGGGCAGAAAATTGAGTCTTAACAAGCTGAAAGAAGTTTATGAGAAGTTGCAATACATCAACTTTAAAATGCATAAGGTAAACCCATGTTGCTTTTGAAAAATCATCCACTATAGTGAGAAAGTATTTCTCACCATGATGCGTAGGAGTTTGAAAAGGCCCCCATATGTCAACATGAACCAGCGCAAAGCAACAAGAAGATTTAGACAAACTCATTGATGGAAACTGAACTCTAGTTTGTTTAGACAGTGGGCACACAGGGCAATGAGGAAGCTTTACAGATTTTGGTATAAACGGAAGTAATTGCATTCGAGACATAGACATATGTCCTAAACGCTTATGCCAAACAAAAGAATCATCAGAAACGATAGGCAAAGAGCTGCAACTATGCACATAATTATTACAAAGAGAATCAAGAGAGGGGATAAAAGGTACTGAGCTGTGATTTGAACTTGAAAAGAATCTTGTGTTAAGGTGATATAGGCCATTGCACTCCTTACCAATCCCCATTAATCTCCCAGTCTTGAGGTCCTGAAATAAGCAAAAATGGGGATAAAGGGTAACAAAGCAATTATTATCTTTGGTAAACTTTGATATGGAAAGAAGATTGAGGTTAAAATCTGGCATATGTAATACATGGTCAAGGGTGATAGAATTATTAAGCAAGACAGATCCTATCTTATTCACAGCAGCCTTGTTACCATTTGACAATCTTACGAACTTAGATGGAAGTGCCACAGAACTAGGATTTCGCAAAAGATTAGAATCACCAACCATATGTTCATTCGCTCCACTGTCAATGATCCAATGAGAAAACATACTTGGTTTAGTTGAAGTACCTGCCATATTGACTACCGGTTCAGCTGGAGATTGAACTTTGCAAGTACCCAACAACTTCAAGATTTCGGCATACTGAGCAGGCGTAAAAATGGAAGGGACAGCAGTGTTTTTGTCATCTGTGTTGGTCAAGGTGGAAGCCTCTGTCTGTGCACCTTCAGATAAATTTGCAGATGGCCTCGGAGTTCGAGGATTATCCCTATAAATCCGTCCATGCTGGCCCTTCTTAGCATGAGGAGCTTTGTACAGTTTATGGCCCGGGGGATAACCAACAAGCTTATAACAAAATTCCCGAGTGTGACCATTCCAGTTACAATAGTCACATGTCAAAACATCCTTTTTTTGATAATTTTGCTTGCTTTGTGCAGAGAAAACCGCTGCTGATGGGGGTTCCACCGTGGACAAGGATCTGTGTGATTCTTCTTGAGAGATGATCGAAAACGCTTGACCAACAGAGGGCAGAGGACTCATCATCAAGATTTGGCTTCGAATTGAGATATAACTTTCATTTAATCCCATTAAAAACTGCAATAGCTTTTGTTGTTGATCGTGCACAATGTATTGCCTCGCTGTTGCACATTCACAGGAAGGAAGCACAACCAACGACGAGTACTCATCCCACAATTGTTTCAGTCGACAATAGTAACTTGACACAATGTTACCAGCTTGTGTCAACCTGCCGATTTCCCGGTGCAAAGAGAAAATTCTTGAACCATTAACTTTGTCATACTGCTCCTTAAGATCGGTCCAAACGGTTGATGCATCAATAGCATAGACGATGCCCCCAAAAATTTCTTTCGAAACAGAATTTATAATCCAAGACAACACTAAAGCATTGCATCTCTCCCATTGATGTAATGTAGGTTGGTCACACGGAGGTCGTTTACATGTGCCATCGATGAAGCCGGTCTTATTCTTAGCACGTAAAGCAATGAGCATTGCCCTACTCCATATTCCATAATTATCAGTACCTACTAATTGATCAGTGATAAGGCTCATACCAGGTGTATCCGAAGGATGCATGTAGAGAGGATCGTTGAATCCGATGTTAATCGCCATGGGAGCTTGCAGAAAACCAGATCGTAGCCAAAATATCTCACAAAAAAATGACAAAATGTACGTACAGATTCTCAAATCGGCACTACAGAGGAGCTAAGATCTAGGGGAAAAAAAAATCGGAGAAGAAATCAGAGTGAAGTCGCCAGTAACGGCTCTGATACCATGTTAATGTGCAAAGAAAGGCATGAAGCTAAGCTCAATTAATTTCTTAACTTCTGGTAAAATTGAATGTTCTCGTACAGATCCAACATATATATACAGAAGGGTAGTCAGTGTGTGTGACTAGTGTGTGTGGTTAACAAAATCGTGTATCAAAAATGTAGAACAAAGGTAAAAGCGTGTTCCATATATCTAACAAATGTGTTCTTTTTCTTACTGGACAAAATTTAAATCCAAATGTAAATTATGTGAGCTGCTATGCTTAATATTTTGTAGGTACAATTTCTTTTCATTCAAATTTAAACCATACAGTATAAAGAAACAATTATTTCCTACTCATTTGGGTACCACCCACTAATTACAAATCTTCATTAGGATTATCTTCCATTGTCCCACCTCCATTTTTTGACCACCTTTTTGGCTCCAACATCGTAATTTCGGATTATTTTATGTTATACTTAGAGCTAATATTTCTCTCTATATGATGTGATCTAATGTTTGTTCTTGTATCATCAGCATATATGTCAACTTTCATAAAAATATGAAGGACTCACATGATCTAATGATATTAGAATAGGTAAAAAAAACTTCCAATGTAGCATAGACGAACCCATAATTTGTGTGCGCCAGATATTAAAAAGGGAAACTTTCTTAATTGATTGATGTTAAGTTCATTTTCTTTGTCCCATATATTATATCATTTCAAAAGCTTATAGTATCAATTATTTCTACAATCTCTATTATTATATTTTATTATATATAATACAATAGCACCATACACTAACTATACGAAGTCATCGTGTAATTTTGGTTTTTCTAAAATATCATCCATCTTATCAAACTAACTATATATTTTACTATATTATAATACTAATTTTCTTTTTATTATATTTTATCTCATACCATTTTGATTTTAAAATTTATACTTTTATTTTAAATTAACAAATATAGACCTATTTGTGTCACCCACAAATATCATTTAGACTAGTGTATCAGTGTACGCGTTGCATGGTTGTACAATATCTTTTACTTCATATAATACAATTATATGGAGTCATGATGTAATTTTAGAGTTTGCCTAAAACACCCACCATCTTATCAAACTAGCTGTGCCGTTTTATTATATTTAATACTTTTTTTAAATTTATATCTTATTTTATCTCCGACCATTTCAATATTTTATCTCCGACCATTATAATTTTTTTAAAAATTACTTCATTATTTAATTTTTACGGAACACACGCAATACATGTGCCAAGTTTTGCTAATATTTACGGAACACATGCGATACACACACATCTATAAAAATCCTCCTGTGTTAATTATCTTCATAGAACGAAGATGATTACAGAGTAGTTGCTACTTGCTATAAGAGCGCATTACACAGTCGTGCCGGTATGGGTTCGGCCCAGAGCCGTGACATCGTCGCTCACATAATTTAAATGAATTAATCAATCGTTAAATAAATAAACAATCTTTAGCTCCATTAAACTGACTACCCTTGTCAACCTAATGGAGAAGGGTAATGTGCTTTTGGCGGAAGCAAAAGGCAATAAGAATTTGACAGAAAAGAAACCACCTTCTTTTGTATGGTTCTCCTGCTAACGCTAAAGTGATGGGCCTACAATGGTAGGAATACGAACCAGTTTTAATGCTAGAAAATTCAATCAACAATTTCAATAGCTGCCTTTTTCTCAACTGAAAATATCAAATTTCATTATAATTTTCTTAAAATCTTGAATTTTTTCTCCTTAAATCTTTAGATATGAAATATCGGGTTGAGATTAACCAGTGTTTCATTTCCGTTCTCCGATATCTGCCTTGAACTCGAAGCAAACAAACACGACTACACAATAAGCTTCTTCTGCAAATATTCTATATCTAATCTCCTTTTATAAATATCATCTTTAAATGATACGAAACTGTTACACATTGGATGGAATTTTTGGTACTTGATGGTGTCATCCATTAGAAAAGAGAATGTTTTTTTTAATTGACCATAGTAACATGATGTCGTAAAGTGTGCAGAATGTCATCTTTAAAATATAAATATAATATACAACATTAATTTTTAAATATAAATATTTATATTAAAGGGCATTTCAAGTTTTATAATATTGATTCTTTAAAACAGTAACCCCCAATAAATGGAATTTTGTAATATGATTCTTCGACAAAATTAAGCGTGTACTTCACGGATCTTTATTATAAGATAGGTTAACACGATTCATATACAGAACGAAAAATAATATTTTCAACAAAAAAATATTTTTCATTAGTCGGATCGAGTTGAAAAATATGTCTTACAAAATTAACACATAAAACGATCTTGTATTATTTTTATCTAAAACTAAATGTTATACATTACGTGCTCCGGCTTTACCTCCACCGTTCATTTTTAATGAATAAATTTAAAAAAAACATAATTTGTGTTTTCCATCCTCGGAAAAAATAAAATAAAATAAAATCCATCGTGATCGAGCAAACAAATGGTATTTTTAACAGGTAAAGCTCTAACTTTAGATTTACAGGACTCCCTTTGAAATAAATATTATATATTTCTATATGTTATATTATATAATGAAATCGTACAATATATATAAGTCGACTTGTTAATTATTAAATCAAATAATTCTAACTTGAAAACTACTTAATATAGTTCGGTCAGTTTTAATTCAAAAATAAATCAAATATGATTTTGAGTTATGAGAGAAAAAAATAACTTGATGTAAAAGTTGCATGTTATAATCGTATATGGAATTGCATAATTGAAGATGAAGCTTGTTCGTCTATGCTATAACAAGACGATGGATGATACTTTTTACCTCGTATATTTTTACGATGAATTCAGATATTCATATAAACATCTTATATACTTTTTAGTATACGTGAGCTCTCGATCCTATTATTTGCTGATTGCTATGGAAGATACGACTGCCAATGAATACAAAAGAACACGTTATTATTTTTCCTCAACAAAAAAAAAAATACACATTATATTATTATTTCGTTAAATGATTTATATTTCAGGTTTTTATTTTATTTTATGGGTTTTATTAATTTTTTTATTGAGATCATTAAGATAGTGTTTGTTATTGAGATCACTAAGATATGTTTGCAAGAACTTATTTTAATTGTTTCCAAGCTTTCAGTCGATAAAATATTTAAAAATTGTATGTAGAAACTGAAAAATACTTAAAATAAGCTTTTGCAAAGAATATATAAGAGTTGAGTATGTCTCTTTGAGACGGTTTCACGAATCTTTATTTGTGTGACGGGTCAATCCTACCGATATTCATAATAAAAAGTAATACAAATAGCATAAAAAGTAATACTTTTTCATGGATGACCCAAATAAGAGATCCGTCTCACAAAATACGACCCGTGAGACCGTCTCACACAAGTTTTTGCCAAGTGGATTTAATGAAAGGTGTCCAAGACAATATTCCATTTTAATGAATCCATTTTATTTTGAAATAAAATTAAATAAAATTTTAACTTCGGATTTGAACCGCACATGAGCTGTAAATAACATTTTTTTAAAAGTTCTCAATCAGATCAAAGGCAAAAACTTGTGTGGGACGGTCTCACGGGTCGTATTTTGTAAGACAGATCTCTTATTTGGGTCATCCATGAAAAAATATTACTTTTTATTGTGAATATCGATAGGGTTGACCCGTCTCACAGATAAAGATTCATGATACCGTCTCACAAGAGACCTACTCAATCCACTGTGGGCTCCCTAGATAGTTCTCCATATATTTGAATTGGAATTTTTTTAATGAGATTTCATTAATTTTTTTCGATGAAAATAAATATTCTATAGTAAATAACATCATTTTCCTAAAGTTGGGTTACACCGTTTAGTCATTGTTCAGTTAAAACGTAGGATAAACTTTTACCATTCCATAACATATATGATTTGATGTTAGAAATATTTTTACACTGATAAAATTGTAAGACTTGTATCTAATTTTTACCAGTGCTCGTCTGCGCACGTTGTGTGTGTAATATTAGGTGTATAAACAAACTGAATATGATGAAATTTTGAATGCTCGAATTCGGCTCGAATTAATTTTATTTAAGTTCGAGTTCGAGTTCGATTCGAAGTTCGAAAATTGTAATACTCTTGGTTCGAATTTGGTTCGAGTTCGGCTTGAAAGATTCGAATATGTTCGCGAACTATTGCTTGAAAATAAGTACTCGAAAAGCTAGAAATATATTTATTTAATATATAATTATATTATATTATTAAAATAATAAGGTTCACGAGGTATCAAACAAAATAATTTGGACTCGAGTTCGGCTCGAAAAAAGTATGGACATGTTCGAGTTCAACTCGAATTTGATAACCTCGAATACAAATAAAATATGTTTTGAGCCGGCTCGAAAAGCTCGCGAACCTCTTCGATTCATTTATACTCCTATGTGTATACAATTAAAATATTTATCTAAACATTATAAATTTTGTTGTTTATAAATTAATGAAATTTCCATATTTTTTTTATCAGAAGTGATATATTATCAAAAAATATAAAAATATCGAAAAGTATAATATTGAAGATTTATATAGAAAGTCTATTTTAAGAAAATAAAAAGAAAGATATTCATCGATGAAGTTATATAACAAAGATATAATTGTAATTTTAAATAAGACTTCGCCAAATCAATTAGATGTCAGTTAACATAGTTTAATTAAATAGTAAGATATTTAAACATGAATTTCTACTTTGTTAATTAAATTTATTAGTATTAATTTAATAAATCAAAATCATTGCAGGTGACAAATACGGGATGAAATCCTCTTCTACATTTGATATTCCAAACCATCCTACCCATTGCTCAAACAAGCTTCGTTTGCAAAAATTATTGAAAAGTAAATGTACTTAACATCATACAAAAAGAAAATAAAATAAGTAACAGACAAAACATTCGATTCATATATATTTTTTTGTAAAAAATCGACAATAAATTGTGTCATAAGAACTTTTAATGATTAAAACATATATCAATAAATTTTTTTAATTTAAAAATAGATGAATCAAATATTTTGTCTGTGATTTATTTTATTTTCTTCATGCATGCATGATGTTTAGTGCATTTTTTTTAATAATTCTCGCAAACGAGTCTTGTTTAAACAAAGTATAATATGGTTTGAAATATCAAATGTAGGTAAGGATTTCGTCCCGACAAACACACAAATTGTCTAGATAACGACGTATCTAATGAACTTGGGAAAACCCAAAGTTAATCCCAATACGCATGTTATTCTTATCTTTTCTTATTTGGTGTGTAATATACATAATTTATAGAACTGTTTAGTTTCTTAGTTTAAAACATTATCAGACGAATTTTGAACTTGGTACAAGAATTATAATCATGTTATTAGTCTTTTAAATACATATTTGTTCACATTTACTAGCAAACTATATTTTAAACATATATTAACCAACTATTATATTCTTCCATATGCCGGATCCCAACCACTTTGTTGGAAAAGAAAGATTATAAAATTCCTGAGAAAGATTTATATATTTATATTTAATAGTATTTAAGTTCATAGTGCTTCACAGTTAGCAAAAAGATCCCTTTCCATTTTTAAATTCTATGATATGCAAAAATAAAAAAGCTAAAAGAGGCAGTGACACAACCCTCTAAACACCAGCATGATTGAAGGAATTTTCCTTTTTTCTCCATCACCTTTTGAATATATCAAGATTGGGCAAATTTTAAAATCTTGCTTTAAATATATTCTTTTCTTCTGCTTTGGTACACAAGTGGCACCATGTTACCCCTCACTTTTACTTCAAAAACTTGTGTATTTCCCTATTTAGCCTGTTCAATACTTCTTGTATATGGCTAAATGCATCAGATCAAACTGTACTGTTCTCATGTGATATGCATGAGTTTTTAGAAGAAGATTAGTTAAAACAAGAAATACCAACTTCCACTGGCTTATTATCATTAAGCTAAAACCACTTGGTTTGCTGGTTTTTTGAACATCTAATCATTCGATGGAGATAATAAGGGGAAGGATTGCTTTGTTGAGTATGGTTTTGCTCAGTTTCTTGTCTTGTGCCGCTGCTTTGCTTACTCCCAATGGCGTGAATTTTGAAGGTAAAGTAGTGTGAATTTTCTCTTTTGAAATGAGAAGTCGTCTCGTTGAATTTGACATGGACAATATGTTTAGACATTTAATTATATCGATAAGTTTTGGATTTTTGGATGTTAATACTTATGTTATTCTTCAAGAAATATAATTGAGATGTTACAGTAGAACTTGACAGTATATTTAAAAAATGATTCCCTTCGAAAACATTTTACAGTGCAAGCTTTGATGGATATCAAGAAATCATTGATTGATCCTCATGGTGTTCTAAATTTTGATGAGAATGCTGTTGATCCCTGTGGTTGGACTATAGTTGGATGTTCACATGAAAGTCTAGTCATTTCCCTGTAAGCCCGATCGAATTTTTTCACATCACTTTCCACGAAAATCACGAAAAACATTCATATTTCCGCATGCCTTTTGCCCGAAACATTTGGAATGCTGATTTGTCAGATCAATCCCGAGTCAAAATTTATCCGGCACCATTTCGCGCAGTATTGGAAATTTGACACACCTTACCAAGGTGTAAGTATCCCGAAACTGGTATACTCTGATTTTGGATAGAACCCAGAAAGATTGGTTCTAGTTTATATTAAGTGCAGCTGGTTTTATTCAACTTGTTTCGCAGGTTGTTGCAGGATAATAATATATCAGGGCCAATCCCTCTTGAACTAGGAAAGCTACCAAAACTTCAAGAACTTGATCTTTCGGATAACTTGCTCACTGGAGAAATTCCATATTCATTATCTCAACTGAAAAAACTTCAATATCTGTAAGGACTAAAAATCCCTGTAAGATGAAAAACATGTGCCATTTTCGAAATCATTTACTGTTAAATTTAGGGCTATGGCCTAATTCGTCCCGGTTAATTTATTCTTTTGAAAACAGGAGATTGAACAATAATAATCTCAGTGGAGCTATTCCTTTAGCTTTGGGGAACTTGACACAGCTGACATTTTTGTAAATTTCTCTCTCTTTTTAATATGGTCAATTTATATAAGGCCTAAAGATTCTCCATCTTACAATCTGACACTATTTCAAATCATAATTCAGGGACTTGTCATTCAATAATTTGAGTGGTCCAGTGCCAAAACTTCTTGCTAAAACATTCAAGTAAGTTTCCCAAATTTGGTAAACTTTAGTTTC
This sequence comes from Primulina tabacum, assembly GCF_025594145.1. Classification (NCBI taxonomy): domain Eukaryota; kingdom Viridiplantae; phylum Streptophyta; class Magnoliopsida; order Lamiales; family Gesneriaceae; genus Primulina; species Primulina tabacum. Next base: position 32,922,429 of record NC_134558.1, on the reverse strand, counting down.
ACTTCCTCAGTGCCTCTTTATATTTATCAGCTACTACTAAGAGCGTAGGCCTCCTCCATATAATTTTCTTTCTCAAAATTATTAATTTTTTTCAGAACAATAGAAGTTTCCAAATCATGAATAAAATTATGGTACCCATTTAATCCTCTTGTCGATTTACATGTTTTGATTTGGGTTTTCACAGTGTTTTAGGAAATCCGACGATATGCGCAACAGGCAAAGAGCCGGAATGCAATGGAACTGCACCAATGTCTCCGTCTTTCTTGATAAATTCACAAAGTAAGAATCCAGAGCTACCTATGGCTACAATTTTTTAGAACTATTACTTGTATATCTTCTCATTTGCACCTATAAAGGCAAGAAAACAATTTGGTATTGTTTTAAATTCATTCAGGTGAAAGTAATTTTGGTCAAACTAGACGTACTCATAATTTATAAAATCTTATTCTCGATGCATGTTTAAAGTTATACTGAATCTTAGATGTTGGTTCGCCACAAATAATAGTCATGAAGCCTTTGATCCTATTTGACTCTGGTCCATTAAAGATTTCTGCATGTCCATATTAAATCACGTGAAATAAATGTCACACATTATGTTTCATCTTAAAGATCCTCAGCCATCGGGAAGGCCAAATAATCACAGACTAGCCTTAGCATTCGGGACGAGCCTCGGATGCATCTGCCTACTGGTTCTTGGATTTGGATTCCTGCTCTGGTGGAGACATAAGCACAACAAGCAGATATTTTTCGACGTTAATGGTGAATATGACATAACCATTCACAGATCAAAACAACTAGCAACTAATCAATTTGTTATCCTGAACACGCTATGATTCTTTGTATTTCAGAACACCACCACAAAGAAGTGTGCCTAGGAAACTTGCGAAAATTTCAGTTCAGAGAACTTCAGATTGCCACTCATAATTTCTGCAGTAAGAACATTATTGGAAAAGGTGGTTTCGGAAATGTATACAAAGGTTACCTTCACGATGGAACGGTTGTGGCAGTAAAAAGACTCAAAGATGCAAATAACGTCGGTGGGGAGATCCAATTCCAGACAGAGGTCGAGATGATCAGTCTAGCTGTTCATAGAAACCTCCTTCGACTTTATGGATTCTGCATCACTTCAACCGAAAGACTTCTGGTTTATCCCTTCATGTCCAATGGAAGCGTTGCTTTGCGTCTCAAAGGTAAAGATTTGTCAAATCCTGCACTAAAATAATTGTTAGAATGATCTATATAGTGTATTAATAACCATTTACCAATTAATCTTGTAGCTAAACCATCTTTGGATTGGGGTACTCGGAAAAGAATAGCATTAGGAGCAGCTAGAGGTTTGCTATACCTGCACGAGCAAATGTGATCCGAAGATAATTCACAGAGATGTGAAGGCAGCTAATATCCTGCTTGATGATTACTGTGAGGCAGTGGTTGGTGATTTTGGATTGGCAAAGCTTCTTGATCATCGGGATTCACATGTCACAACAGCAGTTCGTGGCACAGTTGGGCACATAGCTCCTGAGTATCTATCGACAGGTCAATCTTCAGAAAAGACGGATGTTTTCGGGTTTGGGATTCTGCTGTTGGAGCTGATAACTGGTCAAAGGGCTCTGGAATTTGGCAAGGTAGCTAATCAGAAAGGAGCCATGCTTGATTGGGTAAGCACAAAGAAGCATTCATATTTTTTGATGCAGTAAACAACCGTTGATGCACATGTCATCTAAAAGTTTAACATTTTCCCTCTTTATATTTTGCTTCGATATTGTGCGTAGACACGTTTCTTGCTACTAAATCTTCCCCAACTAAAAATCACTCATGCAATGCAACGATTATGAGCAGGTGAAGAAGATTCATCAAGAAAAGAAACTTGACATGCTAGTAGATAAAGACCTTAAAAACAACTATGATCGAATAGAGCTAGAAGAAATGGTGCAAGTAGCTTTATTATGTACACAATACCTTCCGAGCCATCGACCGAAAATGTCTGAAGTGGTACGGATGCTGGAGGGAGATGGGCTTGCAGAAAAATGGGAAGCTTCTCAAAAAGCCGAGGCAACAAGATGCAGAGCCAACGAATTCTCCTCCTCTGAAAGATATTCTGATCTTACTGATGACTCTTCATTGCTTGTCCAAGCTATGGAGCTCTCAGGTCCAAGGTGACAATACAATTGCAAAAGAATATGGATAGATCATATATTTACAGATAATGGCCAGAGTTCTGTGAAATAATGTGTATTGTATAGGTTACTATGTGAAACACGTGATTGCAATTTAGCCCTGCTTGTATATAATAAGTTTTCGGAAACTGACTTCAGGCATGTATATTTTTTTTTGTTTCTAGATTTTATGATATTATTTGAGTGAACATTTTTAGGGTTATCACTGTTGTTCTGGTTTTATCATAGTTTGCCGGTTTTTATAATTAGCCAAGTTAATACAAAACAAAACTGAAGGCAAAATAAAAAACACGAGCAATTTTAACGTAGTTCGGTCAACATACTAAGGTCTAGGGGCCACAACCAGACTTCTAGCAAATCTACTAAATCTCAAAAAGTTACAATCATACAAGAGCTTAAACAAACTAAAGGACTCCTTATTTTCTCTTTACGCCTTTGTGATAAACACGTTCAGTAAACTTCACTTGGCAAGCACCATTCGTCTTCAACTCCATTTCAATCGAACTCCTTTTGACACTACATATTGTTCTTGTCACGCCCCGAAACTCGGGAATGACACCAGCGTTGTTTAACCATCACACAATCGCAACAACAAGCCTCTTGTAGCACAGTATAAACCGAAACCAGTTTATATATCATAATCTTAAATTAAATAACCATTGTCTTTACAATTCCCAAAATAAATAAGACGACATAGTTTTAATGCGGAAACGTAAATCTACTTAGTAATAACTTAAACTGTATTCCTTGAACGTTCACCATCCCCAGAACTGTTCGGACTCCTCATCCTCGAGTTCTTCTTCGGGCTTATCTGGGAAGGGTTGTAAGGGGGTGAGTATTTGGGAATACTCAGTAAATGGGGGAAAATCGAGCACAATAAAGACAACATGCATAAATTTCGAGAATAAAACATGACTTGCATACATACTTCATAAACATGCATAACTTTGACACAGCACTGCGACTCATCTACTTTCTACGGTTTATTGACGTCAGTCCCTAATTTTTACTCCTCTAAGGGGGCGAGGCCGTATAGCGGTTATGTCCCCCACCGCGTAAGGGTACGTCGTGGTTGGGATTCCCTCCCGTATACAGTCGACTCCTCACAGTGCTTTTGAAATCGTATGACAATTACACGAAAAGAGTAGAAAGAATATTGTACTCGAGTGTATTTTCAAAAACCGAAAAATTCACATATGCATAAAATTCGAAACTTTGAGTTTTAAAAACAGCCCACTTACAGTATGTATTTATGCTAGGAGCGTAGGTGTTTGGCTTCGAGAATTGGATTGCTTCTCCTTCTTGCTCAGACGGCGCTTCGGCTTCGATTTTTAGGCTACTGTTGGGACGATATTCGGGCAGAGTTTCGGCTAGGGGATTGCTGAAAATTTCGAGATTTCAACAAAGGGGATTTCGAAATTGTGGTGTCTTGTGGAGTGAGGGGATGGCCTATTTATAGTTGAGGGGAGTGGAATTGAATATGGCATCAAAATCCCATATATTTGCACTCAGGATTCACACGATTTTTTTTTCCTAAGAAAATCATTCCATGGTGAGTTTATTTTGTTACCAATTTATGAGATTCATTCCTTAATCCCTTGCCCCTCAATATTTTCGAAAATTAGGTTGCTAGGTGGGAAGGATTTTGAGCCATCTTGGATGATATATTTCTCAATCACACTAGTATCTATCCATCACCATAACTAGGAAATTAATCTAGGAGGGATTTTCGAAATCTCTAGCAATTATCATGCCTCAACCCTTTTACTTTGTATGATACTCCAATCATGCAAATATTCTTTCCAATTTTCGAAGATTAGCATACCTTAGTGTAGGTATTATTGACTTGGTAAAAAGATTTCCAACAATTAATTTCCCAAGGTGCATATCTTATTATCCTACAAATTTCCTTACAATTGTTAATTGTATCTTTAAAAAATTTTCGGTCCTCACATCCCTCCCTCCTTATGAGAAGTTTCGTCCTCGAAACTTGGGCTGGCTTGGTCTCCAAACAGGTAGGGATAATCCATTCGCATTTTCTCTTCCACTTCCCAAGTTGCTTCTCGCTCGGTGTGGTTGGACCACTGTACCTTGACGTAGGGGATGATGCGTCGTCTGAGGACTTGTTCCTTGGTGTCCACGATTCTAATGGGGACTTCTTCGTATTTCAGTCCTTCTCCCAAGTTCCCTTCGATCAAGAGCGGTTCTACTTCTAATACGTGACTTGGGTCTGGAATGTACTTCCTTAGTTGGGACACATGGAACACGTGGTGTATCCTTGACATGATTGGTGGTAATGCCAGTCTGCATGCTAGCGTGCCCACTCTTTCCAAGATTTCAAAGGGTCCAACATATCGAGGGTTCAATTTCCCGGCCTTACTGAATCGGACAACTCCTCTCATAGGCGAGACTTTCACATAAGCCTTCTCGCCCACATGGAACTCCACAGGCCTTCTCCTAAGATCTGCCCAGCTCTTTTGTCGGTCTTGAGCTGCTTTGAGCTTTTCTCGGACAACTTTAACCTTGTCCAGTGTCATCTGTACTAGCTCGGGTCCCACCATGGCTTTCTCTCCCACTTCATCCCAATAAAGTGGTGACCGACATTTCCTTCCGTAAAGAGCTTCATATGGGGCCATCCCAATGCTGCTGTGATAGCTGTTGTTATAAGCAAACTCAATTAAGGGCAAATGGGTGCTCCAATTGCTACTGAATTCAAGAGCGCATGCTCGCAGCATATCCTCTAAAGTTTGTATGGTCCTCTTTGTTTGCCCATCGGTTTGAGGATGATAGGCCGTACTTAGGGTCACTTTCGTTCCCATGGCCTCTTGAAAGCTCTTCCAAAAACGCGAAACGAACCGCGGGTCTCTGTCAGATACGATGCTAACTGGCACTCCATTCAGTTTCACAATGTGGTCCATGTACAGTGAAGCCAACTTGTCGAGGTTGTAATTCATGCGGACGGGTAGGAAGTGTGCAGTCTTTGTGAGTCTGTCCACGATTACCCATATACCGTCGTGGCTTTGCCTAGACTTTGGCAATCCTACCACAAAGTCCATGGAGATATGCTCCCATTTCCACTCGGGAATTTCCAAAGGTTGCAGTAATCCCCCAGGTCGCTGGTGTTCTGCTTTGACCTGCTGGCATACCTGACATCTGGAGACGAATTCAGCTACATCTCTCTTCATGCCATTCCACCAGAAACTATTCTTGAGGTCCCTGTACATTTTCGTACTGCCTGGGTGGACTGAGAATTTTGACTTGTGCGCCTCTCCCATTATCTCTTGGCGAAGGTTATCACTGTCGGGCACACACAGTCTCCCTTTCATCCACAAGATTCCCTTATCGTCAATCTGATGATCTTGAGACTTCCCTTCTCTAACCTGCTCCTTAAGTTTAGTCAGTACCGTGTCTCGATCCTGGTTTAACTTGACGGTCTCCTGCAGACATGGCTGGGCCGAGAGGGACGCTAGAGTTACCTTGCCACGGCCCTTCCGACTTAGCGCATCAACCACCTTGTTTGCTTTACCCGGATGGTAACTTATGGTCAAGTCATAATCTTTCAGAAGTTCGATCCATCGCCTTTGCCTCATATTAAGTTCCTTTTGGGTGAACAAGTACTTGAGGCTCTGATGGTCTGTGAAGATTTCACATTTAGCACCATAGAGATAGTGCCTCCAAATCTTTAAGGCGAAGACAACCGCTGCTAGTTCCAGGTCATGAGTAGGATAATTCTGCTCATGCAGTTTCAACTGCCTTGATGCGTAGGTGATCACTCTTCCTTCCTGCATGAGTACGCATCCCAGACCTTCCTTAGATGCGTCACTGTAGATGGTAAAATCCTTATTTTCTGCAGGCAATATTAACACTGGTGTGGATGCGAGGTTCTCCTTCAATGTCTGGAAACTCTTCTCACAATCGTCATCCCAGATGAATTTAGAATTCTTATGTGTGAGCTTCGTCAGTGGCACGGCTATCGAGGAGAACCCTTCAACAAACTTTCGGTAGTAACCTGCCAATCCAAGAAAGCTTCTGATATCGGTGGCGTTCTTAGGTCTCGGCCACTCGGTAATTGCCTCTACTTTCCTTGGGTCCACTGACACTTCTTCTCTTGAAATCACGCGTCCTAGAAACGACACACTCCTTAGCCAGAATTCACACTTGCTGAACTTAGCGTATAGCTTATTCTCTCTTAAGGTCTGTAGTGCAAAGTGAAGGTGCTCCTCATGGCTCGTCTCGTCAGGAGAATAGACGAGGATATCGTCGATGAATACCACTATGAACTGATCCAGGAATGGCTTGAACACTATGTTCATCAGGTCCATGAATGCTGCCGGTGCATTGGTCAGACCAAAAGGCATCACTGTGAATTCGTAATGCCCATACCTGGTTCGAAAGGCTGTCTTGGGGATATCTTCAGCCCTGACCTTCAACTGGTGATAACCTGTCCTCAGATCCAGTTTAGAAAAGACGGCGGCTCCTTTAAGCCGATCAAACAGATCGTCTATCCGAGGTAGAGGGTACCTGTTCTTGATGGTGATCTTGTTTAATTCTCTGTAGTCGATGCATAATCTCATACTACCGTCTTTTTTCTTTACGAAGAGTACTAGAGCTCCCCACGGGGACACACTCGGTCGAATCTGCCTTTTATCCATCAATTCTTGGAGTTGTTCTTTTAATTCCTTGAGTTCGGCTGGTGCCATTCTGTAGGGTGCTTTAGAGATTGGTGCAGCACCGGGAACCAAGTTGATTTCGAACTCAATCTCACGGTCCGGGACCGTCCCTGAGAGCTCTTCAGGAAAAACATCTGGGAACTCTCTCACTATCGGGATGTCTTCCAGTTTCATTTCTACTTCTTCTTTTCCTTCCCTGACCATCGCTAGGTAGATGTCCTCCCCGGATTTCATGGCTTTCCAGGTTTGAGATGCGGAAAGTAGCAACTTCCGTTCCCTGGATTTACCATGAAACACGACTTCCTTCTGCTCTGCGGTTAGGATTTTAACTCTCTTCCCTTTACAATCTACTATTGCACTGTTTCTCGCTAACCAATCCATCCCTAAGATTACGTCGAAATCGACCATGATTAGCTGTATCAAATCGGCGCTAAAAGTCTGATCACTAATACTGATTTTACAATCTCTGTAAATCTCGTTCGTTTCAACGGCTCTATTAGTAGGTGTGGCTATTCGGAAAGGTTCGGTTAGCTTATCGGGCTTACGTCCTAATTTCTTAGCAAACCTCTTAGACATAAAGGAGTGCGTAGCGCCACAGTCAAATAATGCGTAAGCAGGCACTGATTGAGTTAGAATGGTACCTGACACGACCTCAGTTGCGTCGTCAGCCTCTTCCTGAGTGTCATGGCAAAGATCCTAGCATTGGGTTTGTCCTTCTTTGGTTTACTAGGGCCTGCTCCCGTATTTGGCCCAGTTCCTCTGTTTGGCCCTGCTGGTCGGTTGGCGGCGGTAGGAAATTCTGCAATTCGGTGCCCCGTTTTCCCACATCCAAAGCATACACCGCTGGCCCTTCGGCATTCCCCGGAGTGCTTGAAGCCACATGTTGAACATGGTTTGAGTCCTTGATTGTTATTGGCGGGGAATTTCCCTGAGAGAGGTCCACCTGACTGATTGGGCCTCTTGGAAATTGGTCTGCCCTGAGAAGGCGGGTTGACAGGGTGTCGCTTGTTCCTGTTTTCCCCTTCTCTTCGACAAATATCAGTTTCGGCTCGGATAGCCGCACCCATCAAATCTGAAAATTTGGCAGGTTGGTAGACTGCTAGAGATGATTGGATTCTGCTGTTCAACCCCTTCTTAAAGCGGTGCAATTTCAGAACTTCATCCGCCATAATCGCTGGAGCATATGATCCAAGGGCATTGAACTGATATGTATATTCCACTACTGACATATCTGGGGCCTGGCTGAGATTTTCAAACTCACTTAGCTGCTGTAGTCTGACTTCTGCCGGATAGTACTGTTTCAGAAATGTTTCTTGGAAGATTCGCCATGTGATTGGTCCAGCAGCGGTCATAGCTGGCGAGACTGCTTCCCACCATTTAGCTGCCTTATCTTCCAAGAAGGGCACTATCACGTCCACTTTTAGTGCATCCGGGACTTCCAACAGTCTTAACTGAGTTTCCACGCTTTTTAGCCAACTCTGGCTAACTTCGGGGTCGGCAACGCCACTGAAGGTTGGGCACCTGTGTCTTCCACCCCTGAACATCTGCCTCTGCCTCGTCCAATAGATCTATGGTACTCTGATGGCGTAGTTCGTACCCCTTCTTATTCTCCTTGATCTTGTTCTTCAGCGCTTCACCCTGTTGAGTCAGCTGGTGGTTCACTTTGGCAATGCAGCTTATCGCCTCACTTAAATTTTCGAGTCTCCTCTTACCCTTGGCATTCTGCTGTTTCTCCTCTTCAAGTTCCTTGCGACAGCGCTCCGCATCCTCTCGTAGCTTTCCATTTTGATATTTGCATTGCTCTATGACGTCCCGTAGGTCCATGTTATCTCCCCTAACTATTATTTCACCCTGATAGATAGACTGATTAAGGCGGACCTGAATCTCTTCTTTCTCAGCGGTTAAGGTTTCGACCTCACTCCTCCTCTCCCTTAATCGGGCTCTAAGTCGTCGAATCTGGCGTGACTGGTAGTGAAGGGAAAGCTCCTTCAAACGAAGGGCAGCTTGGACACGAGTACGGGGTCGCATGGGAGTAGCTGGAGCCATTTCCTGAAATCAAAAAGATGGAAATGCTCAGAATCCGAAATAGACAGTATATAACAAGTGAGAATATGCAATATATATGAAATTTTTGAAATTTAAATAAATATATTTTTTTTTTCCAAAAATGGAAAGTTTGGAATTTGACATATGGGTTCGAAACATATGTCGAGAGGATTCCGGGACAATTGACGGAATCGATTTTGGAATTTCCTACGAGAAGTTATAGGGTCTACGAATATTTCCTAAAACGGCAAAAACGACATTTCGGAGGCCTAAACGAAGGATTTTCGCGATTTCAGCGTGGTGCTCACGACTTTAAAGTCGTGAGCCTTGCTCGTTGGGCCGTTTCGGAGGGGGTAGCATCGGCCTCGAGTTAAAATTCCACCGAAAATTTTTAGGGGTTTTTTTTTTCCACTCGGATTACGAACCTGGCGACTCTGATACCACTTAAATGTCACGCCCCGAAACTCGGGAATGACACCGGCGTTGTTTAACAATCACACAATCGCAACAACAAGCCTCTTGTAGCACAGTATAAACCGAACCAGTTTATATATCATAATCTTAAATTAAATAACCATTGTCTTTACAATTCCCAAAATAAATAAGACGACATAGTTTTAATGCGGAAACGTAAATCTACTTAGTAATAACTTAAACTGTATTCCTTGAACGTTCACCATCCCCAGAACTGTTCGGACTCCTCATCCTCGAGTTCTTCTTCGGGCTTATCTGGGAAGGGTTGTAAGGGGGTGAGTATTTGGGAATACTCAGTAAATGGGGGAAAATCGAGCACAATAAAGACAACATGCATAAATTTCGAGAATAAAACATGACTTGCATACATACTTCATAAACATGCATAACTTTGACACAGCACTGCGACTCATCTACTTTCTACGGTTTATTGACGTCAGTCCCTAATTTTTACTCCTCTAAGGGGGCGAGGCCGTATAGCGGTTATGTCCCCCACCGCGTAAGGGTACGTCGTGGTTGGGATTCCCTCCCGTATACAGTCGACTCCTCACAGTGCTTTTGAAATCGTATGATAATTACACGAAAAGAGTAGAAAGAATATTGTACTCGAGTGTATTTTCAAAAACCGAAAAATTCACATATGCATAAAATTCGAAACTTTGAGTTTTAAAAACAGCCCACTTACAGTATGTATTTATGCTAGGAGCGTAGGTGTTTGGCTTCGAGAATTGGATTGCTTCTCCTTCTTGCTCAGACGGCGCTTCGGCTTCGATTTTTAGGCTACTGTTGAGACGATATTCGGGCAGAGTTTCGGCTAGGGGATTGCTGAAAATTTCGAGATTTCAACAAAGGGGATTTCGAAATTGTGGTGTCTTGTTGAGTGAGGGGATGGCCTATTTATAGTTGAGGGGAGTGGAATTGAATATGGCATCAAAATCCCATATATTTGCACTCAGGATTCACACGATTTTTTTTTCCTAAGAAAATCATTCCATGGTGAGTTTATTTTGTTACCAATTTATGAGATTCATTCCTTAATCCCTTGCCCCTCAATATTTTCGAAAATTAGGTTGCTAGGTGGGAAGGATTTTGAGCCATCTTGGATGATATATTTCTCAATCACACTAGTATCTATCCATCACCATAACTAGGAAATTAATCTAGGAGGGATTTTCGAAATCTCTAGCAATTATCATGCCTCAACCCTTTTACTTTGTATGATACTCCAATCATGCAAATATTCTTTCCAATTTTCGAAGATTAGCATACCTTAGTGTAGGTATTATTGACTTGGTAAAAAGATTTCCAACAATTAATTTCCCAAGGTGCATATCTTATTATCCTACAAATTTCCTTACAATTGTTAATTGTATCTTTAAAAAATTTTCGGTCCTCACAGTTCTTTTTCGAGAACTTCACCTTCCTCTCCCGAGAAATGAATCACGAGAATTTGGATATGTGTGCAACAATAACAAGTTGAAATCTCGGAATCATATTGAATACAGTGGTATTGACAAAAGGTAAAATTAAAAAATGAAAATCATTTTTTACCACATGATATTAAAACCAGAAAGGAAGAAAGAAATGCAAGTATATATTGTTATTATTATTTTAATGTATTTGAAATTTTTATTAGTATCAAAATATTACACCTAAAATTTACAATAACTAATCATAAATGTTGAATGTTTAATTTATAGTAACTAATCATAAATGTTTAATATTAAACTATTCAGTAAACACGCGAATGCGGCCATACGCCAAAGGGAAAAAAAGTGTTGAGTCAACTTAAATTTTTTTTTAAAAAAGAACTTCAGATAAATACTTTGCATTTATTTGTGAAAACATATTTAATAACTAAATTTTTTTAAATCAAAATAAATTCTTATTATAATTTATAGATGTATAAAAAACGATGAACTACACATCTGTCATCTATCTTAATTTATTTATATTCATAAAATATGGTTGAGATAATTTTTTCCACTGCTCTAAAAAGCCCGCTTAAGCTTGAAGCTCGACAAAAACGCCCCGCTTTAGATAAAAGTGGAAAAAATGGTCAAACTGTACGGTTTGACCGAATTAAGCGTAATTAAGATGTACAATTAAGCGTGCTTAAGCACAATTAATTGCATCTGTTTATTTTTTTTATTTCGAAGGTATGTTTTTTTTATTTTAAAATAATAAATTAGGTTTATAATTTAGATATTTATTTTTTAATTTTAATTATGCTGACAAAGATTTGACAAATATTTAGTATTTTTTATTATGGTCTAGTTGCAAAAACAAATAAAAATTGTAATTTTGAGATTTTTATGCTTTTATAAATATGATAATTAATGCATCAAACTTAAATTTATCATATTTATGTATTATTTTATCTATTTATTGGTTTGAGATAATTACAATTAAACTAAATATAAAAAAACGCTTTTTCACGCTTAAGCATGTGCTCAGGGACGGAGCCACCCCAAAGGCTGGGGTGGGCTCCAGCCCAGTCTACTTTTTTGGGTCTAATTAAGAATATGGATTGAGTTTTTTTTTTTGAATTAGCCTTGTATTTTTAATTTTTAGCCCAACAGGGTTTTCTTTCACAGCCGTCCCCCCAAAATGAAAACAAGAGGATGAGAGCTGCTAGTCTCCTACTGGTTGGAAATTTCACGTGAAGGAATTTTTAAATATTCGATTTATATTATTTAATATTGTTTATCGATTCATTCAGTCCACGATAAAAATATTTTCTGGCTACGTCCCTGCCTGTGCTAATCTCACTTAATCTTGAAAAGATTGAAGCTCAACATCCGCGCTTCGAAATGCTTCACGCTTTTTAGAACCTTGAATTTTTCTTGATTTCCTTCTATTTGAGAAAAGAAATGCTAATAAAATTAATATATTTTATAGTTTTAATAGATTATTGTAGATTCAATGAATGTCGACTAATGGATTATTTTTCAAATCAAATAAATAGACAGTTTAACTCGTGTAAGTGTCGTAAGCTAAAATAAATGTAATAAAAATATTTATATTTAAATGAAGTATTAGATTAGTTGATCTTCAATATAAGACATAAGAAAAGTTCCATAGCTGAGTGTAAAGTGAGAAAATCGAAATTTATGAAAAGTTACAATCGTTACTATGAAATAGTATGCTTTAATCATCATTGTTTTTTTATAGAAAGACTAGAGTTTTTTCCACCTATTAATTTTTATGTCATATTTTGCATATCTATAATTCAAAATTTTAATTATTATCGATTGATCTTTATTATGAATTTCATTTATTAATAAACTAAATTAGAAAATATTATTTTAGAGGTAATAAATATCTAGAATATCTACTACTTTATTTATTTGGTCAATAGATCTATGTATGTGATACGTGTTAATTTGTTGTATAAGATTAATTAATGTCATTCGATTTATGTATACATTATTCATGACAGTTGGTGTACTGTGTCCAGAGCTAGCTTTCTGGTCTTCTTCCTTCGTTGCTCGAGTATGGCCAATGATTTTGGAGCGTGCATGGGTTACTGTTTTTAAGTGTTGATATTCACGAGAAATTTAGGGTCCGATTCCAGCAAGTGTTACTAGTCCAGACGCAGGTTTCGAAATTATCCTGAGCCTGAAATCACGAATAATACCGTTAGAAGGGGGCAAGGAGAGTGTCCCGGCGTAGCCCCTCCGATGCTCAAGTCAGAAACTGAGGATATAAGGGGGAGTAGCTAAGGGTGCTGCTGAAAAATAATATAATGAATGAATGAATCATACGCTAAAACCTGATATTTATAAGAGGTACTTGGGCCCTTGATGGACCTATCTTCCATTTGGGCTAAAGATGAACCAGGGGTAGGGTCCGATTCCAGCAAGTGTCACTAGTGTAGACGCATGTTTCGAAATTATCCTGAGTCTGAAATCACGAATAAGACCGTTAGAAGGGGGCCAGGAGGGTGTCCTGGCGTAGCCCCTCCGACGCTCAAGTCAGAGACTGGGGATATGAGTGGAGAGCAGCTAAGAGTGCTGCTGAAAAATAATATAGTGAATGAATGAATCATATGCTAAAACCTGATATTTATAAGAGGGTACATGGGCCCTTGCTGGGCCTTGTCTTCCATTTGGGCTAAAGATGAGCCAGGGGTAATGTATTCATCCATGGGGTATCTAGTGTTAAATGACCTTTTCAGTTTTATATTTTGAGTTCCAAATGGTTTTGTCTTCTGGCAATTGGTTCAACCTTTAAGCCATCATTCAGATTTCAAAGCATATGACAATGGAACCAATTTTCTGGCAGTGTTTTGCATGGATTTAAAACAAGTTTAGAGGGTACAATTTCTCAGGTCTAAAGCAACATGTAATTGGCTAATGCTATGATCGATCAGGTATATATACATATATACCAACCATATTTTTGTCAATTGTCATTCTAGAATCCTGAAACAAAAATAATTAACATTGTACTTCCACATTTCTAGCAAAGAGGGATCAACACTACCTTCGATCCAACCCCTTGTGGCCGGCCTCTTAGTTCAATGCAAGAAATCACGCAAATGGAGAACCAACACCCGTATCAATCTGGAAAAAGTATAGTATAAAAACATGCATATAAGTTAGATAACGGCACATAATAGAACAATATGCTAACCTATGGAGATACTGTCAGGAGATTTATAGGGCTAATCCCGACGTAACAATAAAAATAAAATGCACGCATATCGTTGGTACAGAGACGAGTATATATATATATATATTAGTGGGTGCATTTGTGTTCTTCATTGTACATTCATTTTGTATTTATGAAAGTGGTTACTTAATTTCCTGTTTTTGAATTGAGTTAGTTTCACACACTACCCATGTGAAATCGCGAGACTGTTAAAAATCTCCAGTGAATTTCTTTTCTATTAACTCCACATGCTTTCAAATATTGAGCATCTCATCTTTGCCATGCTGTCAGGGTACAAGTCTTCAAGATTTGAAAACAATGAGAGTTGATAGATAATTTTTTTCATGGGGAATTCTCAGCAATATCGAGATTTCACAGTAGTAGCGTATGCCATTTTCCATTTCGAATTTGCATGCAAGATATATTAGAGTAAGGTTTGGTTCAGGAGTTAAAAGACGTCAACATAAATATTTTAGAGTTACTATTCGTTGGTTAATTATTAACGCAGGGAGACACAATTTTGGAATTCATGCATATTAATCATGTGTATTTTGTTGGGGTACATATTCCCTTGTTGAATTTTTCATTTTATATTTGGAAGTTTTATGTCACACTAGATAAAAGTTATAGCACAACTCTCTCTCTACTGGATTATAAAAGAAGAAAAGGAAGAAGAGAAGTTAAGAGTGATTGACAATCAGTTAGTAGGGAACAAAAAATTATATGTATTATTTGAAATATTATTTTTCAATGAGTTGGAGGTAATATAATATGAATTGAGATTGTGTGGGCCCCGAATAATCTATCATTAACTTATATTTACGACGAAAGCGTGTCTAATCTTTCACTTTACAAAAGATAACAAAATATGGATTCAACAGCAGAGTCATGCTCTTACTAAGTTAACATTTTCATTTTTCCAATTTATATCATATTCGGAGTTTTGTAATCTTGTAACCGAAATTTATAATAAATATAAAAAAAATAGAGGTTAAGCCCTTTGAGAACTTAGTGGAGGAATAAATTGGATTTATATATATTTAACAAATCAAATGATAATATATTGGTGTACTAATTTAATATGAGATAGCTAGCATGTATCAGTAGTAACGTATTGTTATGAAATATCATGTCAAATGACATGCAGTGACTGTTCAGAAATCTGAAGTGAATAGTGTAGGTTAAAGAGGTGGCTCCCACCAATATTCGGTGTAGCAATTTTTCCCATATAGTCAAGTAGGATCCGTATAATCGATCATTTCTGAGCCACGTTGAACTCACATTTTCGGACTGAATTTACGTTGTTCGGATGAACCATATACCAGGTTTTAAACATGTTCATTAATTGGACTCACATTTCACAGCCGAAGTTGTGTTGTCATTGGACTATCAATCCAGTATGTAGATCGTTGTCCAAGCTCAATTCATTCAGTCATTCAATCAGTAATAGTCGATCGATAATCAATCAAGAACTAATAAATCAAGAAATTCAAATATGCAATACAATATGACCAATGTATTATGACATGCACAACATGTTGTAATATATGAATAAATAATTAGTTTATAAACTTAACTGTAAATTCCAAGCCAAATGTCAAACTGTATTATTGAAGAAACTTGTAGAGAAAACCTCACAGTGGAGAAAACCCCACCTCGATAGCTTACTTTTTCCTCTCGGTTTCAATTCCAAGTCAATATAATTTAATATAAATATAATTTGAATGATTTTACACTGTTTAGGACATGTAGTAGGCGTTCGAATATTTAAAAAATCATTTTTGTACAAAACTTGTACCGGGTAGTTTCGGTTAACACTTTAAAAATTCATAACAATTACAATACATATCCAAAAATCCTCAAACTTTCCAGAAATGTCTAAACATATGCAAAATTGTTCGGAAGTCAAAAATTTCATGAAACATGTCGGCGTGTGTACCACACATGTCATCTTGCCAGTGTGTGGATGAGCTCTGTCCACCACACGTGGCTGAAATTTTTACAGAAGATGTATCTTTAATTTTCTACAACTTTTATGTTAAACAATTTTCAAAATTCAGAGGGGATCAATATCAGATTTTTCAAAAACTAGAATGGTGATCAAGTTTGATACCTCCGTAAGAGCCCGGGTCATGGATGACCCGGAATATCAAATGGATTCCCAAATCCGAGTGAGTCTGCAGATGAATTCTTCTGGAGCCGGACAGGTGCAAGCCCATGCTCTACTCTCCGGGCAGTCATAGTCCCGGGCTCTTGTATAAATCTCCCGAGAGGCATTCTACCCGGGCACCTCGATAACAGTGCCGCATTCGAGTGGTTCAGAAGATAAGATCTTGTCTCGAGAAGCGCACCTGACAGAATCCTATTGATGTGACTTGATGGAAAAGTAGGGTGGCATGACAGGAAGTGGCAAGTAGGCACTGAAAACAAGGTACCTACTACCTTTTCTCCTATAAATAGCAGGAATGTAATTCATTTGAGGGAGGGGGGCTTCCTCTTCTTCTCTAGTGCTGGAGAATGATTCATTCACCAATACATGTTAATGCACATATTTACACTAGTAGCCTTTACTTTTATCTAAGCCGGGACATGCCCCCGGCCCAAGGCTCCGTACCTCGGTCATCTATTAAGTCCAGGGATCCGTACCCTAGCTCGAGGCTCCGTACCTCGACCATCTATGAAGGCCAGGGCTCCGCACCCTGGTTATCTATTAAGTCCAGGGATCCGTACCCTGGCTCGGGGCTTCGTACCTCAACCATCTATGAAGGCCAGGGCTCCGCACCCTGGTTATCTATTATGTCCAGGGATCCGTACCCTGGCCCGGAGACCCGTACCCCGGTTATCTATTAAGTCCAGGGACCTGTACCCTGGCCAGGGGACCGCACCCTGGTTATCTATTAAGTCCAGGGATCCGTACCCTGGCTCGGGGCTCCGTACCTCAACCATCTATGAAGGTCAGGGCTCCGCACCCTGGTTATCTATTATGTCCAGGGATCTGTACCCTGGCCCGAAGACCCGTTCCACGGTTATCTATTAAGTCCAGGGACCTGTACCCTGGCCAGGAGACCTGTACCCTGGCCAGGGGACCCGTACCTCGGTCATCTTTTAAGTCCAGGGACTCGTACCCTGGCCCGGGGACCCGTACCTCGGTCATCTTTTAAGTCCAGGGATCCGTACCCTGGCCCGTGGACCCGTACCCCGATTATCTATTAAGCCCAGGGTTCTCAAACCTGGCTCGGGGCTCCGCACTTCGACCACTCCCAAGTCCCGGGACATGTTCCCCGGCCCAAGGCTCCGCACCTTGGTTATTCATAAGCCCAGTGTTCTCAAACCTGGCTCGGGGCTCCGTACCTCGACCACTCCCAAGTCCAGGGACATGCTCCCCGGCCCAAGGCTCCGCACCTTGGTTATTCATAAGCCCAGGGTTCTCAAACCTGGCTCGGGGCTCCGCACCTCGACCACTCCCAAGTGCCGGGACATGTTCCCCGGCCCAAGGCTCCGCACCTTGGTTATTCATAAGCCCAGGGTTCTCAAACCTGGCTCGGGGCTCCGTACCTCGACCACTCCCAAGTCCCGGGACATGCTCCCCGGCCCAAGGCTCCGCACCTTGGTTATTTATAAGCCCAAGGTTCTCAAACCTGGCTCGAGGCTCTGCACCTCGACCACTCCCAAGTCCCGGGACATGCTCCCCGGCCCAGGGCTCCGCACCTTGGTTATTTATAAGCCCAGGGTTCTCAAACCTGGCTCGGGGCTCCGCACCTCGACCACTCCCAAGTCCCGGGACATGCTCCCTGGCCCGAGGCTCCGTACCTTGGTTATTCATAAGCCCAGGGTTCTCAAACCTGGCTCGGGGCTCCGCACCTCGATTACTCCCAAGTCCCGGGACATGCTCCCAGGCCCGAGGCTCCGCAGCTTGGTTATTCATAAGCCCAGGGTTCTCAAACCTGGCTCGGGGCTCCGCACCTCGACCATTCCTAAGTCCGGGAGGTATGAGGCCCCGGAACATTCTCTTAAGTCCGGGAGACACGAGGCCCCGACACATTATTCAAAGTCCGGGAGGTATGAGGCCCTGGAACATTCTCTTATGTCCGGGAGGTGTGAGGCCCTGGAACATTCTCTTAAGACCGGGAGATATGAGGCTCCGTCATCTTATGCAAAGTCCGGGAGATATGAGGCTCCGGCATCTTATGCAAAGACCGGGAGGCACGAGGCCCCGGCATCTTATCTCAAGTCCATTAGACATGAGACAACGGCATTTCATCCCATTTCTGGGAGACATGAAGCCCCCGATGCTTTTATAGAACAAGATTGATGATCTCTTTGGGAATCCAGGCATGACTGATCGGGACAACGAGTATGACTCTAGCCCGACTATTTAAGGGATGAGTGATGATACCCCCGTAAGAGCCCGGGTCATGGATGACCCGGAATATCAAATGGATTTCCAAATCCGTCTGCAGATGAATTCTTCTGGAGCCAGGCAGGTGCAAGCCCATGCTCTACTCTCCGGGCAGTCATAGTCCCGGGCTCTTGTATAAATCTCCCGGGAGGCATTCTACCCGGGCACCTCGATAACAGTGCCGCATTCGAGTGGTTCAGAAGATAAGATCTTGTCTCGAGAA
The DNA here is from genome assembly GCF_025594145.1 of Primulina tabacum. Lineage (NCBI taxonomy): Eukaryota > Viridiplantae > Streptophyta > Magnoliopsida > Lamiales > Gesneriaceae > Primulina > Primulina tabacum. Next base: position 32,903,784 of record NC_134558.1, on the reverse strand, counting down.
GCGCACCTGACAGAATCCTATTGATGTGACTTGATGGAAAAGTAGGGTGGCGTGACTAGGAAGTGGCAAGTAGACACTGAAAACAAGGTACCTACTACCTTTTCTCCTATAAATAGCAGGTATGTAATTCATTTGAGGGAGGGGGGCTTCCTCTTCTTCTCTAGTGCTGGATAATGATTCATTCATTCACACCAATATCACAACCATTACTTGGTTACATTGGTTCTTGGCTTGAATCATTCACTGACTTAAGCATCGGAGTGGCCACGCCGAACACCCCTCCGGCGCCCATTCACAAGTTCATCTCCCTGTCTGCAGGTCACAGTGGAAGCAATAGCTCACAGATCCGTCTACCTTGCTCATTTTTCCTGAACAACATTATTGATTCGATCCGGTGGAGCACCCGATCCTGCTCACTTATTTCACCAGGATCGCATCAAAGTTCATTTCCGATGAACACAAACTATATTTTCGACGTTTGTAAGGACTATCGGCCGACACCATTGTAAATTAGAAAATATTTTGAACATTTTTATTTTAAAACCGAAGTGAAAATAGTTCAAGAAGAAAGAATAATATAGGATTAAAATAGCTACTTTAATCACAAGTTTCTGGAATTTTTCAGAAATGTTCTTCTTGAATCTTAATTTTATGGGTAAAATTGGTTAATAATTTTGATATACCTCCTATACTATTTGGTTTTTGGGTAGAATAGGAGTGTTGCGTAAAAATTTCGAAATTTTGGTAATGATTTAGTATTTTTCTCTTTTTTTCTCATCTTTTGCCTCTTTTTTGTCCTACGAGTTTCTTCCCTAATTTTTCTCTACAAACCCGCGGAATTTTTTCACCTTCGTCTGGTAAAATGTGTTTATTGAGGTCTTTTTATAGACCAAGTCGAATGAGTGAGTCACTTGTATCATGAGATTTGTTTGTTCGAAGCCTCAAACTGACATATTTCTAAGTTCATTTCTTAACACATGTCAACCTTATTTTAGCATAATTTGATAAGTGTTGGCTTAACTTGGTGACACCTATTTGCTATCAAAATTATTAGTAAATAGAAATTAACTAATATAATATATTATTTTACCATTTTTTATTTTTTTATTATCAAAGTTAACCTAAATATGTGTTTTGTTAGATTTCTATACATTTTATTGAAATGTTATTATTTCATACAAAGTTTTTAAATTTTTTTTACTGACTGATTATTTTTATTTAAGTTATATTATTTCAGAAGCTTATTTTATGCGTTCTTATAAGTTTGTTTAAATTTCAATTGTAGAATAATAAAATTCATTACATTATATTATTATTATTATTATTATTATTTTATTTATTTCATTTCAACTCTATTAAGTAGATTAATGTGTAGCAATTTATTTATATATCCACCTTTTTGTTAGAAGATATTTATTTCTTTATTTATAATTATCATTATAAGTATTATTATTATTTATTAAATTTTAATTAAATAACTCAAAATTTTTTAGATGTTACATATTGAAAATAACCGCTGTCTCCAATGTGAACAAATCTTTATAAATATAAAATTTCTTAAATCTATAAAATATCTCACGTGATTATATTCATATTTACTATATTTTTCACCTTTAAATTGGGTTATCGGGAATTGTAATATTGAAAAAATATTTATAACCATAGTATAGTCAAGCGCTAAATGTAAGAAAACAAAGAAAATAGATTATGGTATGGTTTACTCTTGTAATATCGAACTAAATCACTTATATGATCGGTTGTAATGTTCAGAAGAATGGTTGAATAAACACTAAACATAATTTACTTTTTTAAAATTAATTTAGTTGGGTTGATAGTTAAATTATATATTTTCCATTGTTAATGTCAATTGACTAACAAATTAGTGCGGAAAGAAGCCAAATTGAAAGATTAGAACAAATCAAATAATGGTTTGGCCGTGTAAACTGAAAGTGGAGACTACGACGGTCTGTCTCTGGATGTTCGGAGAACTCAAGCTCTTACGTCACATCTTCTTCCTTTTGGAAGGCTCATACTAGAAGGTTTTGGATAGTACAAGTAATTTTCAAAATCTCAGTTCAGTTTGGAATTAAACATTATCAAACTGAAACTCATATTACACCTTTAACTGAATGAATAATTGTATACAGACTGCTATCAAATACAATTAATTATAATACTGTTATATCCTAGAACTTAATGTTCAACATTGATAGGATAAAATCCTTTGTAAAGTATGCTCAAAGATACTTGAAAGTTTGAACTCTTGAATCTCTTAAAAAATAGCAGAGCTTTATTAAACTGAATTCCTCATCTATTTATTGACTCTGAATCCAAATGTATCGAGTTTCAAAAAGGATTGTTCAAAAAAGAAAGTGTAATTTGACTTGTATTTTGTCCATGTCAATATTCTCAAACAATCGTACACTGTTGTGGTCATTTTTGTACGAAAAAACTTGTCCAAACATCAGTTTAGCCTATTGTGTAAATTGATATACTTGAAATTGAGTGATGAAAATTGATAGACTTGATATGAGATACTTCAGTTTGGGTCCGAATGAGTTCTGTTCGATTTGGAATTTAGTTTAACTTAAATAAATTTGCCTTAATTATTTGTTAGCACCAAAACATAAAAATTTTGTTCCAACAATCATCATGTTGAAATGATATGAACTAGATCGTGATTTTACAACATATAAAGAAAATATAACTGTTTAAAATCAATTGTATGCTGAAATAGATAACAGAAAGAATAAGTGATATGAACACATTAATTATTTGAGGTCAATTATTGAAAGAATGAGGAGATATTGATCGATCATAATCTCGGCGGAGCTATTCCTATAAGTTTGGGGAACTTGACTCAAAGCAGCATAAATACGAGATTATATAGAAATATTCATTTTCAAGCTTGAACATTCTCATAAAAACTTCAACTAGAAGATGCTCATAATTTCAAAGTAGCCTAGATGTAAATTAGTAGCACATTTCATCCTTGATCAGGATCACAAAGGACTGATGCTCGTGGGGACTTCCGACGAAAGCGCAACATATCACACAAAATCTTCAATTTTCTTTCGGGTGTACATAGCCTCAGTGCTATTCTCATAATCTCAAGGCGGGGCGAACGCTTAAGTAGATACTTCATAAAACTCATTTCTAATGGCCCACCATATACACCAATCATCTTCACAGTTTCCAACCGATGAAACAAGAAATCAGAAGATATCTTTCTAGCCCAAAAATCCAAATCACAATCTTTTGTCGCAGCTAATGGATTTGAGGAACCCTGTGGGAAAAAAACATATGTAACCACTTTGAACCACCGATGTCAAAAGAAAATTTAGCATGTTGCAGCCAGAACTACGTTCAAAGTGCTCAGCGCTGACTTCGGTCATAGCAACAGATATAGCAGTCAAATTTGGGGTGTTAGCAAGACATTTATCCTTGAATTCACCTTCTAATATCAAGTATTTATGTTTTGAAGGATGGACAGTCAGCTCTAAGCCATCAAAGTACGACAATGTCAGACTCTCGAGAAGATGACAACTCGAAATGAGGATTCAACATCAGAAAAGGGAATCAAGACTTGCTGAACATTGACGTATTTCAAACACAAAAATCCTTTAAAGTTTGGTGGATTTTCCAGTTCACGTCGAACAAGCTCCAAAACAGTCAGTTTATCAAAAAAAAAAACAGGATGGTACCCTATAGGACTCACTTCCTAGTTATAGAATTAATTCTTTGGTTTCTTTCCATGGCATGAAAAGAAGCCACTGATCAACATCAGGAGTGCCCTGCAAGTATGATGTAGATAGTGAGACTTATCAATCGGCCGAGAAGCAAAAACCTGGTCATAAAGTTCAAAAGATTGGTCTCAACAATTGATCTATCACTGCCATGAGTTGCACGTCTGTCATTCAGCACAAGATGCATCATTGAGGCCCATTTAAACCTCCAATTTCTTGATAGTATGCTTGTTCTTACAGCATCCCTTACTGGAAGCTTTGTGAGGATGATTTCAATTATGCATTGAGGCAGTTCGCCTATCAGGTCTTGATAAAGATCATTTTCCATCCGAACTCTTCAACTAAATAATCCCTATTCAGCAACTTATCCAAATCATTAACTATGACAAGCATCTATATATATTTCTGGAGCTGGTAAAAACCACAAAAGGCCATTAAATAACAAATTCATGCCATCGTGACACTGGAGGGGAAAAAGTCTTTAACTTCGTGGCAAGAAAGTAGAGCATATGGTCCACTTTCAGTAAAAAATTCAACAGATTTCCTAGTGCCTATCTTCTACAGATAGGTTAATGAACATGATTAATCAACACACATTTTTCAACTTCCTCACTAACCCAACCCTGTAGCTGCTGCCCCTTTTTTGGGATTAAAAAAACAACCCCGTTTTAGTAATACAAATAAACAAGATAGATTTTTAAAAAGAACTAATTCCAGAAACTGAAAAAAACAGGAAAGAACAACTACAATTTCACATGATCTCAACCAAAGTTGGACGGATTTCTTAATGCGTGATGAATTGAATAACATAATAAACAATTAAACTTCCTACAGGCTAACACACCAGCCCAAAACTACTATAACCCCATGACAGTAAACCTAAAGAATCAAATTAAATTTTCGAAAGAGAAAGTAAAATTGGGATCCGGCGGCAAACAAGAACAGCAACATACGATGTAACGGAATCAGAAGTACAAAAACATAAAATTAGATAAATAAGATTGATTTAATTCCTAACTAGAAACCACATGAAATACAAAAATTGAAATAAATAATTTTTTAAGAAAAAAGAAACCAAAAGCAAGATGTACTGACTACATCATGTAACAAATGGAAACAAACAACGAACGGAACACAAAAAGAGATACATAGAAATCATAATATGTTTTTTTTTATCAAATGAATCATACCTCTGAAATTCGAGGAACCCTTGCCTTGTCCCCTTGCTGAATGAGGAAGAAAGATATATGAGTGAGAAACAATATCAAAATCTCTATGGTGAGTAAAAGACAATTTTTGAGTTTCTATAGTTGTACCTAAATTTTTAGAACTTGTAGATAGAGAATTATATCAGAATCACTGTAAATCTATAGAAAAATCTAATTTTAATATTAAATTACATACCTTGTCTATGCAAATACCCCTTCATTGAAGGGCAAATATATAGAAATAAAAAAAAACATTTTCTCCACTATATGATATATGACATAATCCATTATCATCTCTAATTTAAAAATTATAAGAAATGCTTATCAGCTTTTTCCCACTTCATATATTTGAACGCTTATCAAATTGGCAAAGACGGATTTGTAATTCCATTTCTTCGGTTTGGCAAAGATGGTATTTTAGAACTCTTTTGTCATGAGAGAATGTAAATTCATTCAATTTTTGTCCTTACAATAAAAGTAGCATTTAATGTTTCCCTATTTAAAATAAAATCATTCAATTTATTTTTATTTAAAATCGTCTATATCTATACTATATATATATATATAACTTGTTCGTCCATATAACACCAATATGAAATTACATATGTAGCTTATAGAAAATTTTCATTCATTTATATTGTTAAAGGGCATTTATGCCGAAATCAAAATATTACATTTTCTCTACTGTATGATATTGTAAGGTCTAAAATGCGATAACGTAATCCAACTGCACGCAAATCTAAGAAAAATAAAAAAAATGTTTAAATAAATTATTTTAATGGCATTAATTATAGGTGGTATACATGTTTACATGTTAATAATATAATTTTCTATTAGAATGCATAAAACTATTTTTTAAGAGTTATTCGAGACGCGACCGAGGAACGGAGACCGTGGATTGTAAAGGGAAAATATTTTTATTAAATGATTATTTTTAATTATTTAATATATGGAATATTAAATATGAAAATTTCAAAAATGGTGTCTTTTGATATGTTTTTACATGCCGAGTCGTATTTTAACAGTAATCGATTTTTGACGAAAATAAGGACTTTTTGGAAGCTCGGCTAATATTTTCGAAAAATTTCCTAAACGAAATATTTTTCCTACATTCTAATAGGCCCGTATACTAAGATTATTGGGCCTAATTGTTTACCCTATTATTTATATCAAAAGATGGAATTTCCAAGCCCAAAACACTCAAACTCACGCCTCCTGTCCTAGAGTTTTCTCTCCCTAGCCACACACGTATATACACACGTCCCCAAGGCCTTCTTCATGTGGGTTTTGAAAAAAAACGCATCAAGGCTTCCCTGTCTCTCTGGCAACGTCCTTTCGTGTCTACAATTGTTTATTCGTGCGTGAACCAGGCAAAGACACGCCTTATTCATTCTTTTCTCATCATTCATACCATATTATGTGTGAATATAATTGTTGCATGAAAAATCTGATGTCCCTTCCTATATTTTCATTTTTATGGCATATACATGAAAACTTGTATCCTTTTGACATGAAACTCATTGTATTGATGATGCACAAGGGGCTGCCAGGTTAGGGTTGATATGGGCTCGATTTAGGGGCTATTAAGGGGTCCTAGATGGGGCTGTACAAGGCTGAAATAAATAAGGGCAAGGGCAGAATGAAATTTGGGTTTTTCATGGGTTAGGTTTTCGGCTTCTTTGATTCTTGAAGGGTGCGGGTCTTGTGCGGTGTTGGGCTGTAACCAAGTGACCTAGGAGGGCTATGTGGTGGTCCTAGAGGTGGCGGAGCCGTGCTTGGCTCGTTTGTAGGGGCTGGAGTCGCACCCCTTGTTCGTGCGGCTATGGTGTGCATGGGTTGAGGGCTTTGCATGCATGGCAGGTAGGGCTGGTCCAAATGGGTTTGGTCCAAGTCTTAGGATGGTTGGTTAGTGTAATGTCCAAGAATTGTAGGTTGATAGAATGAAATTATGAAATGTTGCATTGATGAGCCACCGCACCCGCGCCAACTTTTCTACCGCCCCCGCGGTTGTTGGACAGTAGGGTTCCATGTTGATTACAATAGGGTCACCGCACCCGCGGTCCAAGAAGCAGTGCACCCGCGGTTGAATGGCCAGTAGGGTAGGAATTTTGGTACGAAGCAACACCGCACCCGCGGTGCAGAATTGACCGCACCCGCGGTCGACGTTTATGCAAATTTGGATGGACTGCCGAAGCTTGAGCGCAGCCGCGGTTCATGAACTACCGCACCCGCGGTTCATGAACTACCGCACCCGCGGTCATGCGTGTTACTTGAAAAATATGACACTTGTCCCTCAACATGCATGATATATATATGAGGTGTTAGCATTCTTTCTTTCCCATTTCAGCAACCAGAGGACCGAGACCATTAGCAGGAAAGCTTCAAAGTTTCTTCCATTCTATAACTGAGTTTGTGCAAGATTTAGCCATCCAAACTTAAATCCAATTTCGGTTTGAGCTCCTCTCTTCAAGGGCTAGCTAAGGATGTAAGTTTCATTCATTTCCTGCATGATTTGAGATATTGTGATTGGGGAAATTGTGAATTTCACTAGATTATGTGTGCTTGTGAAGTTGGTGATCGTATATTCGTAGCCGGATCGAAGAAATATTATCGTATGCAATTGTTATGAAATTCCAGCGTAGTTATGATTGAACATGTTTAGATTTCAGAGTTTAGAGTGTGTAATGAAGAGAATGGTGAATTGTTGATATTGATGTTATTGTGTTGATTTGATCGGAATCGAGAAACTACGCTGTTATGCCATCGAAATGTACCGAGATTGGATATTGATGTGTACATGTATCGATTTGCAGTTGTGAATTGATATTGAATATTCAACAATTGCCATTTCTGATTTGATATTGACAGATTCGACATCGAGACTTCGATCACGATAAAAACTGTACGACGAAAGGTATAATTCATGTGACTTTGGGGAGATATAACTCAAATGAGATTTAATTTGAGTTTCCCAACAAAATCACATACTAGAATAGTTGTTTATCTTTTGATATGATTATGCATTTATAGATTTATATTCATGCATCTAAGATAGGAGAGTCATTGGCAGATTTGCCAAACTTCTAGATATTCGGTGTATCGACGCATAGGAGCAGACTTTCTCCGATTGTAGACATTCGATACAGACATGACCAAATTCTAGGAATAAGACGTACCGTCATCCCGATTGGGAGGGTAGGTGGCAGACAGTGACGTCTTATTCACACCGGGATCCCTAGAGCTAGAGTCGAGTCGAGTCAAGACATGATTTGATTTGAATTGCATGCTTATATTGATTTGGTTTCATAGACTATGGAACCTATTACTTTTGATTTTATTCATGACAGTATGCTTCATGATTTATATTTTGTATATGAATGTATACATGTTTTATACTGGGATTTGTTCTCACCGGAGTTTCCGGCTGTTGTTATGTCTGTATGTGTGCATAACAACAGGTGGGGCAGGATCAGGGTCACGACAGAGATGAGAGATCGAGATAGCGTGGTGACTTCGGGCGCAGCAGATCACTAGTGGTTTCTTTTACTAGACATGTACTATATTTTGATTATAGTTGGGATTGAACACTAGTTTGTATATATGAATGTATAAGAAGAAGACATGTATTTATGTTTATTGTAATAACATAAAGAAAGACCTTGTGCATGTTTATAAACATTGATTTAATGTTAAAAAGCAAAATTTTGACCCACATTTTTTTAATAAAGATCCGATTAATCCCGAAAAGAACTGAGTTAGAGCCCGGGTCCCCACAACAGGTGGTATCAGAGCAGTTGGTTCTGTAGATTGAGATAGAATAGAATGAGCGGGGTAGATCGAGTCTTCTTCCTTGATTTTGATGTGCTAGCATGATTTATTGCTTTCCCTATTACATGTTGTATTGTTATCTGAATTGATTTACAGCATGTGCTTGTAAAGAATGAATTAGAACCGATTCTGGATCAGAGGTATATGATCAGAGGAGGGCTGAGACAGATTGTATAGATTGTGTACTAATCTTTTGATAATCAGATATGCCGCCTAGAAGAATACCACAACCAGCTGCAGGTCAAGTGCCAGAACAGGGTAGTACGTCAGGTACTCAGATAGATGTGACAGCTACACCTATGGAGACGTTATTAAAGAGGTTTCAGTCATTCCATCCCCCGACTTTGAAGGGCACGGAGAATGCAGTGAATTGTGAGAGCTGGTTAGACGATATAGAGATGCTGTTTGAATATCTTGCCTATACAGATGAACGAAGAGTGAAGTTGATTGGGCATCAGTTACAAGAAGTGGCCAAGAGTTGGTGGCTTACCACGAAACGAGCATTGGAGCATAGAGGTATCGATATTACTTGGAAAGTATTTAAAGATGAATTCTATCAACGTTTCTTTCCAGTGTCATATCGAAAAGACAAAGGGGCAGAATTTGCAAATTTACGACAGGGGCAGTGGAACATAGAAGAGTATGTTGCCAAGTTTTCTTCCTTGCTCCGATTTGCGCCACACGTGACAGGAAATGATGAAGCGGTCGCCGATCAATTCATCAATGGTTTGAATCCGGACATTTTTACTTTGGTGAGCACGGGACGACCCAACACTTTTTCTGATGCACTGAATAGAGCGAAAGGAGCAGAGGCTGACTTGATTAGGCAGCGAGGAACTTCCTATAGCGTTCAGAGTCAGAGACAGCCACCGCCCGCCGCACAGTTTCCACCACCTCCTCCTCGATTTGATAGTGGAAGCAGTAGTAGTGGCAAGAAAGATTCGTTGAAAGCTAAAGGTAAACAGTTCAAGAGATCAGGGAGCAGTTCGTCGAGCTCCAGTGGGTCACGACAGAGAGGTCCCGGCCAGAGTACCGAGTATACATGTGTGTACTGTAGTTCTTGTGGAGGCAGGCATGCCACTGAGCAGTGTCAGGGAGTCATGGGCCGATGCAATATTTGTAGACAGCAGGGACACTTTGCCAGAGTCTGTCCACAGAGAGGTGCACAACAAGCTCAGAGTATTGGGGCATCTGGTTCAGTATCTCAGCCGGAGCGGCAAGCATCATCTGTTCATTCCTTCCAACCGCCACCTGCACCGACTCAGTCCCGAGCCAGAGGTAGCCAGACAGTGAGCCAACCTCCCAGACAGCAGGCTCGAGTGTTCGCCCTGACAGAGGAGCAGACCCAGGATGCGCCAGACGATGTGATTGCAGGTAACTGTTTTCTTTGCGGTTATCCTGCATATGTGTTGATAGACACAGGTGCATCTCATTCATTCATATCTGAGCGTTTTGTATTATTGCATTCATTGCCTGTCGAGTCATTGTCTACTGTAGTATCTATTTCTTCTCCGTTGGGAAGTGGTCTGATATCTGTGACTTCAGTTAGACATTGTATACTACAGTTTGAGGGGCATGAGATTGATTTAGACTGTGTTGTACTTGGCTTATCTGATTTTGATTGTATTGTCGGGATTGACATGTTAACCAAGTACAGAGCCACCGTAGACTGTTTTCACAAGATTGTCAGATTCAGACCTGAAATGACAGAAGAATGGAAATTCTACGGTAAGGGTTCCAGATCTCGGATTCCCTTAGTGTCTGCTTTGACTATGAGTAGATTGCTGCAGAAAGGAGCAGATGGGTTCCTTATTTATTCTGTAGACCTACAGAAATCGAGCCCAGCATTGGCAGATTTGCCAATAGTACGGGAGTTTGCAGATGTATTTCCAGATGAGATCTCAGGATTACCCCCAGCCCGAGAGATAGATTTCAGCATAGATCTTGTGCCAGGTACTGTTCCTATATCTCGAGCTCCGTATAGGATGGCGCCGATAAAGTTGAAAGAATTGAAAGCACAATTAGAAGATCTTCTGACCAAGGGATACATTAGACCGAGTGTGTCTCCTTGGGGCGGTCCAGTACTTTTTGTACGAAAGAAAGACGGTTCGATGAGATTGTGTATCGACTATCTGCAACTGAATAAGGCAACGATAAAGAACAAGTATCATTTGTCCTCGTATCGACGACCTATTTGATCAGTTGCAGGGATCTTCTATCTATTCCAAGATTGATTTGCGATCGGGATATCACCAGCTCAGAGTTCGAGATGTTGATATACCGAAGACAGCATTCCGAACCAGGTATGGACATTATGAGTTTGTTGTCATGCCTTTTGGTTTAACGAATGCTCCAGCGGTGTTTATGGGATTGATGAACCGTATCTTTCAGAGGTATTTGGATGAGTTTGTGATTGTTTTTATTGATGATATCTTGGTTTATTCTAAGAATCTGAATGAACATGCCAATCATTTGAGAATTGTGTTGCAAACATTGAGAAATGAAAGATTATTTGCTAAACTGTCAAAGTGTGAGTTTTGGCTGAGACAGGTTGTCTTCTTGGGTCATAACATATCTGGAGACGGTATTTCTGTGGATCCGAGTAAAGTTGAAGCTGTAATCAGTTGGCCGAGACCGACTTCGGTGCCTGAGATACGCAGTTTCATGGGTCTGGCAGGGTACTATCGACGATTCATCAAAAATTTCTCCAGCATTGCGAAATCGATTACCCAGTTGACACAGAAGAATGCACCGTTTGTGTGGTCTGAGGATTGTGAGTCTAGCTTCATAGAGTTGAAGAAGAGGCTGACCAGTGCACCTGTCTTGATGATTCCTTCAGGTACTGGTGATTTCGTTGTGTATTGTGATGCATCTCACAGAGGGTTAGGATGTGTTCTTATGCAGCGAGGACATGTGATCGCATATGCCTCTAGACAGCTGAAGCCACACGAGACCCGATATCCAATTCATGATCTTGAATTGGCGGCTATTGTTTTTGCATTGAAGATCTGGCGTCACTATCTTTATGGCGAGAAATTTGAGATCTACTCTGATCACAAGAGCCTGAAGTATCTGTTTTCTCAATCAGAATTGAATATGAGACAGCGTAGATGGCTCGATTTGTTGAAAGATTTTGATTGCGAGATCAAGTACTATCCAGGAAGTCAAATGCAGCAGCGGATGCCTTGAATCGAAAGGTTTGTGCGCTATCCTTATCGACGATAGGTGTTTCGAATTTAGTTGAAGATTGTTGTTTGTCTGGTGTAGCATTTGACACAGATAGTAGACCATTGAGACTTTCTTCGATTCAAGTTGAGCCAGATTTGATTATGAGAATTAAGGAAGCTCAAAGAACTGATCAGGATGTGCAGAAGTCGATTGATATGGTCAGATCAGGACATCACTCTGAGTATCAGGTACATGATTTTGTTCTGTATGTGAATAACCGTATTGTAGTGCCAGATGTTCCAGAATTGAAACAACAGATTATGTCAGAAGCGCACTGTAGTCAGTTTAGTATTCATCCTGGTGGCAGGAAAATGTACAACGATTTGAAGACACAATTCTGGTGGAAACAGATGAAGTCAGATATTGCAGAGTTTGTGTCTAAGTGCTTGAATTGCCAGCAGGTGAAGGCCGAGAGAAAGAAGCCCGGAGGTTTACTTCAGAGTTTGTCTATTCCAGAATGGAAATGGGATCACATTTCCATGGATTTCGTGACGAAGTTACCTCGATCATCCCGGAGCTGTGATGCGATTTGGGTCATTATTGACAGATTAACCAAATCAGCGAGTTTTATTCCACACAGAATGACATACCGACACAATCAGATGGCTGAGATATATGTCCGAGAGGTAGTCAGATTACATGGTGTGCCGAAGTCTATCGATCAGATCGTGATCCACGATTCACTTCCCACTTTTGGCACAGTTTGCAGCAGGCTTTAGGTACAACATTGCACCTGAGTACCGCCTATTATCCCCAGACAGATGGACAGTCAGAGCGGACTATCCAGACTTTAGAGGACATGTTGAGAGCTGTAGTGCTAGATTTCGGCACTAGTTGGCAAGATTCACTACCACTTTGTGAATTCTCGTACAACAACAGCTATCAGACGAGCATTGAGATGGCTCCGTTTGAAGCCTTGTATGGCAAGAAGTGCAGATCTCCGTTGTATTGGGATGATATATCTGAGGCACCAGAACTTGGACCTGACATGATTCGTGAAATGACTGAGAAGGTGAAGATCATTCAAAAGAGAATGAAGACGGCGCAGGATAGACAAGCCAAGTATGTGAACATCAGACGTAGACCGTTAATATTTGAACAGGGAGACAGAGTATTCTTGAAGATTTCTCCGTTCAGAGGCGTTGTCAGATTTGGCAAACGCGGGAAATTATCTCCTAGATACATCGGTCCATACGAGATTCTTGAAAAGATTGGCGATCGAGCCTACCGACTGGCTCTTCCTCCTTTTCTATCTGGGATACATGACGTTTTTCATGTATCGATGCTGCGTAGATATATGCCTGATGCTTCTCATATCATTTAGCCTGACGAAGCTGAGCTTGATCAGACTTTGAGTTATATTGAGCAACCGATACATATTCTTGATCGGAAAGAGAAGCAGCTCAGAACGAAGACTATTCCGCTAGTGAAAGTCCAGTGGAGTCGACATGGCATTGAAGAAGCGACTTGGGAGACAGAATCAGAGATGAGACAGAGATATCCCAAGTTATTCCTATGATGTGAGTATTTATTCAGTTTTGATTATATTGCATCTTGTATCTATGATTTGTATTGATTGTTTGCGAGTTCGAGGACGAACTCATATTTAAGAGGGGCAGAAATATAATGCCCAAAAATTGTAGGTTGATAGAATGAAATTATGAAATGTTGCATTGATGAGCCACCGCACCCGCGCCAACTTTTCTACCGCCCCCGCGGTTGTTGGACAGTAGGGTTCCATGTTGATTACAGTAGGGTCACTGCACCCGCGGTCCAAGAAGCAATGCACCCGCGGTTGAATGGCCAGTAGGGTAGGAATTTTGGTACGAAGCAACACCGCACCCGCGGTGCAGAATTGACCGCACCCTCGGTCGACGTTTATGCAAATTTGGATGGACTGCCGAAGCTTGAGCGCAGCCGCGGTTCATGAACTACCGCACCCGCGGTCATGCGTGTTACTTGAAAAATATGACACTTGTCCCTCAACATGCATGATATATATATGAGGTGTTAGCATTCTTTCCTTCCCATTTCAGCAACCAGAGGACCGAGACCATTAGCAGGAAAGCTTCAAAGTTTCTTCCATTCTATAACTGAGTTTGTGCAAGATTTAGCCATCCAAACTTAAATCCAATTTCGGTTTTGAGCTTCTCTCTTCAAGGGCTAGCTAAGGATGTAAGTTTCATTCATTTCCTGCATGATTTGAGATATTGTGATTGGGGAAACTCTGAATTTCACTAGATTATGTGTGCATGTGAAGTTGGTGATCGTATATTCGTAGCCGGATCGAAGAAATATTATCGTATGCAATTGTTATGAAATTCCAGCGTAGTTATGATTGAACATGTTCAGATTTCATAGTTTAGAGTGTGTTATGAAGAGAATGGTGAATTGTTGATATTGATGTTATTGTGTTGATTTGATCGGTATCGAGAAACTACGCTGTTATGCCATCGAAATATACCGAGATTGGATATTGATGTGTACATGTATCGATTTGAGTTGTGAATTGATATTGAACATTCAACAATTGCCATTTCTGATTTGATATTGACAGATTCGACATAGAGACTTCGATCACGATAAAGACTGTACGACGAAAGGTATAATTCATGTGACTTTGGGGAGATATAACTCAAATGAGATTTAATTTGAGTTTCCCAACAAAATCACATATTATAATAGTTGTTTATCTTTTGATATGATTATGCATTTATAGATTTATATTCATGCATCTAAGATAGGAGAGTCATTGGCAGATTTGCCAAACTTCTAGATGTTCGGTGTATCGACGCATAGGAGCAGACTTTCTCCGATTGTAGACATTCGATACAGACATGACCGAAGTCTAGGAATAAGACGTACCGTCACCCCGATTGGGAGGGTAGGTGGCAGACAGTGACGTCTTATTCACATCGGAATCCCTAGAGCTAGAGTCGAGTCGAGTCAAGACATGATTTGATTTGAATTGCATGCTTATATTGATTTGGTTTCATAGACTATGGAACCTTATTACTTTTGATTTTATTCATGACAGTATGCTTCATGATTTATATTTTGTATATGCATGTATATATGTTTTATACTGGGATTTGTTCTCACCGGAGTTTCCGGCTGTTGTTATGTCTGTATGTGTGCATAACAACAGGTGGGGCAAGATCAGGTTCACGACAGAGATGAGAGATCGAGATAGCGTGGTGACTTCGGGCGCAGCAGATCACTAGTGGTTTCTTTTACTAGACATGTACTATATTTTGATTATAGTTGGGATTGAACACTAGTTTGTATATATGAATGTATAAGAAGAAGACATGTATTTATGTTTATTGTAATAACATAAAGAAAGACCTTGTGCATGTTTATAAACATTGATTTAATGTTAAAAAGCAAAATTTTGACCCACATTTTTTTAATAAAGATCCGATTAATCCCTAAAAGAACTGAGTTAGAGCCCGGGTCCCCACAGTTAGGGCCTGGTCGTGTTGGTTAAGGGCTAGGATCGAAGAACATGGGATGGTTAGGGCTAGGGTTTGGTTCGAACATGGGCAGAAATTTTCAATAGGTCTCTAGGAATTTTCAAGGGCTTTAGATGACTTGAATTGGGTTGAAAAAGGGATATTTAGGTGTGGTTAAGCTATGGTGAGAGTTTGGTTAAGATCCGGGTTAAAACCGGGATTTCGGTTCAAGTTTTAAAACGAATTACGAATTTATTCGAGGGACCTATGTTTTTGTCTGAGAAATATTCATGGGTGTTTTTTAAGGTATTATGGTAAGTTTGGATGGATTCGGGTCGAAGTTTTAAAGTCAGGGGTAAAATGGGAAAGTTAGGGTTTCATGGACAAAACGGTCATTTCACACCTGAAAAATGTTAGGAGCCCTGACAGCGTCCTGAATACTGTAATAAATGTTAAAATCTTTATTTTGAAAGGATATGGAATTTTATGATGGAAAACGTTAAATGATAAAAGACATGTTGCATGCTTGATTAAAAAAAATGATATCTATACATGTGTTTTTATAAAGCGATGAAAATGCTGAAAATGTTTTGAATGAAGTGAATTAATTGTGATAGTAAGGAAATGAGGATTCGTGAGGGACTAAGTCCCATGGGAACCCAATACCGAATTTCCATAGGCCAAGGCCCAGTAACGAAAAAGTGGTTGCTGGCATCCCCGCAAACTATAGGCCAAACCACATAACGGAAAAGTGGTTAATGTTGCCTCGTCACCTGATACCATGGTTACAGCTGAGATTGATCAATCAACGATAGATGAAAAGATGTTCACAATTAACGAACGGATTTCACCCCAAAAGGAAATGTATATGTATATGATGAAAAGAAAAGTATATGATGAAAAATAAAGTTTAAGTTTATGGATGTCATGAAAAAGCTATTTTTATTGAAAGTATTTTCACTGTTGCATGTGGATGTATACGCATTACTTGTTACTATGGTTAAGACTTGCTGAGTCAATAGACTCTCTAGGTATGAATGATGCAGATGAGGATTTCACTGTAGAGGCAGGAGGGTTGGATGAATGAACTGGCTGGGCGGATGGTGCACTAACATGAGGAGTTATGCATTACTAGTTCTTCTGCACAGTTAGGCTTTTACGTTACTTTAAAGATTTTCATGACTTTAGAAAGTATGAGTGGTTTTTGAGAGGATTGATGACGTTTGTGCTATTTTGAAAAATGTTAGTTTTATGTTCGGTTTGACGTTTACGATTTTATGACTTTTAATGCAGTTATGAGGTTTGAGTAAAATAAATGTTGAGTTTATTTTAATGGTGCAAAAAATGTGTGTATATGTGTGTGTGTGTGTGTTTCGGCCTTAGTATTTAAAAAAAAATCTAGGACATTTAAAAGGAAAATGGGTTAGAGACGTTTCAGATATAATATATTATCATCTCCAATTTAAAAATAAGTAGGTATCTTATGAGACGGGTCGATCTGACCCATATATACAATGAAAATTAATACTTTTGATGGACAATTAATTGTAAGTGAGTTTACAATATATTGATCTAAGCCGAATTGAACCCTATCGGATATTAAGAATGTAAAAATTGGTTGTGTAAAAGTCGGCAAGATATTTTAATACAATGAACTCGGCATTGACTACTTTTCAAGTCTACCGAATTTTAAGGTCTGCCGATTTCTGGTCAAATATTATCCAAGCTGATTTTTTTTCCAAATATGCAAACATTCAGATAAATACTCAGATATATTTTAGAGAGAGTTTTTGGGCTAAAAGACAATTGCACAGAAGCCGTAACAGAGCCAGTCTCCCTGCCCGCGCACTCACTGATTGTACTGTTTCGGAAAACTTGTTAGGGACACAAGACACAATATGCCATTTTAGGCAACAGGCAGTGTACATTCCAAAGAGCCGTTCAATTTGATACTTTCTTATAAATAGGATCGACATTTGAACATGTGAGGTATGGAATTTACATTGCAATCTTTCTTAGGTACACACTGCCGATTTCAGCAAATCTCCCCAAAGTGCATCCAAGATGAATTTTTCAAGCACACATGTATTTGATATATCTGATAATTTGTTGATCATTTATGTGTGTCAGAATTCATTCTATAATAATTGTAATTATGAGAAGGAGTTCTCATGCACGAATTGTGATTAAGTTTGATAGACTGGTGTTTCCCAAAAATGTTGTAAGTCCCAGCCGAAGTGGATAGTTGCAAATTCATTATAATCACCAAATACTTTTAGTAGAAATTTATTTGGAAATAGAAGGAGAGACGCAGTATGATTACATCACCTTTGAACTTCTATAAACAATCTATTGTCTCAAAGTTTTATTATTGTAAATACTCTGCCGATTTCTATTTAAGTATCACTTCGGGTTCAACAGAGATCACAAGTCTTTTTTCGCGCGTAACAATAACCTTGCCAACTTGTATCTATGTGGAGTTGAGATAACTTGATTGTGTTATATTAACCCAAGCCAATCAGCCAAAAATTTTAAGAGGTGTTCATTCCAAACACAGCTCCCCTAAACACCTCACCGATATTAACAAGTGATATCAAAGAGGGTTTATCTAAACTTTTGAACCTCAATAGTAAAATGACTTCATTCAACAAAATTCTCATATTTTCCAATGAAGAATTTTATGTATGGAGATCATTGATGACTAACACATCGTAGGCGTCAAGCTTGAAGATAATAAAAATATTAATATGTCAGCAACATCGGCGAAAAAAAGAGACAAATAAACAATAAGAAAGATATAATAATTGTAATTCATGAATATTTTTTAAAAAAAGATTTTGAAATAATGTATTCGTGGATATTGTTAGTCATATTTGTCTTACCATTGTTCCATTTCAAAATCTTCGACATAAATATCATTTTTTTTTTCCGATTGGGTAGCTAATATGACAAAAGCAAAGTGCTCCCACATTAGCACGTGTTCCTTATTATCATTTGAAAAATGTATGAAAATAGGATATTGATCAATAATAATATCAACGGAGCTATTCCTATAGGTTTGGGAAACTTTGTAAAACACGCAAATTTCAACTCGATGTATTATTTATTTTGTATTAGATTATCAAAATTTTTTTTTAAGATTATCCGGATTATCTAAAGTGGTATGAGATAATTAAATCTTTGTGTACAAAATGTCTAAGAGTTCAAATTTAAGAATATAATATCCATATATTCGATTTTTAGGGTATATAAATACAAGATAATGATAGATAATATATGATAATATATCATAGATTCAAGATTTAATTCAAAAGTTTAAATGATGAGATAATACATGATCTGGATAACAACCACCCCTCTGTAGATAAGAAAGGTTCTCATTCAAAATTTAGACCTCATATTACACTTTAAATAATTAACGATTTTTAAAGAATGAAATATGACATATCTTGGTCATATGAAGTTAAAATAATTTGGAATTTGGATGTAATGTAGAACATTCAAAGATATAGAAGTTTCATATTTTGAGTTTTGGAAAATTTGATCGTTTATCCGGTCCAAATTAAAAAAAGATAAATTTTAAAAGTTGGTTGGTGGATGAATTGAATTCATTCATCGACAGAAGATATAGCGGAGAGAGCGGAGGAGAGATAACAGGTTTTGATTTTTTTTTTTTGGATTTTGCGATTTATCGGTTTATGCAATTGACGAACCGACTTCAGTTCTGGGATCGTTGACACGAGGTCTTCAATTTGAGGTATAAATTTTATATTTTTGGTGATGTTTGAAATTCGTCGATTTTTGAAATAATTATGATAAATCATACAGAAATTGAAGATTGTTGAATAATGTATGATTTTAACGAAGTAGAGAAGATTATAGAAGTGTTATTTTGAATTATTTTCAATTTATTATTATTAGAGATTGTAATCGTTGAATTGAAAATGGAGAGTTGTTTGTCAGTTGTTATTAATTTTGATTATATATTCGGAGTCTACGAAGTATATGTTACATGTTGATATAAAGTTTTCGTAGTTTAACGGATGTTGTATAATAGCCTATTATATAAAGTTAATTTATTAGGGTGTATCTTATGTTAGTATTGATAATTAAATACAACGAAATATTAATTGTTTAACGATGAAGATGTATAATTGAATTTTATATTTTTGTTGAAATAATTGTTGTTGGACTATTTGATATTATATATTGAGGCTGTTATGATTGTGTTGATATGGTGACAATGATCTGATAATTGTTGTTGAATTATTTAGATATGTCACAAGCCTCAAGATCAAAGAAGTAGCCAGATTTTATATATATACTCGATTATCAGGTACGTGTTGACGTACAAGCATATGTTGTTATTGTTTATTATTATTAAATATATTGTGTTGAACGATGGTAAATCGCTGGAAATAGGTGATTTGATATTCTATCTGTTGTTTATTATTGTTGATGTTGTTAGCTGTCGTTTGTTGGGAGATGTCTCGTTGCTGTTGTTCGATCAACGATATTGTTGTCGCTGGAGTAGGGGTGCGACGTATCGTTGATGTTGTTCGTTCAACGATATTGCTATCGCCGGAGTAGGGGTGCGATATATCGTTGATGTTGTTGTTCGTTCGACGATATTGTTGTCGCCGGTGTTGGGGTGCGACGTATCGTCGATGTTGTTGTTGCAGTAATATGGGAGTGATGACGTTGATATTGTTGATGACTTGATTGCCTAGAGACAGCAAATGGAGTATTTCTGTTATCATTCCAGTTGTATTTTATGTTGTTGATAATATAACTGTTATGTATTTCGATGATGTGTGTTGTGTATGCTCACCCTTTGGGAGTTGTTTCTGTTGGACATGTTACAGGACTATACTGTGAGACATGATAGATGTGAAGGACTAGGTGTGTCTAGTCAAACAATCTTGTAGTTGATAGTGTATAGAGACAGTATAGCTCATTTTCTTATTTAGAGTTATATGTGTGTATTTATTATAATGTTTCTCCTACACTGACGTAGATAGTGTGATGATTGTATTATTTTATCATATATGCATTATATTATTACGTCGTTGAAAAAAAAAATTTATGTATATGACGTCACATGTTGTATGATTACGTGGCGAGGTTTGGGGCGTTACACACCCCTTACTCTACCCTCCCCAGATAAGTCAGAAGAAGAAATAGAGGAAGAAGAATCAGACACCAATTTTGGGTTTGGTAGTGGTCTAGTGGACGCATGAAAAAATTTAATAAATGTATGTTCTTTTATGTTTTTAATTCAAATTGTAAACGTTTCAGCAGATTTTTATCGTTTTTTAAGTTAATATTGTAAAGACTATTCCATTTTATGATATTTATCAAATAAACTGGTTTTGATTTATATTGTACTACGAGGCCTGTTATTTGACAATTATGTGATTGTTGAATAACGATAGTGTCACTAACCACGGTCTCAGGACGTGACAAACTTGACTCAAAGCAACATAAATATGTGATTATATAGAAATATTCATTTTCAAGCTTGAACATTTTCATAAAAACTTCAACTAAAAGATGTTTCATAATATCATAGAAGGCCTAGACAAATGAAATTTTATATAAATTAGTAGCACATTTCATCCTTGATCAGGATTAAAAAGGACTGAATCGTGGGGACTTCCGATGAAAGCACCTCATATGACACAATCTTCCATCTTCTTTCGGGTGCACAGCCTCAGTGTTACTCATAATCTCAAGGCGGGGTGAACATTTTAAAAAAATCCTTGAAGTATCGGATATGGATATGACACGCGAGATACAACAAAATCCTTTTCGTTAACTTTTTTAGGATTGATCACTCAGATATGTTTTGGACGCGACGATGACACGTTTTTCGGATATGTTTCGACAAAATAAATCGCCTTCTTTTTTAAATTACCACTCTGAAGTTATAAATTGTATATATTTAGATAAATATGTATACATATCTACAATATATTTATATAAATATTTATATCTCTATAATTTTTAATGCTAAATTTATACATACATATATACACACACACATATATATATATGACTTTATATGTATATTTTCATTTGTATCCTTATTAATTGTTTCCTTTAAATGTGTCTATTTATCTCCTTATTCATCATACTTTAAAGGCAAAAACTTGTGTGAGACGCTCTCACGGATCGTATTTTGTGAGACATATCTCTTATTTGGGTCATCCATGAAAAAGTATTACTTTTTATGCTAAGAGTATTACTTTTTATTGTGAATATCGGTAGGTTGACCCGTCTCACAGATAAAGATTCGTAAGACCGTCTCACAAGAGACATACTCTACTTTAAATATGTATCATTATTAGTATTTGGTTTTTTTTAATGCATACTCACATCACAATAGGTTACTTTTATCTAATGATTTATATTTTTTTATCTTTTCATTATGTAAATTAAATTAATTAAAGTTTAGAAATAGCTAATTGTTAAATAGTATATTTTATTTGGTGTCTTGCTAATTGTCTTTTTCATGTTCTCATTAATTAGTTTGTGCATTGTTCATTTCCATTTATTATTCTTAGAATAAAGCTAGATTTTATGTGTTTAAATAAAAAGTTATTTGCAACCAACATTTTTTTTGTAGTTTACATTTATAAATTATTTGAATAAAACATGGTAAAAAAATCATTGTTATATGCATTTTTTTAGAGTTAATTTGAAATCTCTTTGTTTGTAACGTTGACTAGAACTTATGTGTTTTTAAAAATATTTTTTGCACCAAATATTTTTTGGGTTTACATTTATAAACTACTTGAATAAGTAATTGAAAAATATCATTGCGATATGTCTTTTTTTAGGATTTATAATTTTCTACTTTATTTATTTTACTTATGACTATTAGCCATAAATTATATGTTTAAATAAAAATTATATGAGTTATATTTATAAATTACTTAAATAAAACATGACAAAATCATTGTGATATGTTTTTTTAAGAGTTTATAATTTTATACTCTCTTTATTTTACTTCTGGCCATTAACCAGAAATCATATGTTTAAATTAAAAGTAAGTTTTTTTTGAGATTGTTTCACAAATCTTTATTCGTGAGACGGGTCGATCCTGCCTATATTTACAATAAAAAATAATATTTTGTCATAAAAAGTAATATTTTTTCATGGGTGACCCAAATAAAATATAAGTCTTATAAAATTGACTATTAAGACTATCTTATACGAGTTTTTGTGTTAAATTATATATTTTGAAAACTATCAACTATATCATGTGGTTTGGTTTTCAATATTAATTTGTTTTTTTATTCTTTTTAAATTTTGTGGTTTATATTTATAGATTACTTTAATAAAATATGGTTAAAAATTTTATTGTGATATATATTTTTTTATTAAATCTCTTTACTTCTCACCGTTGGCTAGAACTTATTTGTTTAAATAAAAAAAATTTGCAACCAATATTTTTTGCGATTTACATTTATAAATTACTTAAATAAAAGACGATATAAGATCATTTTGCTTAGGACAGTCAATTTGGGTTGAGTCTGTCGGGTTGACCCACACCACCAAACAATTTAAGTGAGTTGAGTTGAAATTTTGTCAACGCATTTAAAGGTGGACCTAAATGAGACTGTGCGGGCCCAGGCGGATCAAGATGAGCGGGCTCGGGTTGGATTACGGTCCTGAAAGGGAATTTTTTTTTATGTATTGGTGATATGTGTATTTTTTTTTTGTGGAAGTAGTGATTTTTTTTTGTTGCCAAATACAGTCTAAAATGTACAAGTGTAAAAGCAATAATTAGGAATTTTGTGGAGATTTTGTCATGAATATTTGTGTGAAATGACATATTTAATTAATTATAATGATTTTTTATTTTTATTTTTGATTTTTTTGTGGGTCGGCCCCCTAACCCGCAACTCACCTTGGGTTGGGTTGAGTTGGGGGTTTCCAGCCCACCATGATGGCGGTCGACCAGACTAACCCAACCAAATGACGGGGTTTTGGCGGTCTATTCTACCACGCTATGGGTTAGTATGTTTGACAGCTCTAATTGTGATATGACTATTTTTTTCTAATTTTCTAATTCGTAATCCATTTGTTTGTAATATTGACTAGAATTTATGTGTTTAAATAAAATTTTTGCAACTAATATATTTTTTGTCGTTTACATTTATAAATTACTTGGATAAAACATGTTAAAAAGCATTGAGATATATCTTTTTTTACTTGTGGTTATTAACAAGAAATTATATGTTTAAATAAAAGTTATATGCATGCATTTTTTAGAGTTTCTAATTTTTTAATCTCTCTATTTTATTTTTGGTCATTAGCCAGATATTATATGTTTAAATAATATATTTAAATAAAAGTATCAACAAATGATTTTCGATATTTAATTTCTTTTTTTATTCTTTTTCTTAAAAAATCTATAAAAAAAATTTAAAAATTGTGTTCATGTCGTTCACTGTTTATCATGATATATTTGTGATCATAAGATATTTTTCATTGCATTAGGTGTTTATCTAACATTATCAAGAACAACCCACTATTAAAAAAAAACAACAATAAGATGTACGTTTTTCTAATGCATCCATATAACTGAAGAATAAAAAGTTGATTAATAGCATGATTTTTATTCCGAAAAAATAATATATATATATATATATATATGTGTGTATATGTGTGTGTGTGACTTTAATGTGAATTTCCATTTGTCTCTTTGTTAATTGTTAACTTTAAATGTGTCCATTTATCTCGTTATTCATGCGGCGCCTTAATTTGTGTAATTATTAGTATTTGATTTTTTTAATGCATACCAACATTACAACATGTTACTTTTTATCTAATGATTTAGATTTTTTTGATTTATCTTTTTCAATATGTAAATTAAATTGATTAAAATTTAGAAATTGTCAATTGTTGAAATGTGAATTTTTTTGGTGTATTATTAATTGCTTTTTTTTTTCATGTCCTCATTAATTAATTTGTGCATTATTTATTTGGTTTATCATCACACCTTATCTTCATTTTCATTGATTATTCTTAAGATAAGGCTATAATTTAAATAAAAATTTATTTGCAATAAACATTATTTTTTGTGGTTTATATTTATAAATTAATTGAATAAAACATAGTAAAAAATCATTGTTATATGCATTTTTTAGAGTTTCATATTTTCTAATATGTAATTCCTTTGTTTGCGACGTTGGCTAGTACTTATACGTTTAAAAAATGTTTTTTGCTACAAACATTTTATGGGTTTTCATTTATAAATTACTTGAATAAAATATGGTAAAAGATCACTGTGATATTTTTTTTAGAGTTTATAATTTTTTAGTCTCTTTATTTTAGTCATGTTTATTATCCATAAATTATATGCTTAAATAAAAACTTTTACATTTATAAATTACTTGAATAAAACATGGTAAAAATAATTGTGATATGCCTTTTTTTAGATTTTATAATTTTCTACTCTTTTTATTCTACTTATGGCCATTAGCCATAAATTATATATTTAAATTAAGAGTATGTTTCTTGTGATATTGTTTTACGGATCTTTATTCGTGAAACGAGTCATCCCTACCCATATTTACAATAAAAATAATATTTTTGCAATAAAAAATAATATTTTTTTATGAGTGATCAAAATAAGATGTCTGTCTCGTAAAATTAAACCCGGAGATTATCTCATACGAGTTTTAGTGTTAAATTATATATTTTAAAAAATATCAACTATATATCATGTTATTTGGTTTCCGATATTAATTTGTTTTTTTTCTCTTTTTAAATTTTATGGTTTATATTTATTAATATCTTTAATAAAATACTGTCAAAAAAATTTATTGTGATATTCTTTTTTAAAAAAATTTCCTAATTTTTAAATCTCTTTATTTCTGACTGATGGCTAAAACTTATGTGTTTAAATAATTTTTTTTGCAACCAACACTTTTTGTGGTTTATATTTATAAATTACTTGAATAAAACACGATAAAAAATCATTGTAATTAGAGCCGTCAATTTGGATTGAGTCCATTGGGTTGACCCACTCCGCCAGACAATTTAAGTGGGTTGGTTTGATATTTTTTCAAATCATTTAAAAGTAGGCCTAAATGAGCTCGTGCGAGCCTAGGCAGATCGGGGTGAGCGTGCACGGGTTGGCCCGCTGGCTAGAAATAAAATATATGTATTTATTGAGAAAATATGACAAATAACAAAAGAAAACGTTACGATAAAAAAACATGAGAAAAAAATCGAGTAGTATAATTTTTTTTAAAAAAAAACTAAGCAAATATCTTTTTATCTAAATTAGTTACATATAAATAATTGATATGAATTGTCAAAATTTACAATACTATTATCATTATCTTTATTGAGTTAACTAATTGTGCTTCGAATTCTAATTACTCCGACATATATTTCTCACGTGCGTGCACATGCATTATTTCTAGTGTGTGTGTATATATACATATAATATTTTTATATTTTTAAATAACTGTCGTATCCTAACCATATCGTGTCTTATATTTTCAAAATTTATTGTATCGCCGAATCCGTATTGTATTCGATACGATATCCGTACCCATATCCATGTAACATAGATAGATACTTGATAAAACTCAGTTCTAATGGCCCACCATATTCACCAATCATCTTCACAGTTTTCCACGGATGAAACAAGAAATCAGAAGATAACTTTCTAGCCCAAAAATCCAAATCACAATCTTTTGTTGCAGCTAATGGATTTCAGGAACCCTATAGGGGAAAAAACATATGTAACCACTTTGATCCACCGATGTCAAAAGAAAATTTAGCATGTCGAAGTTACTCACAGATATTTGTAGCTCTAGCAAATTTGGGGAGTTCTCAACTAGTCAAAGCACAGGATACACCTCTTTCTCATCAACAAAGCTAACTTGATATAACTCGATACACTTTAAATGGTGATAAGTTAATGGATTCCATCCCTGACCATTACCAATACTCAAGGACTGACAATAGAAGAGACAATGAGCTCAAATTTACAAAGCAAATTACAGTAAATCATGGAACAATTGTGTATGAAAATTGGTAAATTTATCTTACACATTTATATAGTACTAGAACATAAGTAAGGCAATATCTCACTTCTGTGAAGCGTATATGCCCAATAAGCCTCTGAAACCTGGGAACACCACCAAGAAGCTTATTGAGGTTGCAGTCAGAACTACGTTCAAAGTGCTCAACGCTGACTTCAGTCATAGCAACAGATATAGCAGCCAAATTTGGGGTGTTAGCAAGACATTTATCCTTGAAGTCACCTTCTAATACCAAGTATTTATTATTTGGAGCACGGACAGTCAGCTCTAAGCCATCAAATTACAACAATGTCAGTCTCTCGAGAAGATGACAACTTGAAGTGAGAATTCAACATCAGAAGAGGGAATCAAGACTTGATGAACATTGAGGTATTTCAAACACAAAAATCCTTTAAAGTTTTGATGGGTTTTCCGGTTCACATCGAACAAGCTCCAAAACAGTCAGTTGATCACAAGGAAAAAAATACAGGATAGTGCCCTACACAACTCACCTCCTAGTTCAAGAATTAATTCTTTGATTTCTTTCCATTGAACATGATTAAACAACAAACACACTTCTTTGATTTCTTTCCATTGAACATGATTAAACAACAAACACACAGTTCACACAATCTAATTTCTCAACTTCCTCACTAACCCAACCTTGTAGCTTCCCCTTTTTTTGGGATGAAAAAAACAACCCCATTTTAGTAATACTAAATAAGCAAGATAGATTTTTAAAAAGAACTAATTCCAGAAACTGAAAAAAACAGGAATGAACAACTACAATTTCACATGATCTCAACCAAATCTCGATTGATTTCTTAATGCATGATGAATTGAGTAACATAATCAACAATTGAACTTCCTACAGACCAACACGCCAGCCCAAAACTACTACAAGCCCATTACAGTAAACCTAAAGAATCACGGTAAATTTTCGAAAGAGAGGCAAGTAAAATTGCGATCTGGCGGCAAACAAGAACAGCAACATACGATGTAAAGGAATCAGAAGTACAAAAGGCGCTATGATTTACCCAAGACGAAAGTGGCTGATTTGTGATTGTCTCAACTTCTTCTTGTTCTTGAATAAATAGTTTTATGTTTAGCAAGGACGGATTTGTAATTCCATTTCATCCGTTCGGCAAAGATGGTATTTTCGAACTCTTTTGTCATATAAGATAATTGAATTTAAAAAAAAAATCAGGCAATGCTTTCCTATTTGAACTCGAAAAGCCTTTCCAACAATAGTATATTTTTATAGTTAAGTCATTAACAAAACGATTATCATTATAGTATAACTAATGGTAAGAAAACCTTAATAAAAAGAGTAGGTTTATATTGTCTCACGAATCCTTATTCGCGAAAAAAGATCCGTGAGACGGGTCAACCCTACTCATATTTAGAATAAAAAGTAATATTTATGACATAAAAAATAATATTTTTTAATGAGTAATCCTAATAAAATATTTGTCTCATAAAATTGACTAATAAGATTATTTCACAAAAGTTTTTAAGTAATAAAAATACAAGATCTGGCTTGCAATGCTATGTTCTATGAGGTTGAAGAAGCTAACTTGGCATTTAACTCCTTGGTCGGACTTTTTATGAAGCCAAGGAGGCCAACGCTCCAATTTTTTTATTACATATATACGTTGAGTTGGTGATCTACTAAAATAAAAAATTTGGCTCAATATTAAATAAAAATAAGACTAATTTGAATATTTTCTATTTATAATTGATCAAACTCGATTTTCTCTTCAAGTTCAGTTTGAACAATTTAAATAATATCAAGTACTTTTGGATATTTATTGAGTTTGGAGAAGTTAAAAAATTAGCATTTTACTAGCTTGATAAAGTATTGTATGGAGCTTCAACAATATTTGAAGATTTTCCCGTGTTTGACTAAATTGAATAATTTATTCTTAAATACTTATATTAAAAACAGAAAGAAGCCTATCTAAGTTGAAGTTAATAGACTTATTTGTGATCAACAATGTTGCAAGATGGACTAAATGAGTTAGTTATGTTGACGATTGACAAAGAAATGGTCCGATCCAACAACTAGATCATACAGATTTGATTAATATTTTTGCCTCTAAAACAACTAGACGAATAGTATTTATGTAATTATTCAAACATTTATCGACTTGTTTTTTATGCAATATATTGTTTCTGCTATATTTATGTATTGCTTATTATATTTGTTAAATTTACCGTTATTTATCGCAACAAGAAAGCTCATTCTTAAATTTTCGTTACAAGATCTGCAATCATCCGTTCGAAGTCGAAATTTGTTCTGAAATCATCCCTGTATTTACCCACATCATGATAATATGAATGAAATCAACAAGATGTTCCAGGAAGTATGAAAACCTTGAATACATTACCATTCAATTTGTTATTTGATTACTATTTAGTAGTAGCAGTTTCAATTTTTAAATAATGGTAAATCGAGACAAAAACTAATTGGCTGGAATTTTTTTTGTTCGATGGTGTCATCATCATTAGTGTAAAGAATATTACAATGTTGACTACAATAACATGATGCAGAAAGTGTGCATGCAGTATGGCAGCATAATGAGGAAATCGATTATATGTGCAACAGACAAAGAGCCGGACTTTTGATTTCTTAGGGGTTATGACCAACTTATCATTCAATAATATTTTCCAAAACGAATTGAATTGCGGTATTTTCTTATATACTTCTGCGCCAAAACGAATTGAGGTTCACACTTCTACACAGATTCTTTCAATTTCACTCAAAGTTTTCAGTGACTGACGAGACTATATGGATCATGTTTAAGAATCAATTCAACTCGAGCACCATTGCTTCAGAAACCCGAGGATAGCCAGCTATATTTTGCACACTTTCTATTCTTCCCTCTGGTAGGTGGAGGCTGACTTTTACACTCATTACTTCAAGACCCGGTGAGTGATTGAGCAGATACTTGATGAAATTCAATTCACGTTGCATCCCCAGAATGTCAGTCATCTTTACATTCTTCAGATGGTTAAACACCCGGTGAGTTGGTAGTTTTGCTTCCAAGGATTCAGAATCAGCATCATTTATAGGGGGCAAATAAAGATCCAGCAAGTTTGAGAAGTAAGACATCTCCAAACTTTCGAGAACCGGACAACTTGAGATTAGACATTCAACATCAAAGTTTGGGGATATGACTTGTTGAAGCTTGAGTTCCTTCAACCTCAAGAATCCTCTGAATTCTGTTGGGGTCTTTAGCGGGCAATGGACACGTTCCAAATGTATCAGCTCCGTACAAGAAAATAGAGAAGTCGGTAGCCAATACCAATCGTCAGCTCCTAGTTCAAGAACAATTTCTTTGACGTCTTTTCTTCGTGAGAGAAAAAGAAGCCACTGGTGCACTCGTGGAGAGGTTTCTAGATAAGCCGTACGTAGCGAAAACAGATTAATTGGAGCATTGTGAAGCAGTAGAAAGTAGGTCACAAAATTTATTAGGCGGTTCTCCACAACTAGTCGGTTGTCGTCGTGAGTTGCACATTCATTGTCAAACACAAGATCTTTCAAAGACCCCCAACTATTGTTGTTTATGGATTGAAATTTGAATGAAAAAGCAAGAAGAAAACAATGAAAATGGGAGGCAAGTGTTGAACACTTTCTCCTTAAGAAGAATTTGCCCCTCACAATGTGCTAAAAGTTTGTGGCAATCTTCTCCCAAGATACAACTACAACTCTTGGATAATGAGCACTCAAATATCCAAGTTCTATAACAAGAAAATGAATGGAACTCTCTCTTGTTTAGGCTTTGGTATTTCAACCTTAGCTAGACACCCCCACACTTTGAGGTACTTGTAGGAAGCCTTATGACCTTTCCACAGTTCATAAGGTGACTTGTCATTTTTCTTGTGGGGTATCTTGTTCAGAATGTGATTAGCCGATATTATTGCTTTCCCCCACAAGTTTTGGGGTAGTCCTGAACTTATTAACATGGCATTCATCGTATCTTTCAGAGTTCGATTCTTTCTTCCGCCAATTCCATTTGATTGTGGTGAATAAGGAGCAGTCGTTTCATGAATTATGCCCACAGATGTGCAGATTCATCAAACGGTGCTCCGTATTCACCCCCTCTATCGCTTCGAAACCTTTTTATTTGTTTTCCTAGTTGATTCTCAACTTCGGTCTTATAACCTTTGAATTCTTCAAGAGCTTCATCTTTCGACCTCAAAAGATATACGTAACAGTACCTTGTATGATCATCAATGAATGTCATGTAGTATCTTTTCCCTCCTCTAGTTTGTACAAACTTTAAATCACCAAGATCGGTGTGTATTAGTTCTAGAAAAGTTGTACATCTTTCAATCGAGTGGTAAGGCGCTTTGTTCCCTCCTCTAGTTTGTACAAACTTTAAATCACCAAGATCGGTGTGTATTAGTTCTAGAGGAGTTGTACATCTTTCAATCGAGTGGTAAGGCGCTTTGGTCATTTTTGCTTCAACACATATCTCGCATTTTTGTGTTGGATCGACGTTGTGTTTAGGCAATAATTCCAGTTTCATTAAACGTTGCAAGATATTAAAATTTACGTGTCCTAAACGAACATGCCATAAATGAGAACACTCGAGCAAGTAAATAGAACTTTTGTCTTTATTATGTTCAACAACATTTTGGCATACAACCTTTATATTCAACTTGAAAAGGTTCTCATCGAGATATTATTTTCCAATAAAATGATCATTCTTGGTCAATACAACCTTGTTAGACTCAAATACTAGTCTAAACCCGTGTTTGACCAACAGAGACCCTGACACGAGGTTCTTTCTTATGTCTGGTACATGAAGTGCATCAACAAGTGTTACTTCCAAACCCGATGTCATCTTCAATACTACATTTCCGGTCCCCATCACCTCAGATGTAGCGGAGTTCTCCATGTATAGTTTTCTCCCGGTCGATGGAGTGTTTGTGGAGAAAATCCCCTTGTTGGAGCATATGTGTCGAGTTGCTCCAGTATCAACCCACCACTCGTTGGGGTTTTCCACCAAATTTGCTTCCAAAATAACTGCAGATAAATCAAGTTCAGAAAAATCAAATGGTACCGACCTTTCTTGAACTACCTTGGCTTGAGTATTTCCCTTCTTTGGCTTCCTACAATCCTTAGCCATGTGATTCAGTTTTCCGCAGTTATAACAAGTGCCTTTGAACTTCTTCTTATTTGGTGGTTGTTGGACTTGTTGTGGTTGCTTCTCAAAATTCCTTTTCTTCCCTTTAAAACTCGATTCAACAATGTTCACCTTTGCTGCCATTTTACTTACCTTGACCTCGGTGCTCTTGTTGTCCTCTTATATCCTTAATCTCCCAATGAGATCCTCCAATCCTATCTCCTTCCTTTTGTACTTCAAATAATTCTTGAAATCCTTCCACAACGGAAGGAGTTTCTCGATCAAAGCATCAACTTGGAAAGACTCGCTTAAACTCATTCCTTCCACATGAATCTCGTGCAAGAGAAGTTGTAATTCTTGCACTTGACTCATCACGGATTTTGAGTCCACCATCATGTAGTCCAAAAAAATCCCAACAATAAACTTCTTCAAACCCGCATCCTCCGCCCTGTATTTCTTATCAAGCATATCCCAAAGTTCCTTGGCGGTCTTGACTTGATAATACATGTTGTACAATGCATTGTCAAGTCCATTGAGGATGTAGTTCTTGCACATGAAATCACTTTGGTTCCATGCATCCAAAGCGGCCCCCTTGTTGGTGTCTGTCTCGTCTTCAGCAACAGTGGGAGGATCCTCCTTCAAAAACCTTGACAAACTCAAGGTTGTGAGATAAAAAAGCATCTTTTGTTGCCATCTTTTGAAATATTCACAAGAAAACTTTTCTGGTTTCTCTCCTGGTGCAACGGTTGCATGTTGTGTTGTAGATGATGATGCCATTGAGATTCTTCGTGCAAGTGATTGAAAATCCAAAATTTCTTCTTAAGATTGTTGTTTATGGATTGAAATTTGATAGGAAAAACAAGAAGAAAACAATGAAAATGGCTGCCTCATTGAACATTTTCTACTTAAGAAGAATTTGCCCCTCACAATGTGCTAAAGGTTTGAGGCAATCTTCTCCCAAGATACAACTACGACTCTTGGATAATGAGCACTCAAATATCCAAGTTCTATAACAAGAAAATGAATGGAACTCTCTCTTATTGAAGAAAGAAGAAGAACAATATGCAAATGAGTTATGTGTATATGTGTTTTTGATTTTCAATAAAACAATCATTTAATGTTTTTCATGTGAAAAGACATGATATTTCATTTATAATGTTGTCCCTCGTCCATTGTAACTGACCACAAGCATCAAACAATGCCAAGGAAATGAAAAAATACCAGAAAAATCCGAAGGGACAGGAAAAAACCCGAAGGGGCGCTTGCAGACGCCCGTGCGCGCGCCTGCCGAGCGCCATCGCGCGCCTGGGTGTGCAACTGCTACTGTTCACCGATTTTTTTTAAAAAAAAACATCGGTTTCCGTCCCTTACATGTTCTGACTACTCGTTTGAAGTTCTTTCAACATTCATTGAACTCGTTTCGAGTTTAATTCAGCTTAATATTCGTTCATTAAGCTTCGTTCTTCGTTTGAATTTTTTCCAATCAAACACATTGATTAATTTGCTTAATTTTCATTCATTAAACATCAAAATTATCCAACAACTATTCCTCCACCTTCTTGAAAGGATGCTGGTTCTGACAGCATCCTTTATTGGAAGCTTCGTGAGGATATGTTGGGTTACGTTCGGGGGCAATTCGCTTATGAAATCTCGCCCAAAACCAGCAGCCATTTGAAGTTTTCGTTTATGCTAATTAATCCCTCTTCAAACAAGATTCGACTCCCTGATTCGGTTGCTTCGGTGCAATATTTCCTAATGAATAACAAACAAAAATTCACTTTCAAGCAATAAATTTAAAGTGCAAACGGCATTGAGAATTTACTGTTCTGAAGTAATTGGGCCTACACTCACTCTCAATCAGTACTCTTGTTTTCTATCGAGATTGACAAACTCTCTTGATTGATTAGTGCGTGCTTGTGCCGGAAACAACCCTCATTTCCCAAGTTAAGTTGGTTAGATTCAAAATCATTGATCTCGATCCCGATCCAGTTGGTCGACAATTTCACAATGCCTCGACTTTATATATGTAAGAAATTCATTTAAAAAAAACTTAGATAACTCAAGGATTTCCAAGTGCATATCATCAACAATCTAATTTTTTCCTCCCAACTCAACACGCCAATCCCAAAAAATAAACCCCATTTCACTCTAACACTCTATTAATCGATGAAGAATCAATTAAAACTCGAGATATTATATCGCAGCAAACAACAGAGCAATATAAAGAAATGGAAAATTATACCAGATAAAATTCAATCACATTGATTCAACTTCTTCTCACATCCACTGACATTCCATGCAAAGCACATCTTGCAAAGAGATGAAAAATGAACAGTTTCTTGAAAAAAACAAGTTCGAAGAATAAGGGTTTTAACATATTAAACAAGAACAACAGCATGATGACTGGGTGTGATACTCACGAGAAATTTAGGGTCCGATTTCAACAAGTGTCACTAGCCCAGACGCAGGTGTAAGAATTGTCTCGAGTCTGAAATCACGAACATGACTGTTAGAAGGGGGGCCAGGAGGGTGTCATGGCGTAGCCCCTCGGACGCTCAAGTCAGAGACCGAGGATAAAAGTGGAGAGCAGCTAAGGGTGCTGCTGAAAAACAATATAGTGAATGCATTATCATACGCTCAAACCTGATATTTATAGGAGAATATCTGGGTCCTTGATGGACCTGTCTTCCATTTGGGCTAGGGATGGGCCGGGGGTAGTGGGCCCATCCATGGGGTATCACCAGTCTTCCCCTCCCGAGTCGAACTGAATCGTAGGTTCAAAGTTCGATTAATTGGGTTGTCCTCTATTTATCGACGACGAGGGCATACCGTGTTAGAAAAATTTATTTGGTTTGTCGTTAACGAACGATATTTACCGCTGCGAAAATTATGGGGATCGACCTGCCCGGTCAGGTCGCGGGGGTTTGGGGGCAACGTCCCCAAAAGATCTTCAGAAACAATCATTCGCAAGGGTGAGATCGTGCATTTTCTTCTTGCCGCACATCAGTCTCCACAAATTTGGAAGGAAATCAAATTGTAATCCTGCTGTGAAAGGAAAGGTTTGATCTGGGATACCCCAATAAATATAGGTTTTTTCCTCACTTCATTCTCATTTCTCCCTCACAATTCCTCGTCCTCGCACACACATCGCATCTCTCACACAGTTTCTCGCCCTCGCACACACGGCCCCTCGGCCTTCCTTGCCCCTCACCCCTCGCGCCCAGCGCCTCGCCCCTCGCCCCTCGTCCTCGCCCCTTGTACACAAAACGCCTTGCCTCGCCTCGCCAAGCACGCACAGCCAGCACGCACAGCCTCCGCACGCATCCGCTTGCCCCCTCTCCATCCGAGCACTCGCCCCTATCACTGCACGGTCGCCTGCTCGCCCCAGCGCCAGTCGAGCCCTCGCCCCTGCGGCTGCAGGCTCGCTCGATCGCCTGCTCGCCCCTCGCCCAACGTTTCGTCCCTGCACGCTCCCTCGATCGCTCCAGCACGCTATCCCCCTGCATGCCCGAGCGCCTCACCCCCGTCATCACACGCTCGCCCGGCGCGCCCTCTCCCTGCACGAGCTCTCGCCCCATCGCGCATCACGCTCGCCGGATCACCTGCTCGCCCCTGCATCAGCCGAGCCCCTCGCCCAGCGTCTCGCCTCTACACGCTCGCCCGGTCGCTTCAGCGCGCTGTCCCTGAACGCATGCCCGAGCGCCTAGCCCCCATTATCACATGCTCCCCCGGTGCGCCCTCGCCTCGCACAAGCGCTTGCCCCATCGCGCATCACGCTCGCTCGATCGCCTGCTCGCCCCAGCGCCAGCTCAGCCCCTCGCCCAGCGTCTCGCCCCTGCGCGCTCGCCCGGTCGCTCAAGCGCGCTATCCATGTGCGCACGCCCAAGCGCCTTGCCCCCGTCATCATAGGCTGGCCCGGCGCGCCCTCGCCCCGCACGAGCGCTCACCCTAGTGCGCATCACGTTCGCCTGGTGTGCCGCCTATCCCCGCGCGCACGCTCGAGCGCCCCCGTCTTCACACACTCGCCCGGCCTCTCGCACACGCTCGTCCCCTACCTGTCTCTCCTCTCCTCAACTAGTAGCGCCGCCTTTCGCCCAGAGACACCCTCGCCCTGCTTCGCCGCGCGCCCTTGCCACTGCCGCGCGCCTTCGCCTTGCTCGCGCCAGCGCGCCCTTGTGCACATCCCTTGAGTATTTATTTTCACGTCTCATCCGGGTCAGTTTTCTCCCTTGTCTATTTGATTATCCTGAACACTTATGTCTTCTTCCACTTCCGAGTCTAGTTATTCGAGTGGTTCTGAGAGATCTAGCGGGTCTAGTGATAGTAGGACTTCCTTAGGAGTTCTTGAATTTACCCTTGATTCTCATGAGGAATAAGTCATCACCCATAGCCGCCCTGGTAAGGAAGTCTGTCATGTGACCCAGACAGATGAACATATCGAACGCAGATAACTTATGGTAGGGTCACTTGTCGTCCCATATCCCTCCTAATAGCGAGTCAAAACTTAGGACTATGTGTCATTTTCCTTCTTCTCATCAGATCATCATTCCTACCTCCTCGGACCGATCCTATCTAGCTCCCAAGGGCTGATATACTTTCTTTCAACACCATTTTGATGCCGGCCTCCATTTTCCCTTATGTGACTTCCTTCAAGATTTGAGCAATTACTACCAGGTGCATCTAGGTTTACTCACTCCTAATGCATTCCGTTCGATATGTTGTTTTGTCATGTTATTCCGGGCCTTAGACCTTCCTTTAAATTGCACCACGTTCTCTTATTTCCTGGTCTTATCCAAGTCGAAAGAAGGACCTTTCTATGTGACCTCCCGATCCAGCCATAAACTTTTTGACGGGACCCCCAGTCATGTGAAGGACTGGAAAAAATATTTCTTCTTTATTCAACCCCCTAAAGAATTGACTTGTTTCACGGATTGGTACCCTACCTTCACAAAACCTAAGCTTTCGAAGGGTTACAAGAAAGATAAGGAATATCTACACATAATGAGAGTGTTAGGAAATCGATGCTTTACTGTTCCCCAACTCTTAACAGAGGATCTCATGTGCCATGCCGGGTTAAGTGTAGCAAAAATTAAGCTGAAGTAGAATGCTGGTAGATATTCTCATTTTTTTCATGTTTCTTGTTGTTCTTTTGCTTATTACGTTCCTTGATAATATTCTCATCTTGTTCATTGTTCTTGTTTGCAAGTACTAGAGTCATGAACGCCCTATTCCTCCGTGAACTTGCAAAGAAGAAGACTGAGGGTTCATCATCAGTACCCCAGAAGTCAGTTACCCCAGCAATCAAGACAGGGATGAAGGGAACGTGCTCTACCACTGCGACGAAATCTGTTGGCTTGTCTACCACTGCGAAGAAGAGGAAGACAGGCTCATCCTCCTCCACCTAGGGGCGAGCCTCCTCGCCACCTCCTCAGGCTGAGTCCCATACCCCATCTGGTAATGAGAAGACGTCTACTGATCCTGGCCCGTCAGTCCAACAGGCAAGGAAGCGCAATATATCCGAGATCTCCATCACCTCGTCCACATAGGCGTCTGGATCAGATTATGAGCACCCTGCTGGGCCAACGATACACCCTCTGTATACCCCGGAGTCAGGTATCATGGGCCGGGGCCCTACTCACATAGCTCAGAAGCTGTTATTTCAGCTCCCCTCCTCCACAAACGCATCTTTCTTGAGTTCATTGGGATGGTCTGATTTATCCCGCCGGACATGCAACAATATTACTGATGTATATGTCTCATTTCAACTTTAACTTGATATTCGATATAGGTTTGATATTTCTCTCGTTCTCTTACTTTAGTCTTCTTGATTCAGGGCACTCAGTATCTCGGGGAGTTGGCTGAGCGCGCCGACCTTATCAGGCCCCGTGCCCGTCGCGACTTACATGAAGGTGAGGTTCTTCGTGAACAACTCCAGGCGACCATAGACGAGGCGAAAGCGACACATGCTAAGGAGCTTTCAGAGTCTCAAGCTCGATGTGGGGATCTTCTGAAGGAGAAACAGGAGTTCCAGCGACTGACAAAGGACCAAGATAAAGAGATCCAGAAGCTGAAGGATGAGTTAAAGAAGTCCCGATCTGAACTTAAAGACGCCAAGGCACAACATGCTGCCGAAGCCTCCTCCTTCAAAGAAGACTTTCTCAAATCAGAAGAATTCGTCATGATTTGTGGCTCGAGAGCTTTTCACTACTTGGAGGTGGGTTTTGAGGGGGCAGTCGACCTCTTCAAGGCTCAAGGCTACCCTCCGGCCGGTGCTCCCACTGACTTCATCAACCTTGAGGACTTAGCGAGTCTCCCTCCTGACCTCTAGACCATGCTCTTTTACTTATGTTATTTTCTCCCTTATGCAGATGATGTATGCTCTTGGGCTATATTTGTTACTTACTGCACTGCTTTACTTTCCGTACTACTATGCCATTATGGATTTTGTGACGCTTATATTTGATTATTTTCTTTTGCGCACTTTTGGCATATATGAAACTCGCTTTATGCAACATTGAATATTTTGAATTTGAATTTACTTTTTCTTCTGAGTTTATCTCTGATATTATTAAACCACTAGGGCAAATAAAATCTCTGCCTTTCTTTCTCTTCTACTAGGCATACCTTAAGCAGGTAATATATGATTTTCGATCTCTTCACAACTTCTCCATTATTAGCTGCAACTTTGATAATAAAAACTCCACATCTCCATCTCGTAACTCTCTGCAAGAAGGCTATAAGGGTTCCACTCCTCCATTCCTAACTCCTCTGCTAGGCGAGACCTTTAGCAGGAAAATTTAATTTTTTCCCTGCACTCTGCTCCTCTACAAGGCGATGCCTTAGTAGGAAAATTTAATTTTTCTCCTGTATCCTTCTCCTCTACCAGGCGATATCTTAGTAGGAAAATTTAATTTTTCTCTTGCCCTATGTTCATCTACTAGGCGACGCCTTAGTAGGAAAATTTACTTTTTCTCTTGCACTATGCTCCTCTACTAGGCGATGCTTTAGTAGGAAAATTTAATTTTTCTCCTGCACTCTGCTCCTCTACTAGACGATGTCTTAATGGGAAAATTTAATTTTTATTATCATCACAATACAACAACATTCATGAATTGAAATGAAGAAACTGATTTTATTGAATTCCAACTGATTACATGAGAAAATTCAAAAACTGAAATATATCAACGATAGAATCAAGAATAATACTTCCTAAGGTGATAAGCATTCCAGGGCCTCTTCAAAGTCTTGCCTTGCGCATCCTCCAAGTAATAGGCTCCAGAGCTCAGCCTCTCGATTATTTTGAAGGGGCCCTCCCACTTTGAGTCCAACTTTCCTCTCTGCTCTTCTTGCACCTTTCTCAGGACCAAATTGCCTACTTGGAAGCTTCTCTGAATGACCCTTCGATTATAAGACTGTGCAATTCGATTTTTATAAGCTTCCATGTGAATGCTTGCAGACTCCCTCTTTTCTTCCAAAAGATCAAGGTCAGTTGCCTGTCTCGTCGCATTATCTTCATCATAAAACATTACTCTGGCCGATTCCAACCCAATCTTAGCCGGGATTACTGCTTCATTACCGTAGACCAAACTGAAAGAAGTTTCTTTGGTTCCTTCTCTCGGAGTGGTTTGGTATGTCCGTAAGACACTTAGTAGTTCATCTACCTAATTTCCTTTAGCATGGCCAAGTCGAACTTTTAGACCATGCAGCAGTGTCCGATTAGTCACCTCCACCTGCCCATTACTTTGCCGGTAAGCTACAAAGGTGAAGACTTGTTGGATCTTCATTTCTTTACACCAAGCTTGGATCTTAGCCCCTTGGGACTGTCTTCCATTACCGGATATCAGTCTCCTACGCACCCCGTATCTGAATACTATACTCTTCCACAAGAACTTTAGGACGTCATTCTCGATGATTCTAGCCAAAGGCTCTGCTTCCACCTGTTTCTTTAAAATAATCAATTGCTACTAATAGAAACTTTTTCTGTGCGGGAGCTATTGGGAAAGGCCCCACAATATCAATTTCCCACTGATCAAAAGGACAGGCGGATATGATAGTCTTCATCAGCGCAGCTGGCTGGTGACGCAAACGAGCGTGACATTGACAACTATCACAGGACATCACCAGTTTTTGGGCGTTATGCAGCACTGAAGGCCAACAGTAACCGGCAAGCATCACCTTCCTAGCCAACACATAAGCCTCCAAATGATTTCTACAACATCCCTCGTGAACTTCTCGGAGCACATAATCAGCCTCTTGATAACTCAAGCATCGAAGCAGCGGCCCTGCGAAAGACCTTCGATACAACATTTCTCCGACAATCATATAGCGCGCACACTTTATCTTTAACTTACGAGCTTCCCTAACGTCCTCAGGAAGCTTTCCATCATTTAAGTAACTGATCATGACTGTCCTCCAATCCTCTTTTTCTTGTTCCACAGTAGGTGAACTCGTGTGAGGTGTGAGTTCGACTTGGAATACCACATCCCTAGTCTTCCAACTTCTCATCGCTCTAGCCATTTTGGCTAGAGTGTCCGCCTTTTCATTTTTTTTCCTGAGAATCTGTTTGAACGTAATCTCTGTGAATTTCTCTCTGACTCTGTCTATATCTTGAGCATACTCAATAAGTTTTTCATCTTTCACATCATATATTCCCTTCATCTGTTGTGCTACCACCTGTGAGTTTCCCACGTTTCTGGCTGCTCGAAGTCCTACCAGCACAGCCTCATACTTTGCCTCATTGTTGGATGCTCGAAAGTCCAACCTTACCGTTAACTTCACATCTTCCCCAGCTGGCAAAATCAGTACTACTCCCATCCCATTGCCATCCTTCGACGCGGAACCATCCTCATATACTTTCCAAGGATCTTCATTCTCCTGATGCACAGTCTCAGCCAGAAAATCGGCTAAGGCTTGCGCTTTAATTTCTGTTCTCGGCTCATACTGGATGTCATATTCTCCCAACTCAGTAGTCCACTAAACCAAACGGCCAGACATGTCTGAATGAGTTAAGATCTTCCCCAATGCACTGTTGATAAGCACCATAATTGGATGAGATAGGAAAAAGGGTCTCAAATGTCTCGTTGTCATCACTAAGGCCAGAGCCAATTTTTCCAACCCTGAGTACCTTATCTCTGCCCCCTTGAGTGCATGTGAAACATAATAAACTGGCTGTTGAGTTGATCCCTCCAGCTTGACAAGGACCGAACTCACGGCTCCCTCGGTGGCAGATAAATATACCCACAAAGGCTCACATGCTGCCGGTTTGGCCAGGACAGGTAGCTCAGCAAGGTACTTCTTCAACTCTCTAAAAGCTTTCTCGCAGTCCGAATCCCATTCAAATTTTTTCGTCTTATGCAATGTCCGGAAGAACGGTAAGCTTCTGTGAGCAGACCTCGAGATAAACCTTGCCAGCACAGCAATCTTCCCTGTCAACTTTTGCACATCTCTGGGTCCTTGGGGAGAAACCATCTCTTGGATATCTCGGACCTTCTCAGGGTTAGCCCCAATCCCTCTCTCCGTCACCATATAACCTAGAAACTTCGCACTTCTCACCCCAAAGATATACTTCTGAGGGTTCAACTTCAGCCCATAGGATCTGAGACTGGAAAAGGTCTCCACTAAATCAGGTATGAGCTGGGTTGAATCCTTTGACTTTACCATGATGTCGTCCAAGTACACTTCGACATTACTTCCCACCTGCTCAAAAAAGAATCTATCCATCAATCGTTGATACGTGGCTCCGGCATTTTTGAGTCCGAAGGACATGACCACGTAACAGAAAAGTTCCTTCAGAGGTGATGAAACTCACTTTATCTTGGTCTTCCACAGATAGGGGGATTTGGTGGTACCCCTGATAAGCATCCAACATGCACAGATATTGATGTCCAGCTGTGGAGTCTACCAACTGGTCTATCCGGGACAAAGGATAACAATCTTTAGGACATTCCTTGTTGAGGTCTCTAAAGTCCACACACATCCTCCACTTCCCTGAACTCTTTGGGACTAGGACGACATTCGATAGCCAAGCAGGAAATTGCACTTCCCGAATGTGCCCAGCCTCAAGCAATTCACCTACCTCTTTTCGTATAACCTTATCTTTCTCAGGTCCAAAGTGTCTTTTCTTCTATTTTATCGGGCGAACATTCGGCAAGATGTTCAACCGATGCTCCGCCACACCCGGGATCGTCCCGGTGAGCTCTTGAGCTGACCAAGCGTACACGCTGAGATTGGCCTGTAAGCAAGTAATGAGTTCCTCCCTAACCCTTGGGTCAAGGTCAGGGGCTATTCTGAGCATCTTCTTTTCGGGTCCCAGCACTATGACCTCCGGCTCTTCATCCATCACCTCCTGAACCTCCCTCCACCCCACGGGCAACCCGCTCCTTCCCCTTCTGATCATATTAACCTCCACACGTGCCCTCTTTCCCTCTTATTTTATTATTTCTTCATAACACCGACTTGCAACTTTCTGGTCTCCGCACAGGATTCCAACCCCCTTACCCACAGGAAACTTCAGCTTCTGATGATATGTGGACGCTACTGCTCTGAAATCCTTTAGGGCTGGTCGCCCCAGAATTCCATTGTACGCTGATGGGGTGTCCACCACGATGAATGTTGTCATTTTTGTTACTCAACGAGGCTCATGTCCCAAAGATAGAGGAATGACAATCTGACCTAATGACGGAATGACATGTCCTGCAAACCCATAAAGAGGAGTAGAGATCGGCTCAAACTCGAGTCCTTCCACCTTCATCTGGTCAAGAGTGCTCTTGAACTAGATATTCACAGAGCTTCCATTATCAATAAAGATTTGTGCCACATCGTAATTGGCAACGGTGGCTGTCACCACTAAGGCATCGTTATGTGGAGCCACAACGCCTTCGGAGGTCCTCCGGCCCAAAACTGAAGACAAGATCCTGGGGTAGGTCCGCACCCCTAGATATTTCAAAGTTTTCCAACCTCCTTCCATGCGCTTTCCAAGCTCGCCAAGAATCTCCATCAGTAGCACCCCCCGAGATCATATGAATAATTTCTCTCGTAGGGTGGTTATCCTCAATCGTTCCCCTCCTCGGTTCAACGGGCTCCCGAGGGACATCCTGATCTCGACCTCCCCTCCTCGGCTCGTCAACCCTCTGATTTATCCACGGAGGGCCTCGACCTCTCCTAGCTGACGGACGAGATCTCTGTTCACTCCCGGATGAGGATCCATCTTGCCTGCCCAGCGGCGGAAACTTAGCACTGCTTTCCACCCTCTACGACTTTTCTCCCCTCTCCCCCGATTCCCTCACCTCCATCACCTTA
Source organism: Primulina tabacum (assembly GCF_025594145.1). Lineage (NCBI taxonomy): Eukaryota > Viridiplantae > Streptophyta > Magnoliopsida > Lamiales > Gesneriaceae > Primulina > Primulina tabacum. The sequence goes on along the minus strand of NC_134558.1, from coordinate 32,860,838 downwards.
TCCTGATTCCTATTCAGAGAAACATGTGATGAGAATTGTCATCTATTTCTAGTTCTATCCTCCTCCCTTTCACTTGCACCCCTCTTCCTTCCTCCTCGCTCCACTCCCTCAACTCTTCTTCCCCCAGGACGCTGCTCCAACCTCTTGTGCCGCTGGGCGTCCTCAAGATTCACACACTTTTTCACCCGAGCTAACAGATCATCATAGCTCGACGGAGGTTTCTTGACCAGAGATTTGAAAAACTCTCCTCCCCTCAATCCTTGTGTGAAGACGCTTATCATGATGTAAGGGGTGGCCGCTGGTATTTCCAGTGCTACACTGTTGAAACGCTAGACAAATTCTCGCAAAGTTTCAGCCTTTTGCTGTTTCATCACGAACAGACTCAAATAATTTTTCTGATGCCTCTTGCTGCTAGCAAATCGGTGCAAGAAAGCTGTAGAAAAATCATCGAAAGAGTGTATGGAATTGGGCTGCAAGGTGTTAACCATTGTTGAGCTGACCTCACCAGCAGCGCCCAGAAACACCCTGCACCTGACCCCATGTGAGTACTAATGTAACAGGGCCGCATTCCCAAACCTCCCCAAGTGTTCTTTAGGGTCTGTATGTCCGTCATACTCTCCTACGTTTGACTGTCGGAAATTTGGAGGAAGCTCTTCTTCCAAGATAAAGGACTCCCTCTGTTGGGTACTGGCGCTCTGCTCCCCAACTGCTGCCTCAACATCCGTGTTTCCTTCGACATATCTCCCATCTCCATATTCCATTCGCTTGGGAGGAGCTGTGTCTCTTCGATCCTGCTCTGCTGGCCCTCAACATTTTCCTCTCGCTCCTGGCGAGAGGCCTACTCTTCAGCGAACATAGACTCTTGGTTCCTCTTCATGGCCTCATCCACTGTCCGGGTAATAAATTGGCCAAACTGTTCAAGGGTCAAGTTCCCCACATTCTCATTGGGACGGGGTTGCTCGGCCCTGGTCTCGTGACGAGGTTGCTCAGTTCTTGTCTCCTGACGGGGCTGTTCCTGCCTCGTCTCGAGACGAGGCTGTTCCTGCCTTGCCTCAGCATGGGATTGTTCAGGTCCCTTCTTAGGACGAGATGATGCTGAGTTAACTCTTCTGCTCCCCCTCCTGCCTATCATCTCTACGTCTCAACTCAAGTTTCCCACAGACGGCGCTAAGTGATACTCAGGGAAATTTAGGATCCGATTCCAGCAAGTGTCACTAGTCCAGACGCCGGTGTCAGAATTGTCTCGAGCCTGAAATCATGAATAAGACCGTTAGAAGGGGTCCAGGAGGGTGTCCTGGCGTAGCCCCTCTGATGCTCAAGTCAGAGACCGAGGATAAAAGTTGATGGCAGCTAAAGATGCCGCTGAAAAACAATATAGTGAATGAACTATCATGCGCTCAAACCTGTTATTTATAGGAGAATATCTGGGCCTTTGATGGGCCTGTCTTTCATTTGGGCTAGGGATGGGCCGGGACTAGTGGGCCCATCCATGGGGTATCAGGGTGAAACCTGATTCAATGCCTGAAAAGATTTCCAAGTAACGCAATCCAATATCTCAATCTTTTCCTCTCCAACTCAATACACCAATCCAAAGAAACAAACCACATTTCCCTAGCAGTACTCTGTTACCCGATCCATCATCCATCGAAGGAGAAAACTCGGGATATTGCGGAAAGCAGGAACAGAGAGCAGTATAAGGAAAAGAAAGTGTAAATTATACCCGATAAACTTCAATCAGCAGTGTTTCAACTTCTTCTCATATCCATGCAAAAGCTCTTCTTGAAAACATAGATGAAAAAATATCAGTTTCTTGAAAAAAAAGTATGGAGAATATTGGTTTTAACATATTAAACAAGACAACACCCGATGATGAATGGGTAACCAAATATCAGAGAGAAGAAGAAAACACAATCCATGCAAATATCACAGAAGAATGCAGAAGCAAAAATGACTCATTTCTTGAAAAAGAATGGTCTGACTATGGGTTTTAACGTCCATGCCACATTATATCTATATATATAATTAACTGCCTTTAACAAGTTTTTACAGTATGACTCTCAAAAAAAATAAAATGTTTTTACTGTATGAATGAGTGTATGCTACATCGGGATATTTATTCTCGGACTTTTTTTTTACAAAGTGATCGGTCGATCATCTCACTTAAAAATAAAAAAATGAATGTGGTGTTTATCAATATTTTTTTTTTAAAGTAAGATGATTGACCGATCATTTTATACAAATACATCGAAAGTAAAATTCTTGGTGTAGCATAGACTTACCTGTGTACAGACAAACTCTAAGTAAGTGAAACTTGAAAAATTAATTAAGGGAAATTTTGGCGCTTTACAGCCAATTTAAATTTTAATTAGAAATAATAAAATTTTATGAGATTTAAAATTTAAAACCCCTTGAAATCCAATATCACCGACTGTTACATAGAAACGGGCTAGAAATAAAACGGATGTTGTTAAATTTATTTTAAAATAAACGTACGATTCGTAAGTCAATGGAATATTTTATTTGTTTCTAATTCATGCATGGGATTTGATTAAATGTAAATGATTCCCAAAATTATGTACAAAATAAAAATATTTTTAGTACCCTTACGTACATTAATTACACAAAAACTCTCGTGAAAAGTTATCACGAATCAATATTGTAATATATATATTCTATTGTGGTTATTAATGAAAAATTTTTACTTTTAATATCAAAATATTATTTTTTATTATAAATATGGATCATATTAATCCGTCACACGGAATAAAGATATATGAGATTGTCTCATCACAAGAGACATATCCAATTAATTATTACTAGTGATCTAAATTTATTTTGTGGATTGAGAAGTCCCACTGAATCTAACATTCATGCAAATTTCATCCATGTCGCCAACTAAATAATCAGCCACAATGCTAGTTCATGATTTCTTATGTTCGAGTGCATAAATGGTATAAAAAAAACTCGATTCTTTATATTTCAATTGTTGTCTCATAATCCATCGTTTCATCCGACAAGTCAAGTGGGTTTTTGAAATTATACTTATACATGATAAACAGTAAGCTAATATTTTTCTCGAAATTTTTTGGAATTGATCCTGAATTTTAAGTATACTGTACATATCTATACGATCTCTACTAATTTTTAACCATAATTTTAAGGTTGCACACGCCGAGCATTTTAACCATGCATATATCAAATAACGTGTTTCAATTAATCGCATTTTAAAATGAATACATTCACGAGTAATGGAAGCGCAAATGAAAAAAACCACACATTCAAATTTCAATACAACTTTTTTAGTCTAGAAAATAAAAGTTTCATCTCTTAAAATTAATTTTACGGTCCGAAATTGAAGAAATTGGTAATTATGGTGGATGGATGAGCAACAGTAGAATTGCAAAAGATAAAGCCCAAAGAAAAAGGGCAGAATGAGAGACAGAGAAAGAAAAGGGAGCAAATGTGGAATTGTGTTACTTGTGTGACCTGCGGAGATGGCATCTAGAACAAGTTGATCATGTATATAACTCGGAATCGAGAACATCCTTCCGACGGCTCAACCTTACATATTCATCCTCATAATCCTTGCTACTACTGCAAGTTATGCCAGTTAAAGCATTCTTAACTAGTATAGATTTCACCAATGACATCACCTGAATGCCTAAATCAGGCCATGAAACACACAAAGTCCCTGGGATCTTCTTCAACTGACATCGACCCAACAGAGCAGCAGCCAAGCCATCCACCACACTTCCTGATGGGTAGTAATCTAAACCTTTTATAAGAGATGAATCTCCCGCCTCAGAATTTTTCCTTTCCAATGATGTTTCCAACTTGAAGGCACATGCCTCATCGAATGAAAGCTTACCTCGGAAGTTAGGGCTTTTAATAGAATCTAAAATCAAAACTCTCTGAGGTATGATCTTTTCACCGATGATCAACTTTGCTACTGTGTGAGATCTCTCTGAAGAAACAGCAAACTGAACCAAGACGATCATAATCAAATTATCATCATCATTGAAGGCATATATGTTGCATGATTTGTCTTTAAGTGAGGGTTCAAGAGAGTTTCCAGCGCAAGGGATCTCAGGGAGAACAAGTGTCCCAATAAGAGTTTTGGAGGACAAGTGGTGTAAAAAGTGAATGGATGGGGAAGATTTGGCGATTATTAGGAGTGAAGGAGAATAGCTACTCTTGGAATCGGCAGATGAGAACACCAGAAACGGAGATGGCAATGGAGGTGGCGGTGGTGTGAAGTTGTTGAGATCTTCCAACAAAAATCTCGATGGTGGTGGGATGTCTGTTATCACATCATCCATCTCTTCTATCGAATCTTGCAACCAAGATATCATTTAGTTTGACATAAGCAAGTTTTATGGTGTGAGCATTTGAGAAACAGTCATATGCCAAAATTAGCTCAGGTGCAAAGGAACCGTCAAGTTTTCTGAATCAGAGCCGCAGTACAAAATCAAATCATTCAAGGTACAACTAAAAATAAGAGAATAATAAGTTGTAGCACTAGTAAATTGAAGTGCTTTACCTACGTAATCTAGTTTTCAATCAAAATATTCATGAAAAACCTAAAATAATCCAAGCAAAATCATCTTATTGGCCGCTAAAGGTGTAACATTACCAAAAGTACAGTATTATGGAGTAACATAACAAAAACATTTTTCAAGCAGTTCGAAATTCTGGAATATTCAAATCCGTGAATACAGTTTGCATAATATTTGACATATGCCAAATTCATAAAGTAAATGTTAACTGATACAAAAATTGTGTAAGTCTACGATTCCACTCAGCATCTGTTTTTTATATAACTATTAGATGCTGAAAACTTAAGTTATTATAGCCAAACATCTTCAATACAAACTTCGACTCGGATAAAATTTTTCCTTAATTATGTAAAACAATGCTGCCTAAAGGAGCAACTACTTTTTGTAACATTGTATTTACATGAGAAATGGAATATAAAATAGATATGTTTACAGGAAAGGTTTCTCAAGATTGTAGTATTGGCAAAATTGCATCAGTAGGTAATAACTAAGAGTTTATGGAACATTCGGAGGAAAACAAACACATGGAAAACAAATAAGAAAGAAAACAATCAAATTTAGCATAATCAAACAAAATAACCAACATCTCTCCATAATTTTACACTTGAGAAAAAGTCAGAACATGTTGATGGAATTAGTAAAAAGCTGAAGCTAATTATCACAGCCTCAAACAAAGTAAGGTTTAGAATTTGGTCAGCAAAATAGCAAAATACCAATACACCTACAATTGGTATTCGCAAACAAGAAACCCCAAACAAAAGCATATTAGTTCTCCTTAATGCAAAATCACGTTTTTGAGCTGAGACATCATAAATTACTCAAAAATTGTTCTAAATAAAACAATCTGGCTTCATATACTGAAACAGGTAAACATATGCAACGTTCCAATAATTTCAAAGCATGCAACTAACTGTCAACACTACTGAGAGGAAGAATTAGAAGAAAACAAGAATAAAAGAGCTGAGACTGCATCTCTTAGACAACAAAAAATATGTAGAGTTAAATAGAGATCAAAAGAAAAGGAAAAAGAGCGCGACTAGCTACCAAAGAAAGAGCGAAGAAGTTATCCGAATGTTAATTAACTGGCGGCCCAGCTGCGGTTCTGTCTGGTTGAGCGGTCGGATCTACGGCGGAGAGGGGTAGCGGCGCCGAGGAGAGAAACAGAATCCCCAATGTGAAACAAAAATCACGTGTCTTTGCTACAAAAGCTTTTGTGGCACGTTACTCGAACATTTATGCTAAAAAAAAACCACTTGAACATTTTAATTTTAATTTTATTTTTTTTAATAATCGTTTTCTTTCGATACAGTCCTAGTGAACAAAATATTTTATAACATTCTTAACTACAATTTTTCAAAAAACTATAAATTTTTTTTTTTATTCACTCCAAACATTATCCATATATTATATCACAAAACTCTTGTTCGACGGATCTTCTATTTAGGTCATTTGTAGAAAATTATTACTTTTAATGTCAAAAATATTACTTTTTATTGTAAATATGAGCATAGCTAACATATCTCACAAATAAATATCCGTGAAATCATCTTACGAGAGACATACTCATATTATATTCTTATTGTTTTATTCGAAAGTTAATTATTATAGTATAAAAAATACATAAACTCATATGAAGCCGTCTCACGGTTCAATTTTGTGATATGAGTCTCCGATTTGATTCGATGCATAAAAAGTATTAATTCTTTGGTTGAAATTGTTACTTTTCATTACAAATATAGATCGGATTGACCTATATTACAGACATAAATCCGTAAAACTTACTCATACGATAAATATTGCTAACCAAACAAATTTTTATATAACAATCAAATAAAGTAAAATATTTCAATTTGAAAACAAATTGAACATTCAATTATACTTTTTAAGAATAAATAATAGTGACTTTTTAAAGTTGAAATCAAATTCAATTTTAAAATGTAATATATATCATTGTGTAACAATGTTTTTATAATCGAACCGGTTTGTCTTTTAAAAACTGTTAAATCAGTATGATTGTTCAATCGAACGATCGCACATGAAAATTATGTATATATACACCCACATATAGACAAATTATTTTAAAAATTAATATATACAACTTTTAAAATCAAATAACAAATTTTATTTTTTAAAAAAAATTAATTTTTAAAATTTTCATGGCGAAAAGGCGAAAATTTCATATCATTCCAAATATTGTGTAAAATAAATTCGGTTGGAAACTTGTTCTCAATTAAAACTTCAGAATTTCTCCTGTAAAAAAAAAAAAACAATAAAACATAATCAGTAAATATAATAAAAATAATAATTTATTAAATTTATAATTTACTCATCCATTTTTTTTTAAATTCAAAAGGTCAATGTCAAGGCCCATACTATAATAATATGTTGGCCCAAACTAGAAAAAACATCCTACCACCAATATGGAAGAACCTTACGGAGGATTAAGGATTAAAGCATTTTGATGAAACTAAAGTTATTTAATATTTTTCTTGATGATAAGATTCATATTTTGTGGATAAATGACACATAATATTTTGTTCTATTTATATCTGGAAATATTATTTTAGTCTTTTATTTATAATAAACATATTTTTAAAATTTAAAATTATATTAAGTTGTTGGATGCAATAATCGTCCATACTGAGTAGAACAATCGAAAAGTGTTGTTTGTGCTGTTGTGTAGTTTAAAAGATTTGAGTTGTACCATTATTAGCAGATATAAATTTTAGTAAAGCGGCAAACGCTCAACCCTGCAATTGATACCAAAGAAAATGTCACGGGTTCGATTCTCATTGATTGCAAGAAGTGCAATTATTAAGAGAAAAAATATTGGGTACAATAATTGTGCTTGATGAGTAAAGTAATCGAAACGTAACGTCTATACTGTTGTGTAGTTTTAAAAATTTGATTTATATCGTTACTACATACTATATTTTTTGCTATTTTTTTCAAGAAAAAATAGTGGAGGCTGGAGTATCATTTTTGCCACAGGAAATCTGATATGAGCCATGCCACCCAAAGAATTGAAAAGTGCCTCTAGGGAGGTGCATTTATTGGAAATCAATTCTCACAGAGTTAGGTGTAACATTACTAGTTCCTCAATGTGAGTTAAACATACTACTGTGAACATTCTTTCTCTTTTCTTTTTCTTTTTTCCCTTTTTCCTAAAATAAAAATAGTAAGAAATAATTATAAAAAATAAAATACTAAGTCAGAATACATTTTTTATTATTATCTAAGAGATATCTCAGTTTGATTTATATATTTTTTCTAAGTAATTACTAGGACAAAATAAAAAATTTTAATTTATATTTCATATATTCAAAATATAGATTAAGAATAGAGAAATATTCTGGATCTTCTTATAATTGGGGAAGTAGGAATGTGAGAGATAATTTAATATATACTAGTTAATCTGCACACGCGATGCCGATGCGTGTGTGTTGTGGGGACCCGGCTATAACTACATCAGTTCATAATCAATAATCTCAGCTTAACAGAATCAAAATCTCGGGCATTACATGTGTACAGTCTTTTTTATCATTATCCATGTTTTAATAAAATTATATATATATATATATATATATATATATATATATGTAAAACATATATTAAATATGATTACGAAACTGAACATTCTGGATGTCGGCCAGCCCGAGAAGGCAGTTCCAATTAACACATTTAACACACCATCAACTTCTTGACAACAAATTGTACACCACTTACTTATTTTTTAAAATGTTTTCATATCATCAGATGTTTCTATAATAATTAGTATGATAAAGAAAGTAATCGAAACGTGATATTTGTGTTGATGTATTGTATAAAAATTTTGATTTATACCGTTATCATCAGTTATAGTTTTTGGTAAAGGACAATCACTCGATCCTACAATCATTCCGTCGTTGGCTTGATTGATAATTCAACTACTTTTTGAAAGAAAAAAAATAGAGTAAATCGATTTATTTTGAAGCAAATAGCAATTATCCATAGCATCATCCTGGATTTGATGAAATTGAAGAAGACTGGCAGCAAGCGCCTGCACAACCGATTTATATCATGGTTAATCTATGAAAAATGCATGGATGCACTATACGAGTTGGAAGATGATATTGATGATGAAAACTTATTTGTAAAGGCAATTAAGTCATTCTTGACCCGACATGTAGGGATGTAAACGAACTAAACCGTTTGTGAGTTATTCGAAGCTTGATTCGATAAAAACTCGTTTGAGCTCGTTTAATGAGGCTCGTTAAGATAAACAAACCAAACTCAAGCTTTACAGTATTCGGCTCGTTAGCTAGGGAACATGTTCGTTGGTAAGTTCATGAGTAATCTTTAGATGAAAAAAATAGTTTTGATATTTAATTTATTGATTTTACATATTATTTATGAAATATATAGAAAAATCTATTAAATTTATTTATTATAATAAATTTACAAATTTTAATAAGAATAATATATTTTTCTTATATATATAATTTAATTTTTAATTAATTTAATGAAAATTTAAATATATAATTCATATTTATTAAGCTTGTTTAGGCTCGATAAATGTTTGAATAAGCTCGTGAGTCATGCATATATTCGTTAAATAAAACTTGAGCTCGGCTCGATTATAAACGAACCAAGTTCAAACATTCAAGAGTTCGGCTCGGCTCGACTCGATTACATCCCTATCGACATGGCAATCCCTTTTACGAAGATGGCTCGAAGACATAAATTAGCTTGGATTAGGAGTTTTTCGATTTTATTGTAGCTTATTAAGTACAATCTTGTTTGTGCTGTCAGATTTGTAGACTTATGATGATGTTCTTTGTTGGTTTTTTAATTAAAATTTGGACATATATAATATATTGCTTCTGATTTGTTGAATTTTAATTTATATCTGGATATTAGTGCTGATACGTAGGAATGTAAACGAACTAAACCGTTCGTGAGCTATTCGAAGCTCGATTTGATAAAAGCTCGTTTAATGAGGCTCGTTAAGATAAACAAACCAAACTCAAACTTTACAGTATTCGGCTCGTTAGCTCGTGAACATGTTCGTTGGTAAGCTCATGAGTAATCTTTTAGATGAAAAATAATAGTTTTGATATTTGATTTATTGATGTTGCATATTATTTATGAAATATATAGAAAAATCTATTAAATTTATTTATTATAATAAATTTACAAATTTTAATAAGAATAATATATATTTTTTAAATATATAATTTATTTTTTAATTAATTTAATGAAAATTTAATGTATAATTCATATTTATTAAGCTTGTTTAGGTTCGATAAAAGCTTGAATAAACTCGTGAGCCATGCATATATTCGTTAAATAAAGCTCGAGCTCGACTCGATTATAAACAAACCAATTTCAAACATTCAAGAGTTTGGCTCGGCTCGACTCGACTCGACTCGATTACATCCCTACTGATACGTGGTTATATGAATTTCATGTTTGTCAATGTTAATTATTTTGAACTAAATTTGTAGGTAAAATATATTGTGGATTGTTCACACTTAGGTTATTCTTCCTAGTCTGATGATGAGATTGAGGAATGGAGGCTATATCAGCAAGCTCGTAAAAGAAAAATATTTAGCATTGATAGAACTAGGGCTGTAAAAAAATATCGAAATTTCGGTATACCATGCATACCATATCGAAATATACCGATATTAACGGGATACAAAAAATTTCGGTACCGAAATACCGAAAATTTATTATAATAAAATTATTTTGTTGTGATTGTGAAGAGATTAACAATTTTTTTAAAAAAAATTTCGGTATTGACGGTATTATATCGATACCGTACCGAAATTGCGGTATATTGAATTTTTTTTGTTAAGAACGGCATGTAATTTATGTCATACTGAAATTTCGGTACGGTATCGGTATTCATTTTTCCGTATCGATACCGAAAAATTTCGATATGATATACGGTATTATTAAAAAAAAAAATGGGTATATCGTATAGAACCTGGCTTAGATAGAACACCATGTAACATATAAGCTTTTACAAAAATAGTGACTAAACATTGTGCTCGAATTTCGGAAAACTGTCGGATCACAATGAATGCTTTTAGAGTACTTTGTAACATACTTAGACAAAGACATTATATATCAGAGTATTATCAACTCAAATGTGGAATGCCTTGACATCAAATTGTTAAAAGTTTATTGATATAAAAATCATGTCTTTTTTTGCTTTCAACATTGTTAATGAGATTTGTATGCTTTAAATTTTGTACATTTTAAAGCACTTGTAAATTTTATTTTATTTTTTTTGCTTTCAACATTTTAAATGATAATTTGTATGTTTTAAATTTTTATTCATTTAATTATGCAATAAATGAGAATAAAATAGTTATCTGGACTCAAATTTATATAAAAACATCTTTTAAAAAAATTATTAGGTTTTTTATAATAACACTTTTATGAAAATGTTTTTAAAATAATTATCCAAACGAGCCCTTGTCACTCGCCAGTTTTAGTAAAGTATAATTGTTGGCCAACTCAGAGGGGATATTAATTAATATAATTAATTAATACGTAGGCATTGGGAGTAGACTTTCACATTGCACAGTAATGACTAATGACACTGATCTTGAAACTCGCAGTTTGCCATAAAAACCAGACAGCTACCCATTTCCATCCTTTTATCATTATACCTAGTTTGGGTCAGTGTAAAATGTAAATACATAAAAGACTAATTCAATTTAATCAAATTATATTTGTACTTTTTTATTGGTGATAAATATTTATTGTTATAAAATCTACATACATACTCTCGATCCAAAGTTGTTTTCAGAACAATTCAAAATTTGACATCTACTAGCTAGCTATATTCTTTCCCAGCATTCGCGGTGTTAAGATTTGGACATGTGTTTTTTGACAAAAATTGTAGGCAAAAAAATTGTGCCTATGTTCACATTGTCCAATACAAACGTCCGCACTACCGTCCGATTGATGGCTACCGAAGTTTGAATCTACATTTGACTTTCACATTTAAGAGTTTGCTATATATAGAGCTCATTTGCTCATTTTCTAATCATTCAATCCTAACTTTCTAAGCATCTCAAGTTCAAGACAGCAACTCAAGTGAGAAGAAAACATTTGAGTGTTATTCTTATGTGTGTTAAAGAACATATTTTCCCGATTATACTCGGAGTTGAAATTGTGAGATTGAGTATTGTATACACTTGCAATATTTTCTCTTTATAATAAAGATTTGCAGCTCCGTGGACGTAGCATATCTTGGGTGAACCACGTAAATCTTTTTGTTATTATTTTATTCCGCGTATTTTTTATCATCACAATTACGATCGTTTCGGTGTAATTTCCCAACAAGCGGAACATTCAAAGAACTCTTCTCGATGAAAGAATCATTAATGGATTTCGAATTCTTTATCATGCTTGTTCCAATCATTCGCGGAACGTTCGCAGAACTCGCCTAGAGCTCATGATAAGGAGCTTAACCTCCGATTAAAGAAACGATGGATTTCGAATTCTTTGTAAGAGATGTTTTATTTTCAATATACAAAAGCTTGAAACATTCTTTTTGACGAAGAAAAGCACCACATGAGCTCATACTTATCAATTTAATCCCAACAAGTTAAGGACCATGGCATACGTGCACACACAATGTATTTAATTAACTGTAATAAGTAAGAAAGGGACTTTATTGTCTTCAAGTTTTTGAACCAAAAAACTCGCACATTTAATTCAGAAGCCTTTGGGTTTTTTGGCCGATGTGTCAGAAATCTTGTACAGTTGCACGTGAAGCTGTTTTTATATATAAAATAAGAGTCAGCAAAGCATTTAAGTGTCAACATCCTCCAAGCAAGGCCTAGCTGCCATAATCAATATCGGCCATAAAACAAAGATCCGACTCCGAGCTAATCCAAGAAATTTAGTTAGCTGACCATTATTCTATATTTCTAGAAAAATTTTGATATGAAATTTGAATTTTCGGAACAATCCCAGGTAGACTTCATAACTAGTTGTGGTCTACATGTAAGCATTCCATCTAATAGGTCGTGTAAGGTATGGGCGAAGAAAGAGACGTCCGCTCGCTCGTTATAAATTAGATTAAGATGCATGCTATTTTAGCTTTTGAAATCAATTGTTAATCATATCATAATTGCGTATCGGTGTCATGAGTGATTTTGGGCAGATACATATTGAAGAGGCTACACTATTTTGAGGTATGTCCTAATGATTTTGATTTAGGTGTTAGTTTACTCCTAACTGCAAACCAAGAAGCTGTAAAATAAAATCTCTATCTAGAGGAATGTTGTCCCCATGGTGTGAAAGAAGTTCCAAAAATTGTCTCAAAGTGGAGCCTAACTCAAAGTTAAAGTCGATATCTAAACTTGAAAAGAGGAAAGACAAATCATCAGACAAGGAAAATTTAAAGGGGCCTCTCGTGTCTAATTCCAAACACATAAAAAGACAATAGATGGAAATTTAGTGGGGAACTATGGCAAAATACAAACAAGGCAAATTTGCAATCAAACCAACAGCTATCCCTTTTGGAGGCAACATTTTCTGTCAACAAAAAAAAGAATCCATTTGGCAAAAAGACTACCATCCAAGAATGTGATAATAGATGCAAAAGGGGCAAAACGACATCGACAACACAATTGTGTAAAAAAAATAGTAACAGTTTCGTTTCGTCGTCTTCGTATCGTGTTCGATCAACTGTTAGTCAAATTTGGAGATTTTGTTTATGCTTAAACAGAGAACTTGGTGAGTTGCATTATATCAATCAATGTAAATGGTCCACGTAGTGACCAAATTTCTTCAAGATTTTACATCCCATTAAAAGGATAAATCCTGTCTTTACGAGGGCAGTGACATGAGACACATAGAGAAGATTGCACATAAGGTATTTTGTTACAATAATGGTCATATATGTAACTTACTCACCTAGATCATTCAATTTAACCACATGCAAGAAGCCAAAAACACAGTTGGATTCACTGCAAAATTCACATGAAAGGCTGCCCTCGGCTGATGACAAGACAGAGAATTAAAGTTCTTCATATTAAGAGTGTACTGGAGAGAGTCATTTCAAGCTATTTGAAATCATTGGTCTTATACATTCTTAACCATTTGTAGAGTGGGCCTTATCTGTATCCCCATTAGAGAAGCAGCTTTATATTTATGAAGAAGACAGGAGAGTAAGTAAAGAATGGGTTTTTTCTGAACTTTAATTATCTTCGAATCATGTTGGCCTCCCGTAGGTCCCATTTAGTCTTTCGAACGATCCAACGATCGATCAAAGCAAAAAAAAATAACATAAAGAATAAGGAGATTTTCATGTGCTAGGCGACTAAAGTATCTTCAACTTTAAAGGGCTCAAAAAAATCTGATTACAAGCGAGTTTTAGTTCCCCTATAAAGTGCAGTGCCTTCTGTAATAAAGGCCAGAGAAGTTATTGGGCAAAGACAGCTAAGCAGTACTTTCTGTGAAGACTTCTATGCATGTAATTAGAGCCAAGTAGGTATAGTGCATTTGCTTGCATCTATTCAAGAAGATTGCAGATTGCCCAATAACAAATTAAATCGGTACCCTGCAAAAGGGTTCAGCCTTTCTTGGATAAAAGAGTTGTAAATTGCTATTTTTGTACCACTTTCAACAATGGATTCTTCAAAAATCCATGAAGAAACTGAAGAATGTAGCAGCAATGAATCGGGGTGGACGATGTATATCGCATCACCAGACCGAGAACTCGATTACGATGATTATGGAGATGAAGAGGAGTATAGCAACGGTGGACAAACATACACAAAAGATCCCAAAAAAGACGCCCATGAGGATGTCGATAGCGATGACTCGATGGCTTCTGATGCATCCTCTGGCCCAAGTTATCAAGGCCATTTATGCGAAAATGTCGACAGAATTCACGGTTCCGGCCATGCAGGGAGCAAAAGAGGAAACAAACAAGTTGACAAGAAGCATCAACAGCAGGAGAGGAAGAAACAGGTTGAGCAGAAAAAGGAAGCAAAAGACAAGGATGGAAGCAAGAAAAGAAGTGCTGCAAAATCAAAGAACAAGTAGCATCCTTTTTTTTCCTCAGCGAGGAATATGCACAAGCTGGTATATGCATCCACTTTGTAGTTTTCGATTCCCTGTTTTGTGAAATATATCAAGTATCAAAACAGCTTGTGCTAACTGTGGCTTTTGAGTTCTGTAAAATCTTCACTTGTAAAGATGCAAAAAACTCACTTTTGCGGCACTATGCTGAATGTATCCAATTTTTACACATTCAGGTTAGTTGTCTGTCATGCTCACGCATATCTGATTAATAGATTTAGCATATACTTTCTTTTTTAAACACAATTAACAAGAGGAGCAGATAGTAAACAAAAACATATATTCGTTGACAAAATTGGTAACTTGGAATTTATACAATGTCCTTCCTTGTTTACTATGCTTAAATGCATACTATTCATCACTCATCAGTACAGTGAAATTGAGCAACTACAGTGGAGCAACCTCTGTATCCATTTCTTTATGCTCCAGGCCTTTGTGTTCGACGCAATTTGTAACAATAAACCAACAACATGCTGCCTTAATAGATATAAAATGGATACACAAGTTCCTGTGGGGACATAATGAATCTGAATTAGTGGGATTCGTAGTTTGGTGAAAATGACGTTATGGTTTCTTATACCATACGACAACGATGACCAAAAAAGGCAACAATGAAACATACCATTGTGAAGATATTTCACTACAGTACCCATATTTTAACTCCAAATGTAGACTTGCCTTCTGGTCGCATGTGTTAAATGAAATTAGAAGAAATAAAGATCAACACAAAATTTCCTTCCGGATTAATAAAGAAACTAACCTTAGCTAGAAAACTAGTTCTTTCTGAAAACCAGGAATAGAAATTAGAAAAACGTGGATTGCTACAAGAAGTTAGGGATGAAGGCAAAGACAAACCGATTTGGTTGGATCAAACAAAAACCAACCCCAACCCTTGAGTGGAGAAATTGCCCAAAAATTCCACTAAAGTTTGGGCTCAAAAGTAAGGATTATGCCCTGCCTGACACATTAATTTGAATATTCATATTTATTCCAGGAATGAGGTAGACTGTTTCCACAACAACCCAAAAGAAAACATACGGATGGATGAAGACATGCATCACAACATATACACATACATTAATACATAAACACAGAAAGAGAAATGCTAAACTATCCAAGTTCAAATATTCGAAAATACCCATATTCATGGTTCAAGAAATCATAGACAGTGGGGGTCGTAATAAAACTTATGCTGATAGACGACAATGTCTTCAGATAAAGACTCCTGTAGAGAGATGAATTTAGTTTCACTCACGACAGAGGACTTGGCTTAACATTATGACTATCAATGGATTAATGGGCTAAACAAAGAGTCTTAAGCAACAAAGTGATCCCTTTAACCCCTTCCCCAAATGAGCTGGCCATCTTAACTCCTGTATGCTTCAACATAAGCAACAAAGTGCGAATTTATGAAATAAACTGGTTTCGGTTTATACTGTGCTACGAGGCTGGTTGTTTTTCGATTGTGTGATTGATGAACAACGCCGGTGTCGACCAAACCCGGTCTCGGGGCGTGACATTTTAGTGGTATCAGAGCCGACCACTCTTAGTACGGTGTGGTTCGGGGACGAACCAAGCGGAAGCTGGTGGGCATGTGAGGCCCGGGGCCGAAGAGGGCGGGGGGTGATCGTCGATGCCATGAGATTGCACGGACAATGAGCGGCTCCTGGCAGGCTTCTAGGTGGAGGGAACATGAATGAACCAATCCCGCACCGGAATGAGAGGGATTCCGAGACTGTTCAATGTAATGGACTGTACAGTTGAAGAGAGCTTAAAAGATTTGATTGGTACTACTCATATCACGAAGGTGCATCTTCTTTTCGGTAGCTCATCACATAAGAACTCCAAAGTTAAGCGTGCTTGACTTAAGGCAATTTTGGGATGAGTGACCTCCTGGGAAGTTTCCCAGGTGCGTGTGAGTGAGGATATAAGCACGCTGGAAAGACTCGTCTTGATACAGTGAGGACAGTCGTCGAATCTGGGACATTTTAGTGGTATCAGAGCCGCCAGGTTCATAATCCGATTGGAAAAAATCGAGTTTCAAAAAAAAAATATATATCAAATTTCGAAAAATAAAAAATAAAAAAATTCGGCCAAACAGCCCCTACGCGCGCCGCCGCGTTTTTCGCCGATTCCGGCCGCGTCCGATAGTGTTTCTTTGATCGGAGACCGGATCTAGAACCGTCTCGATGAGACGAACAAAAGCCCTCAAACAATTTCATATTTCGCGTTCGGATGAAACGGAAATTTCAGATCTACGAATTTGGCGTATGAACCCTAACCCGAAAATTATTTTGTCCAATTACCCTATAAATCTTACTCCGATTTTCAATTAATTTTACCCAAACAACCTACGATCCATGGGTAACTTTTCCCAACAATAAATTTTGGGATCGGATCAAGAAATAAAAAACGCCCAATTTCAAGGGAGTTGACCGATTTTGAGCGAGTTCCGGCCAAATTAGGCAGTTTTCCGACCGATTCTGGCCATGCCGTCACCGGTTCCGTAACCCTTACCCCGTCGCCGACATACGCCTCTGCTCCGACCGTACTCCGGCGAGTCAACCCGGCGAATCAACTCGGCCGAATCATCGAGTCAACCCGCCAGCTTTAACCTCCTATTTTCGGAAATTTTTCGAAAAATGCATATATATTTCGATACCCTGCTCTATTAGTTCCTGATATTTATTTTATCCTATTTTTGATATTCTGAGCATTTCCTTTCTTTATTGTTTCAGGAAATGGCTCGATTCCGTGTCACCGCTCGTAAGAAAGTGACCCGATTACTCTTAGGGAGACGACCCAGCTGGATAATCACCGACCTCGCACGCGCGCTCAGGCTGCTATACGTTTAAAAGAATTGGCCCTCATGAACCAGGATGCGACTATCAAGAGGCTGAGAGCTAGTAATCTCGAGAGGAGGCAGCAAGTGGAAAATCTGACTACCAAACTAGAGGCAGCCGAGAAAAGGATTGACGAAGTCTTCCAAATGTTCGAGCTCACTAAGGAGCAAAATTCCGAGCTTTGAGACTCGTTAACCATAGCAATGGGTCAAGCCAAGCGGGCTAGGGAAGAAATGGATAGGCGCACCGTGGAGTTAACTGAAGCACGACTAAAGGACAAGAAGAGGATTGAAGAGTCATGGGGCATGATGATGAAGTTGTCTGAGAGTAATCAAAGGCTATCCAAGGAACTGGACAAAGGTAAAATGAAGAAAAAAGAGCTCCTCGAGAAAAATAAGGCAAATGGTATACATGCAAGAAATGAATTGAATGACGCGATAGGAAAGATTCTGACCCACAGGGAACAGATTGCTGAGTTGGAATCGGAAAATCATAGTCTTCAGATGCAGCTGGCAGATTTCTTAGGCCCAGAGATGCCTGATGACCCCGAGGAGGAAGAAGCCCCACCTGATGTGGCAATGGGAAATGGCGAGATAGCAGATTAGAACGTTTAGTGGACCATTTTTTTTTAGTAGTTTCTTTCCGTTGTTGCTACATTTTCTTTTGTTCAGTACATTTTTATTTTATCTAGATTGGTCATGTTCACTTATTTTTCCTGTTTGAGAAATCAATAAAATATTTTATTTGTTCCATTGATTTCAATTTACTTCTATGCAATTTATTGCATGAATCCTACCAGTACAAATTCTTAGATCTTGTGATTGTAGGAAATGGCCGGCAGACCCCCAAGACAGAACCGCAACCCGCGTTACGCTAATACCGATCGCGAAAACAGGCAAGAAAATAGACAGGAAAACTAGGAAGGAGGATCGACAGGAGAATGGACCCCCGCCTGCCATCAATCTAAGCCGAGCCGATCTTATGGCCATATCCACCATAGTGGCGACAACACTGCAAGGATTGGGAAATCCGAACGCCAATCAATCACCTCCACCACCACCACCGAATGGAATAAAATTCCATTATGAATCCCTTCGTAAGAACTAGGTGTCCGACTTTCAGAGGGGATGCCGATCCTGAAATTGGCCAGAGTTGGCTAAAGAGCGTCGAGACTCAACTGCGACTCTATTGGAAGTCCCCGAGGCACTCAAAGTAGATGTGGTTGTGCCTTTTTTAGAGGACAGAGCAGCTAAGTGGTGGGAAGCAGTCTCACCAGCCATGATCGCTACTGGGCCAGTCACATGGCAGAACTTCCGAGAGACATTTCTGAAACAGTACTACCCAGCGGAAGTCAGATTGCAGAAGTTGAGTGAATTTGAAAATCTCACTCAAGCTCCAGATATGTCCGTAGTGGAATACACATCTCAGTTTAATGCCCTTGGATCGTATGCTCCGGCAATCATGGCGGACGAAGTTTTGAAGCTGCACCGGTTTAAGAGAGGATTGAACAGTCGAATCCAGTCAGCCTTAGCAGTTTATCAGCCCGCCAATTTTGCAGATCTTATGGGCGCAGCTATTCGAGCTGAAACCGACATTCGCCGAAGAGAGGGGGAATATAAGAACAAGCGCCCTCTTACTGGTCAGTCTTCACAGGGTGGACAAAAGTTCAGGAAGCCCAGTCAATCAGGCGGACCTTCTCCAGGGCAACCCTCCACGGCAAACCACCAAGGACTCAAGCCGTGCCCAACATGGAATTTCAGACACACAGGGGAGTGCCGAAGAGCTAGTGGTGTGTGCTTCGGATGTGGGAAATCAGGGCACCGAATCGCAGAATGTCCTACTGCCGCCAATCAAGCAGCCGGGCCCAACAAAGGAACTGGGTCGAAGGTGGGAGCTAACCCCAACAAACCAAATGAGAATAAGCCTAATGCCAGGGTATTTGCTATGAATCAAGAAGAGGCGGACGACGCCAATGAAGTCGTATCAGGTACCATCTTACTTCAAAAAGTACCTGCCTATGCATTGTTTGACTGTGGTGCTACGCACTCTTTTGTGTCTAAGAGGTTTGCTAAGAAAGTAGGACTTAAGCCCGAATCTCTAACTGAACCTTTTCGGATAGCCACACCTACGAGTAAGACCATAGAAACTCATGAAATTCACAAGGATTGTAAGATCGGTATCGCTAATCAGACTTTCAGTGCCGACTTAATACAATTGGTTATGGTCGATTTCGACATCATTCTAGGGATGGATTGGTTAGCCAGTAATAATGCCATAGTGGACTGTAAAGGAAAAATAGTTAAGCTCCGAACCCCAAATCAGGCAGAGATCGTGTATCATGGTAAATCCAAAGAACGAAAATCACTCCTTTCCGCTTCCCAGGCATGGAAGGCCATGAAATCCGGAGACGATATCTACCTAGCAATGGTCAACGAAGTGCAAGGAGAAGTCGAAATGAGGATAAAAGACATCCCAATAGTATGTGAGTTCCCGGATGTTTTCCCAGAAGAACTCCCAGGGACAGTTCCGGACCGCGAAGTTGAGTTCGAAATTAAGCTGGTTCCTGGATGCAGCACCAATCTCTAAAGCACCTTACAGGATGGCGCCAGCTGAACTCAAGGAGCTAAAAGAGCAACTCCAAGAATTGCTGGACAAAAAGAAAATTCGACCTAGTGTGTCCCCATGGGGAGCGCCAGTACTCTTTGTGAAGAAGAAAGATGGGAGTATGAGATTGTGCATCGACTATAGGGAACTGAACAAGATCACTATCAAGAACAAGTACCCTCTTCCGAGAATAGACGATCTATTTGACCAGCTCAAGGGAGCCGCAGTCTTTTCTAAATTGGATCTGAGGACTGGATACCACCAACTGAAGGTCAGGGCTGAAGATATCTCCAAAACAGCTTTTCGGACAAGATATGGGCATTATGAGTTCACAGTGATGCCTTTTGGGTTGACCAATGCGCCTGCAGCCTTTATGGACCTAATGAACAGAGTGTTCAAACCATTTCTGGACCGGTTCGTAGTGGTATTTATTGATGACATCCTCATTTATTCGCCCAACGACGAAGAACATGAAGAGTACCTCCGCCTTGCACTACAGACACTGAGGGAGAAAGAGCTATATGCTAAGTTTAAGAAATGTGAGTTCTGGCTTAAGAGTGTATCCTTTTTGGGACACATAATCTCTGAAGCAGGAGTATTAGTGGATCCCAAGAAAGTGGAAGCAATTACAGAGTGGCCAAAACCTAAGAACGCCACCGACATCAGAAGCTTCCTTGGACTAGCAGGTTATTACAGAAAGTTCGTTTAAGGGTTCTCTTCAATCGCCATACCACTGACTAAACTCACTCAGAAGAATTCCAAGTTCGTCAGGGACGAAGGTTGCGAGAAAAGTTTTCAGACATTAAAATAAAAGCTCGCATCCACGCCAGTACTAGCCTTACCCACTGAAGACAAGGAATTCACCATCTACAGTGACGCTTCTAAGGAAGGTCTGTGATGCGTACTCATGCAAGAGGGAAGAGTGATCGCCTACGCATCAAGGCAGTTGAAACCGCACGAGCAGAATTATCCTACGCACGATCTGGAGCTAGCAGCAGTTGTCTTTGCCTTAAAAATTTGGAGGCACTATCTCTATGGTGCCAAGTGCGAAATTTTCACAGATCACCAGAGTCTCAAGTACATGTTCACCCAGAAAGAACTGAACATGAGGCAAAGACGGTGGATTGAACTATTGAAAGATTACGACTTGACTATAAGTTACCACCCAGGTAAAGCGAACAAAGTGGCCGATGCTCTGAGTCGGAAAAGTGGAAACAAGATCACTCTGGCTTCACTCTCCGCTCGGTCATGTCTGCAAGAGACCGTCAAGATAAACCAGGATCGAGACCCTGAACTAAAGAAAATTAAGGAACAAGTCGAAAATGGGAAGTCTCAAGATCTACAAATTGATGACAAGGGAGTCGTTTGGATGAAAGGACGACTGTGGGTACCAGACAGCGATAACCTCCGCCAAGAAATATTATCAGAAGCACACAAGTCCAAGTTTTCAGTCCATCCAGGGAGTACGAAAATGTACAGAGACCTTAAGAGGAATTTTTGGTGGAACGGAATGAAAAGAGATGTGGCAGTGTTCGTCTCTAAGTGTCAGGTTTGTCAACAGGTCAAAGCAGAGCACCAGCGACCCGGAGGATTATTGCAACCGTTGGAGATACCTGAGTGGAAGTGGGACCATATCTCCATGGACTTTGTGGTAGGATTACCAAAGTCGAGGCAAGGTCAAGACGGAATATGGGTAATTGTAGATAGACTTACAAAATCTGCACACTTCCTACCCGTCAGTATGAACTACAATCTGGGCAAATTAGCTACACTGTACATGGACAATATTGTAAGACTTCATGGAGTACCAGTGAGCATCCTGTCTGACAGAGACCCAAGGTTCGTCTCGCGCTTTTGGAAGAGCTTTCAAGAGGCCATGAGAACGAAAGTAACCCTAAGTACGGCCTATCATCCTCAAACCGATGGACAAACGGAGAGAACCATCCAAACTTTGGAAGATATGCTGCGAGCATGCACTCTTGAATTCAGTAGCAATTGGAGCACTCATCTACCTTTAATTGAGTTTGCTTACAACAACAGCTATCACAGCAGCATCGGAATGGCCCCATACGAAGCTCTTTATGGAAGGAAATGTCGATCACCACTTTATTGGGATGAAGTGGGAGAAAAAGCAGTAGTAGGACCCGAGCTCGTACATATAACAGTAGACAAGGTTACAGTTGTTCGAGAAAAACTCAAGGCAGCTCAAGACCGACAAAAGAGTTGGGCAGATCTCAAAAGAAGGCCAGTGGAGTTCAACGTTGGTGAGAAGGCCTACGTTAAAGTATCGCCTATGAAAGGAGTTGTCCGATTCAGTAAAGCTGGGAAGCTAAACCCTCGTTACGTAGGACCCTTTGAGATTTTGGAAAAAGTGGGCACACTAGCATACAGATTGGCCATGTCACCAAGCATGTCTAGAATTCACAACGTTTTCCACGTGTCCCAACTACGGAAATACATCTCGGACCCAAACCACGTGTTAGAAGCAGAGTCGCTCATGATCGAAAGTAACTTGGGAGATGAGCTGAAGTACGAAGAAGTTCCCATTAGAATTGTGGACACCAAGGACCAAGTGCCAAGACGACGAATTATTCCCTTCGTCAAGGTACAATGGTCGAACCACAACGAAAGAGAAGCTACGTGGGAGCTAGAAGAAAGGATGAGAAACCAGTACCCGTACCTCTTCGGAGACCAAGCCAACCCAAGTTTCGAGGACGAAATTTCCCATAAGGAGGGAGGGATGTAAAATCCAAGAATTTTAAGCTTTATCATTTAAGTTTTTATAACGATATTATATTTTGTATACCAGGATTTATCTCATTTGAGGATATGAGATTTGTAAGATTTTACCAAGATTGAATAATAATAATATCGTGTATATTATTTGAAATTTCGCAGATAAATGTCTAAGATTTGAGTTGATATGGAGATACCGGGATATAAATCACACAAATGATAATAAAATCTCTAGAATTCGAAATTTATCAGTGTATATATATGCAGATTTCGAGATTTGCATGGGATAAAATATTTAAATTTCGAACAAATGACAGATAGATATATCACGATTCGAGATAAAAGATTTAAGTTAGATTTCAACGCGATACCACTCGATCCCGATAGCAGCCAACCCCTATAAATAGGAGGGCCCTGTATTCGAAAATCACACCTCACACAACACACTCAAATTTCGAAAATAGTGCCTAGTCTCCTTAGGAATTTTCGAGCACAGCGAAGCGCTGCCGCAGTCCAGCCACCGTGGTTTTCACGTTTTTCTTCAAGAAGTTTAAGGTAAGTGGGCTATTTTTAATGTTTAAAATTTAGGTTATGCATATGGGATTTTTTCGAAATTTTGAAAGAAAATTTGAGAATCGAGTACAATCTTTCTTATACCCCGTTCTTGCATTGTCATACGTTTTTAGCACTGTGAGGAGTCAACCGTATATGGGTGGGAATCCCAACTATGACGTACCCTTACGCGGTGGGGGACATAACCGCTATACGGCCTCGCCCCCTTAGAGGAGTAAAAATTAGGGACTGACGTTAGTAAACCATAGAAAGTAGATAAATCGCAGTGCTTGGTAAAGGTTATGCATGTGAACATTATTATGCCAGTATGTGTTTTCTTTTGAAATTTATGCATGTTGTTTTATTGTGCTCGATATTCCCCCACTTGCTGAGTATTCCCCAAATACTCACCCCCCTTACAACCTTCCCAGATAAGCCCGAAGAAGAACTCGAGGATGAGGAGTCCGAACAGTTTTGGGGATGGTGAACACTAAAGGAATTTAGTTCAAGTTATTTTTTTCGTTTCCGCATTATAAACTCTGTCGTTTTAGTTATTTCATTTGTCAGTTGTAAAGACAATGGTTGTTTTTTTTGCGAATTTATGAAATAAACTGGTTTCGGTTTATACTGTGCTACGAGGCTGGTTGTTTTTCGATTGTGTGATTGATGAACAACGCCGGTGTCGACCAACCCCGGTCTCGGGGCGTGACAGATTATGCCCTGCCTGACACATTAATTTGAATATTCATATTTATTCCAAGAATGAGGTAGACTGTTTCCACAACAACCCAAAAGAAAACATACGGATGGATGAAGACATGCATCACAACATATACACATACATTAATACATAAACACAGAAAGAGAAATGCTAAACTATCTGATGCCCCCAAAATATGCCACCGCGCTTGAGTTTTCATCCCGAGGACCTTAAACGTAACCCGTCGAGCACGACTTGTCCGAATTCGATACCATCTATAAACGAGCTCAGCCGTTCTTCTTGAACACATCGGTCGAGCACCAAGCCCAGCCACACCCCTGAGGACCGAGCCTTGATGCTCGGTCGAGCTCTGTCACCAGTGTAGGGCTCGACCGAGCCCGAGGTAGAGCTCGGCCGAGCACTAGAGGCCGAGCCCTAGTGCTCGGCCGAGCACTAGTGGCCGGGCACCAGGGTAGGTCTCGGCCAAGCCCCTGTGGCCGAGCCCTGGTGCCCGGCCGAGCCCTAGCGCTCGTCCGAGCCCGGGTAGCCGAATCACACGTATCCGAGCCCAATCAGCGTTTAGAGCAGGGTTCTGTCAAGCACAGATGCTTGTGACATGAATCTCAGGCCCGACTTGTTCCTATCCTAAGAACTTTGTCACATGTCAAAAACGTGAATAATCTTTAAATAGGCTAGAATCTCGCCGTATGATTAGATGCGACGAGGAAGCCGGCCCGGATTGGCAGTGATGGGAGAAGAATTTAATTTTATAAGGAAATTTACCTAAAATAGACTTCGGCACGGTATGGGAAGAAGTTCTCTCAACCACTATAAATACTCATATATGTTTCATGGTGAAGGGGATCAAGATATTAACTTCCACCTATCACATCTTCCCATTTCTCTGTTCCTAAATCCGATCAAAAGGTCGAAGTGGTCGTGTCGGAAAAATTTTCGACACCTTCCAGTACCCATTAGTCTGTATAAACCGGTGGTGCTCCCTCCGCTCCGGTTCAAACATTGTTGATCTGAAGCTCAAGCTCACCAGACCAGACCCAGGAAAAAGTTGGTATCATCACTATCCAAGTTCAAATATTCGAAAATACCCATATTCATGGTTCAAGAAATCATAGACAGTGGGGGTCGTAATAAAACTTATGCTGATAGACGACAATGTCTTCAGATAAAGACTCCGTAGAGAGATGAATTTAGTTTCACTCACGACAGAGGACTTGGCTTAACATTATGACTATCAATGGATTAATGGGCTAAACAAAGAGTCTTAAGCAACAAAGTGATCCCTTTAACCCCTTCCCCAAATGAGCTGGCCATCTTAACTCCTGTATGCTTCAACATAAGCAAGACTTGAAGGCCAAAAAAGTAATGCGGATAGCAGAATTGCAAGGCAAACGGATTCTTCGCCTACCAAACCGCCTGTCAACGGTATCTCCTTTGCTAACTGATCTGGTCATGAACCTGCTTTGGCAAGAATGATAACAACACAAAGTTTTGGATAGAATGGACGAAGGACTCGGGATCATGAATTAAAACTATACACTGGAAGGTGATTTCTTTCCTGTTTAGTCCCTTAAATTAATAGTATCATCAACTTTTGAAGTGGTTCCTTTACATTAGAGACATAAATGAGGAATCCTTTCTGTACTTGTTTTTAGAGTGAACACGATCATAATATAAAATAAATTTAATTTCAAATTATTTTTTGTAATATCATAATTTGAACTTTCGAAAATGAAAATAATAATGGAATGTACTAAAGTCGTAATTGACTTGATACGTACTTGGGCCTTTGGGGCCATTTCGCTGCTTCGTTAATTTGGTTACGCATATTCTTTGCTTGGGGTGATCTTATCACAAAAGATGATATTTAAATAGATTTGGAAGTTAATAATTCTTTATGTCTTGTGAGACAGTTTCATATGTTTATATCCATAAGATCGTTCAATCTAATTTATATCTGTAGTGACATAAGAAATAAGCGGTTGTAGGTTCTTACACCATTAAAAAAAACGTATGACGACAACGTGAAAAAACGAAAATAATATATTCGAACTTAACCAAGTGCACAAAGATGTAGTTATATCATATATATTCGAACTCAAAATCTTGTAATTGTGGGTTTTTCTCATTTGCATGATCTTGGTACTTCAGTTTGCATAGTTACGCACACTTGTGAGGGTTTATTGTATTTATTATTTATAATCAAGACACTTGTAAATTTGTCACTACGTTGGTGTGGTCTTTACCATATTTGGTGAATGAACAGTAGATTGTGGCCTATGAGTAAAAATTACATGGTGGACTGTGTGTGTGTATGTGTGTGTTTTTTTTTTTTTTTACAAGAAGATAAATTATGCATTAGATAAGTCAAACGTAGCTTCATCCGTGAATTTAGATGGGTATAAACCTATCAACCCAATACAAAAGGGAAGGGCGAGACAATGCAAAATGTGCTATTTTATGAGAAACTTTATTGGAATTTCTACTCACATGATTAATACTTCTAAATCTGTCAGAAATAACGAGATCCAAGATGTTTGAAATTAGGACTCTAATCGAATTGAGCTGAATCACGAATTTTTTGAGCTTAATCGATAAATATTTGATTCATATTCAAATTTATCGAAATCGAGTCGAACTCGAACATGTTCGAACTTTTTTCAGGCCGAACTCGACCTAAAAGTATTTTGCTTGATAGTTTGTGAACCACTCGCGAGTTTTTTTTATTAATATAATACAATTATATATATTATATATATTTCGAGTTTTAGGACTTTTCGAGTTTTCGAACCTTCATTGTCGAACATTACTATCCGAACAATATTTTGAATAGTTTGTGAATAGGTTCGAAGATTTCGAGTCGAACTTGAATTTGAACTTCCTTTAGAGCCGAACTCGAGCAAATTTTTTTTAAAAAAAACTCAGAGCTTCAAATCGAGCTCGAACTCAAATATTATTAATTCGAACCGAACTCGAACGATTAGGTGGAAGACAAATAGTGTCATCGTGATGAAGTTTATAAAAAATTAATTAACAGAGTAACTTATGATTTGACCATTATATCAAATCGAATCTTATTAAGATGTTTACTAGTTTGGTTCAATCTATCATATGATATTGTTGCTTTAAATTCATCACAACTCAATATTAATATTTGGATTCTATTCGCCAATAGATCAAATTATGAGGTGTACGAGAAGTCACGGAAGCCGGTGGCATTTGCTAGAGCGACGGGGACGGGGTGTTGAACGCGATAATCTGGGATGTGGTGGTGCACCCCAGTTTCCAGGGGATTGGGTTGGGGAAGGCTGCGATGAAGAGATTGGTCACCGAGTTGGCGTAGAAGGGGATCAGTAATATTGCTATATATTCTAGGAAGTCGGAAAAGATAAAATGTATATATGATTGATTTATTCTATTTCACTCTCTGATTTTGTAAAAATAAATCGAAATTCATTTCAATACTGTTAGCTGCAAGCTATGTCACGAGATCGAGCAACAGTTTTACATGCATTCGGGCTAGAATTCGACTGTAACGCATTCACGTTCAATTTTATTCAGATAGATTAGATGATTTTTTGTGGAATTCAACTCATATAATAGTTCCAAATCAAGTTACACTAGGGATGAAACAACGACGAAACCGGCTTGAGAGATATTGCATATATACTTTTAACATGCATGTTTCAGTTTCAGTCTGTAAGAAAATGTGACACATATCAGAAGAAGAACAGACGTGTAGGAAATGACCACGGTCATTGCCTACAACGTTTGACAACGTGCTCAATTTTAGAAACTGAGATGCGTATACGTTTCTTCTTCTGAATCTTGGCTCCCGATACACTAATCGATGGTATGAGAAATGCCTATAAATAGCAGTCATAAGAAATATACAACCATCTATCGAGAGGGTGGAGTGCTTAGAAGGCATCAACCGAGAAGAAAAAATCAGAGAAATAAAAAATTTTCAATGGTCGGAGGTAATTCTCGATCCGCTTTCGCATATTATATATCATGTTATATATACGTGAAAACATGATTTTTTGAGAAAAATCTCTAACATCATCCGCACAAGTACAAGTCCAAAAAGAGTGTAATATTTGATACTTGATAGAAAACCCATGGATCGCATATATTTCTTTTGTAAAAAAACTTGGTTCATCAAGATTAGTGATTAGATTAACCAAAATTCTTCACAATGATTGCTTCACCGAAAAGACGAAAACAGTAGCAGGACTAATGATAGTGGGGTGCCTTTTCAAGTGTTTCTCTTCTTATGGTAGC
This sequence comes from Primulina tabacum, assembly GCF_025594145.1. Lineage (NCBI taxonomy): Eukaryota > Viridiplantae > Streptophyta > Magnoliopsida > Lamiales > Gesneriaceae > Primulina > Primulina tabacum. Next base: position 32,832,453 of record NC_134558.1, on the reverse strand, counting down.
TTCTCGAATCATGATCCGATCCACTATTGACATCATCTTCACCACCATTTGTCCCATTGCCTTTGCATGCTGCTCCAAGCAGTACACGGATGATGGGGCGATGTTTCCAGCACTTGGAGCCTGATTTATCCAGAGCTACTCAATGTGTATCATGTTTCCTGGTGTTTTTTTCCCACTGTTCGACCTCGGAGTTGCCTGCGTTTCTCGAGTGAACATTCGATATCGTCACTGTATGCACAGCTCGGGTGACTAATGACATTGGATTCTTGCGGAGCGACATGAATGATTGTTGAAAAAAGTTTAATCTGCAAGAAGAGAAAAGAGACACTTGAGCATCAGCAATATTAACCACCGCCGAAAACTGAATGCTATGTGTCATAAAAAGCTAGTTTTCACGTCATAAAAAGTACTATTATAGCATATTTTATTTTGATTGATTGATATATAATAGAACTTATTTGTATACTACAAATATGTTTGATTAATTGCATAGTTATTGCCTTGTTATTAAACCAGCAATCAACGAGGAATCCGAATAGGAGACCTCAAAGTTGCTATCTTAATCTAACACAACCAAACTACGGCTTAGCCGCAATCGGAACAAAGCTAAAACAAATTAAACTAAGCAAATCTGTCCGACATTAACAAGTTTGCAGCCAACAGCGCGCATCATGTGATTTTTCAGTCCATTATCGAGGGCAGACTAAGGTCAGAATTTTTCGCAAAAGACCAGAAACTTTTTCCTAGTTATTAGAATTTAGAATTCCATTTATTTCAATTCTTTTGATTTGAAATCTTCCCAAAAATCCAAATCTTTATATCAAAATGCAACCATATCGTAAAATAGATGGACTGACAGTATTGTCCAAAAATTATTGGTACTGGAGTGAGAGCAAAAATAGAAGAGAAACATTATTAATAAAAATGCCAAAACCCTCTATTTCATAATCTTGATTAATTTAAAGAATGATCCTCTAGAGTTTCGGATCGATAGAAATTGATTGAAGATCAGTTGAACCCTTGTATATAAATGTAACTATATAAGATGATCATATTTGCTTTGTACACAAATGCTTAAAAAAGAGTACATATATATATGCATGATCAATACTAGCAAGTGCATGGTTATCCTAATCAAGCTTAGTTTTAGAAAAGTAAGTGGATGTCTTGGACATGCATACTGCCAAAGAGCGGAAAATTTTCTATCTAAATTCTAATTCTAATTATTACCCACACAAATGAGATTTGAACATAAATTAAACTAAAAATGGATATTAGGACATTATGTTTGCCACTAGGTCAAAGGATCCTCGGTAAAAAATGGTCGTATTAGCAATTAGTACCAGTGGTCTAATCAAGCTGTAAACTTCTAGACAATTAATTAAAACGAGTTTTTGTAAATACCCATGATAAGGTATCGATTGTTAGTCTGGCTCGGGCATAAAAAAAATTCGATGTGTTCCTTTCAGTGGGAAGAATATATATATATATAATAGTAGCATGAATATATTTCATTTTTGAATATTTGTAATTTATTTTCTGTACTTCCTAGTTTCATTATTTCATTATTATTTATTTTCTGTATCCTACTTATTTTGTCTGAACAAATTAAATATATTTTATCTATAATTTTGTCTGGGACAATCATCACCCTCTTTACATATATTATATTGTTTGAATCTTTTGAATTATCATCGATCAATTACTTGCCACACTGCTTAGTTCTGAAAAAACGAGCCCCGTTTCAGAGATCCTGGTTTTGTATCCAAAAGTGGGGAAAAAGATCTCACTCCAATATGGGTCATTATGTTTTTCAGCACTAAGAGTTGGATAATATGCGGCGAGATGAATTAGTTAACTTAGTTTTTTACGTTGATTTCCACTTAAAAAGCTGAAACAGTACCCGATACAAATTAAAGAAGGTAAAAATGGCTTAGTACTCGCCCACTCCCCTCGCTCAGTTAATTAGTAAAAAAGTTTATTGTCCCAGAATTAATTATTTAGGCGGTGACGGAGGGGTTCGTGAATTCTGCCCTGACGTGAGCTGTGTTGCATGATTCATCTTCCTGATCAAGATCTCTAAATACGTTGTAAGAATTGCTAACCAAAAGTTCTGTCACCATTTCACGAAGATCGGATGTTTCTTTTTTGAGCCTCGAGTTTTCGTGAAGAATTTTTTCGTGGCTCTCGGAAAGGATATTCATTTTATCGATGAGATTGTGATGCTCGGTCCTCATATGAAGAATATGAGACCGGAGCTCGTCAAGGTGCCTCTGCTTACGCATCCTTGATCGCCGAGCCGATTCCCTGTTTGATATCATCCTCCTCTTCTTCCTCTCGTCGATGATGTTGCTTAGCTGATACTGGTCTTCCGCTTCATCAGAAGTCGAGTTAGTGCTCATGCTCAAAGAGTTCCGGGTGACGAATTCTTCGATGGGAAGGGAAGTTTGATGATTCCGGAAGTTGATTTTGTTGAGATCAAGAATCGATCTTGAACTGCTTTGATCCAAGTTTAAGTGGGAGGGGATCGAAGGGTTCTCATCAGGAAAATAGTTCATTCCTTGGAATTTAATTAGATAGAATATTGGTATATTTTACGAGAAGTGTTGTACTGATGTAGGCTTGTTTTTTTGCTGGATGATTTTGTGGTGGTAGGGGACAATGCATGAATTAAGAGGGCAAGGGATTTATAGGAGAAGTTTTAGACATTCGAGTGAGCTCATTGGATTTAAGATTTGTTTTTCGACCAATAAAATAGCGAGTAATTACAAACTATGCATAGAGACAATTGTTTATTTTTATGTAGATATTGTTAAAAATACAACCAAAGTCTCAAAGATATTATTCCATCTTATAGTTAAAAATAATACCAAATTCTCAAATTAGAATATCAAGAGAAAAATCAAGAGTCAATAAGATGAAATAATATTTTTATTGGCATGACGTCTTTTGGGTAAAGTTCAAAAATAAATCCACGAGAGTTTATGCCCAAAGTGAATAATATCATATCATTATAGACATATGAGTGTTTCATAATACAACAAGTGATATTAGAGTCATAATCGAGTTCAAGCAATGTGAGTAAAATCATCGGATACTTAAATAAATGAGGTAAGAACTCCCAGTAAAACCCGCTATGAGCTCTCGAGTTAGGTGAGTCCCACGCAGTGAAAAAGAGTAACCCGATTCGAGGACATATGTTTATATTTGAGGAGACTTTGATTACACATTCTCAACATACATTTATATGTTTTTTATATTATACATACGAAATTAGAATTTTCACCACATATGTTACAAGAAAATTTAAAATTTTGCATTTGAGTCTTGTATATCATGCATGTTTATGTCACAGACTGACAATAGGAAGACTCATGTTTTGGTGTGCTTAATAAGATAATCATTGCAATTATTCAACTTATATTTAACCTACTCAACAACACCATATAATTAAATCATTGCAAAAACTTGTGTGAGACGATCTCACGGGTCATATTTTATGAGACAGATCTCTTATTTGGGTCATCCATGAAAAATTATTACTTTTTATGCAAAGAGTATTACTTTTTATTGTGCATCGGTAGGGTTGACCCGTCTCACAGATAAAGATTCGTGAGACCGTCTCACAAAAGATCTACTCTTAAATCATACTATTATATTAGCTATATTCAGCCGATTTTTTTTACCACTTATTTATTCATTCATTCACATATTTCGATCATCACATATCGTGTACAAGAACGAACAAATATTTAGTAGGAAAATTTTAAGAAGGCTTACATAAATAACAAAGAGACATCCGTTTTGAAAAACAGATAAAATGGGTGATGTATGTCAGTTGCACGTAAATGATTGGGGCCATTTTCTTATGCAATAATTATTTGGTTCATCAATGGTTCTTCTGTAGATGTAACATGTCATTACCATGGATGGAACAAACTTAGGTGAGGTTAATGTCATGCAACAGGGAATCAATGCATCTAATTAAAAATTCATAAATTTAATATGCATTTATCATGTAACGATCATGGGTCATTTGATTGGTGAAAGCTCGACTGTTTACTATATATTTAATTTAATTTATCATTATATATTTTTGTCACAATATTTTTATTAAAAATTATAATAAAGCTTTATTTATGGATTTAAATATATAATTTATAGACGCTTTCTTTATATATGGTGTAGATTGGTACATAGACACATAGCGGCTGGTGAAAGCTCGACTCTTTACTATGTCCTAGCACGACGAATTATATTTGAAGGGCAAAGAACTATATCTCGATAAGTATTATAAAAACGTTATTAGTGTTTTATAAGTGAAAAAAACTTAAGGGATGTGTGTGGACAAAAATTTTGTAAGGAGTTAATGAATTTTTATTTTAAAATTTGTTCTCTGAGTATAGTTTTTAAAAAATAATTGAGAGATATTTTTAAAAAATAAAATAAAATATAATAGCATGGGTCAAATGGGTAATTAATCTCAAACAAGAAGAAAATGAGAAAAAATAAATAAAAATAAAAGGTTTTATAGAATATTTATTCAAACATTTTCTTAATTATTTTTAAATATAAAAATATTTTTATGGAATAGTTGTTCAAACACATATATATTCTTAAAGCAAATTTTAAACCTTTTTATAAATTTTTTTGTAAACGTTTTATAAGTACTTGTCCAAACGGTAACTAGTTTTTTGAAGTCATTGATCCATGTTTTTAGATAGTCATTTGGCTGAATTTGGATCCTCTACTGTGGCTGAACATGTAATGTGCTCTTTTTACACGAGATGATCAGCTGATCATCTCGTGACGTCTGACAATTTTTCAAATTTATGTGATTTCCATCATATGATCAACTGATCATCTCGTGTAAAAATTGTACAGTACCATGTCATGTGTTTTCAACCACAGCAGAGGATCCAAATCCCATTTGACTATATTTGACAGATGCTATCGATCTGAGTATGTTGAATGTTTTTGTACAGTATATTTTATTAGTGTTTATTTTACGGATAAAAATATAGATAGCTAATCACAGAAAATTTGTCGGTTTTAACAATTAATTTTGAACCTCCTAAATTTGAAATAATAAACATTCAATTTGAGGGAAAAAAAAAAAAGAGTTTGCGATCGTGGGGATTTATATGGATTAAAAGTTTGCGATGATGGGATGTAATTATTTAGCCATAGAATTTGTGAAAGAGAGAAAATTGTTTAGAAGTCAATATCAACGAGCCATCTTTTTAAAAGCATGAAATTCTCGAAATTATATTAAAAATCTCAATATTGACAATGAGGTACTTGTGATTGATGACGAAATCTTTTTTTTATTCTGAGATAAATCTTTTTTAAAGAAAATGAAAACAACATATCTATTTTAATAAATATTTGATGACTCAAAGGGCACTTGGATTTGGGATAGACGGCCCCATCTTAATTTTTATGCTTTATGATGCTCACGTCTGCTACCTAAATTTCCATGACGATTGTAAACTTTAACATACCGTATTGTTTGTAAGATGAGACGACAAATGATGTGTGATATATGAATGATATAACTCTAAGTCTTTGTTTAAATCGAGTAAAACGTTTAATGAAACAAATATATATAATCAACTAATATCTCATCATTCACGTCAAATAACATCTAATACTTTAATGTTCGGTTCTTGCAAGGATAAAAATAATATCTTAATGTTAGATTTAATTGTTCAAATTTAGCCAAATTAAAATTGAGCTATTGGATATTGTAGCAATGAGAATATTATAGTATTTTAGATTGTTTTTGTTCGAGCGTATTTTGAATTTATAATATGTGCCTGTAACATGTGTATACACTGTGAGGGTAGTATGGTCTTTATCATGAATTCGAAATTTGTTTATATATAATATGTGCCTGTAACATGTGTAGACACTCTGAGGGTAGTATGGTCTTTTTCCAGGATATAAATGGCCTTAACATAAAGTGTGTTTTTGCCAACTAAATTATGAAGTGTCCCTTTATGGACGTTAATGACAAGTGGGAAATTATAATGTTGAATCATTAACTTTTAATATAAAATCTTTATATGTTGATTATTTTTTAAGATAGTTAAGCTAAAACATATCCAGCTCTACTAGTCATGTTAAATTTAAACAGGGACGGAGTTGGATTTTTTATTTGTGAGACGAATTTTCTCTCCAAAATATTATATTATGAATATAAAAAATTTAAAATACAATTATAATGTTTAATAGTTGCTCATAAAATAATAGTAATAATAATATTCACTATATTTGAAATATATTAAGATCTGATGTTACTTTTTTACTGTCCAGCTAGCCAACCAGATCAAGCGGTATTACGCCAGTAGCTTGAAGCACGAGAACTTTCCAGAGGTCACTAATCTCAGTACTGTTCTTATTCATGCACGCTTAGCCAAACACAATATCATTATATCGGGAGTTAGTACAAATGATGGTTGAAAATTTTTTCCGACCATTGGAGCTTTTCAAGTATATATATGCAATTTCACAAGACAGAAAAAACTACCACGAACAAATATCCAATTAACAAGATTCAAGCTTTCAATATGCAAGACTTAAATCAAACCTATTCTTTCAATATTTAGCACATGCGTATCAATTTTTGACAGATCTTGTAAGGATAATTGTCACTGCCCCAGGACGGGGGTTGGTTGACACCGGCGTTGCTTTCCAATTTACATTCGAAAACAACAAGCCTCAGAAGTACAAAATTCAGAAACCAGTCTTTTATTCATAATACGAATATTCAATGTCTGATACAACTCAACTAATAATGTTTTACAGCGGAAATGTAAAACGAGAAATACAATGTCTGAACATATGCAGCGGAATATAAAATATAAATCAGAGCTGATAAACAACGATCTTCTTCACCAGCCCCAGAATTGAATCTGCTCTTCTTCTTCTAACTTTTCTTCCTCGTTCTTATCTGAGATGGGTTTGGTGGGTGAGTGATATGGTTATCACTCAGTAAGCATGGGCGGGAATAACTCCCAATTTCGAAATCGTTTTCAACAGAAACAATAATATAATAATATACAGAAATTTTTTATTTCAGAACAGAAATCAGTATTCAGAAATCAGTAATCGGAAATCAGTATTCGGTATTCAGTAATCAAAATTTAACAAGTAAGCACTGAGCACGTTCGTGAATTTCATTGCTAAACTGATATCAGTCCCCTGTATGTTCTCTCCTCTAAGGGATGAGACCAGTAATCAGTAATCAGTAATGTTCAGAATATATATTCCTACCATTAGTTCATTAAGTTTCAGTACTTCAAATTCAGATATCAGAAATCAAGAATATACTTTGCTTTAAAACAGAAATCATCAAACGGGTTTCAAGATATTTATACATAAGCCCACTTACTGTATTTTGCTTGAAGGATTTCGGTTGCAGTCATCTGGAATCTGGTTGCCTCGCTACTGGATTTTACAGCTTTGAAATATGCATTCTCTTAGCTCTAATTTCAAGTGATAACTCAAGGTTTTGGTAACATCAATTTCAGGGATTGAGGGTGCTATTTATAGTTCAAAATCTGACTGTTAGCCTTCCAATTAATGACCATAATCTGTCATTAACAGCCTTTATTCCTTGTTAAATGCTTCAGTTATCAGTCCTGAGCAGAACAAGTAGCTATCTGCTGGAATCTCGCTACTGAACTCTTCTGCTGCTAGATTTTGTCTGCTGGAAAATACCATCTTCTGAAATATGAGTTGCTGCTGGAATTGATAGCTTCTACTGAAATCAGCTAGCTGCTGCTGCTGCTACTGCTGTGCTACTGCTGGAATTTCAGGGTCTCACATTCCTCCCTCCTTATGAGAAGTTTCGTCCTCGAAACTTGGCTATACATGATCTTCAAAGAGATAAGGGTATTGTGCTCGCATCTTTTCTTCCAACTCCCAAGTAGCTTCTCTTTCGGTGTGGTTGGACCATTGTACTTTGACATATGGAATAGTTCGTCGCCTCAGTACTTGGCCTTGAAATCCACAATTCGAATCGGAATTTCTTCATACTTCAGCTCTTCATTTAGATTTTTCTCAACCAGAAGTGGTCCAGCTTCCAAAATGTGACTTGGATCAGAAATATATCTCCTCAGCTGCGAAACGTGGAATACATTGTGAATTCTTGACATGTCGGGAGGAAATGCTAATCTATAAGCAAGTGTTCTCATTTTCTCAAGAATTTCAAATGGTCCGACGTATCTGGAATTCAGTTTCCCAGCCTTATTGAATCGGATTACACCCTTCATGGGTGACACTTTCACTTATGCCTTCTCTCCAACTTCAAATTCCACGGGCCTTCTTTTCATGTCCGCCCAGCTTTTCTGTCGATCTTGTGCAGCTTTTAGTCGCTCTTTGATCATAGCAACTTTATCCACTAGTTTCTTGGAATAGTTCGGGTCCAACGATGGCTTTTTCCCCTACTTCATCCCAATACAGTGGTGATCGACATTTTCGTCCATACAGAGCTTCAGTATGGTGCCATCTCAATACTGCTGTGGTAACTATTATTGTAGGCGAACTCGATTAAAGGTAGGTGTTCGCTCCAATTACCACTAAAGTCTAGAGCACATGCTCTCAGCATCTTTTCTAAAGTTTGAATTGTCCTCTCTGTTTGGCCATCGGTTTGAGGGTGTTATGTTGTACTAAGAGTAATTTTTGTCCCCATAGCTTGTTGAAAGCTCTTCCAAAATCGAAAGGTAAACCTAGGATATCTGTCTGATAATATGCTAGCTGGAACTCCATGCAATCGTACGATCTCATTCATGTACAATGTGGCTAGCTTGTCCAAATGATAGTTCATGCGGACAGGTAAGAAATGCACAGATTTCGTCAGTCTATCTACGATTACCTAGATGCCGTCATGACTTTGTCTAGACTTTGGTAACCCGACAACAAAGTCCATGGAGATATGTTCCCATTTCTATTCTGGAATTTCTAGAGGTTGCAGAAGTCCTCCAGGTCTTTGGTGCTTTGCCTGACTTGCTGGCACACGTGACACTTGGAAACAAACATTGCCACGTCTTTCTTCATTCCACTCCACCAAAAATTTTTCTTCAAATCTCTGTACATCTTGGTACTACCAGGATGGACTGAAAATTTCGACTTATGTGCCTCAGACATTACTTCTTGTCGAAGGTTATCGATGTCTGGTATGCACAATCGTCCTTTCATCCACAAGATTCCTTTGTTATCCGTCTCGAAATCTGGTGCTTTCTCTTCTTTAACTTGCTTTTTAGTTTCACCAAAGCGGAATCTCTATCCTGACTTATCTTGATTGTCTCTCGAAGACATGGTTGTGCTGAAAGTGAGGTCGGGATCGCATTACTCATATTCTTTCGACTTAAAGCATCTGCTACCTTGTTGGCTTTGCCTGGGTGGTAGCTTATTGACAAGTCGTAATCCTTCATGAGTTCGATCCATCGTCTTTGTCTCATATTTAGTTCCTTTTGAGTGAACAAATATTTGAGACTTTGGTGATCAGTGAAAATCTCACACTTGGCTCCAGAAAGATAATGTCTCCAAATTTTTAGTGCGAAGACCATTGTAGCTAGCTCGAGGTCGTGCGTTGGGTAATTCTTTTCATACGGCTTCAACTGTCTCGACGCGTATGCTATCACCCTTCCCTCTTGCATGAGTACACATCCTAAACCTTCTTTAGATGCATCACTGTAGACGGTGTAGTCCTTACCTTTCATAGGTAATATCAGCACTGGTGTGGATGTAAGCTTCTTCTTCAAAGTCTCGAAGCGTTGCTCACATTTTTCACTCCATTGAAACTTAGAGTTCTTCTGTGTGATCTTGGTGAGGGGTATGGCTATTGAAGAGAATCCTTCAACAAATTTTCGGTAATAGCCTGCTAATCCCAAGAAGCTTCGAATTTCTGTCACATTCTTTGATCTAGGTCAATCTGAGATTGCCTCTACTTTTTTAGGGTCCACAGATACTCCTGCTGCTGATATTATGTATCCCAAGAATGTGACGCTCTCTAGCCAAAATTCGCATTTCTTGAACTTGGCGTACAGTTCCTTTTCTCTCAGCGTCTGGAGGGTGAGACGAAGATGTTCTTTGTGGTCTTCTTCACTTGACGAATATACCAGAATATCGTCGATGAATACCACAACAAACTTGTCAAGAAATGACTTGTACACCCTGTTCATGAGATCCATGAACACTGCTGGAGTGTTGGTTAATCCGAATGGCATTACCATGAACTCATAGTGTCCATATCTTGTTCTGAAGGCTGTCTTCGGAATATCGTCTGTCTTGACCTTCAATTGGTGGTAGCCTGACATTAAGTCGAGCTTGGAAAAGACTGAAGCTCCTTTAAGTTGGTCAAACATGTCATTTATCCTTGGAAGCGGATACTTGTTTTTGATTGTGATCTTATTCAGCTCTCTGTAATCAATACACATCATCATGCTTCCGTCCTTCTTCTTTACAAATAGAACAGGAGCTCCCCACGGGGATGCGCTTAGTCGGATTTGCTTCGTATCCAACAATTCTTGAAGTTGCTCTTTGAGTTCTTTCAACTCTGCCGGAGCCATTCGGTATGGTGCTTTTGAGATTGGTGCAGCATTGGACACTAAATAAATCTCAAATTCCACTTCGCGATCGGAAAGTTCGCCAGGGAGTTCTTCAGGAAAGACATCCGGGAATTCTTGTACAACCGAAATCTCTTCTAGCGTAAGTGTGGTTTCTTTCTTTACCTCGCTTAACATAGCTAGGTAAACTTCTTCTCCACTTTTCATGGCTTTCCAAGTTTGAGACGCAGAAAGAAGAGTCTTTCGTTCTTTTGTCTTACCATGAAACAAAATTTTCTCTTGTTGTGGGCTTGGATGGTTACCTTCTTTCCATGACAGTCTATTAAAGCATGATTCTTGGCTAACCAATCCATTCCAAGAATTACATCGAATTCCACCATGTTTAGTTGAATCAGGTTTGCCTTGAAATTCTGATCTTCTATGAGAACACTAATATCCCGATATAGAGTACGAGTTTCTAAAATTCGGTTTGCAGGAGTTGCTACTCTATATGGTTCTTCTAAGTTATCAGGCTTAGCTCCTAACTTCTTGGCAAATCTCTTAGATATGAATGAATGTGTAGCACCACAATCAAATAACACATACGCAGGTATATCATTGATTATAATGGTACCTGCTACGACATCATTGAGTTGTCAGCCTCTTCTTGAGTGATAGCATAAACTCTAGCATTTGGCTTGTTCTCCTTAGGCTTGTTTGGAGTTGTTCCGCTTGCTGGACCATCCCTTGGATCTGGAAAAGGACATTGAGCAATGCGGTGGCCCATCTTTCCACAACGGAAACAAGCTCCAGAATTTTTACGGCATTCACCAGTGTGATTGAATTCACAATTTTGGCACTTGACTCATTCTTCGCTTGATGGAGAAGAAGTGGTTCCTTTGGATGGAGCACTGGTAAATTGGTTGCTTGAAAATCTAGGCCTCTTGAATTGCTGGTCCGATTGGTACTGGCTTGGCTGAGGACGTTTGAGTTTGTTCTCATCTTCACGCCTCTTAATATCATTCTCAGCCCTGATGGCGGCTCCCATCAATTCATCAAAACCTATCGGGTTCGATAACGGCAAGGGCAGATTGAATACGGCTGTTCAATCCCTTCTTGAAGCGATGTATCTTCAAGGCCTCGTCTCCCATGATGGTTGGGGAGTAAGTTCCCAATGAGTGGAACTTGGATGAATACTCCACCACTGACATGTTTGGTTCTTGTACCAAGCTTTCAAATTCTGACAGCTTCTGCACTCGAACTGCTGTCGGGAAGTACTGCTTCAGAAATGCCTCTCGGAACCTTTGCCAAGTGATAGGTCCCGCCCTTACCATAGCTGGTGAGACTCCTTCCCACCATTTGGCTACTTTATCCACAAGAAAAGGTGTAATCACATCTACCTTGACCCATTGTGGAACCTCAAGTATTCGAAGATGGTTCTCCACCACTTTCATCCAATTCTGTCCGACCTCAAGATCGGAGCTTCCGTCGAAATTCGGGACTCTTGCTCTTCGGAGAGCCTCATAGTGTTGCTTAGTCCCATTCTGAGCTAGAGGTGGTGGCGGTGGCTGATTAGCATTAGGGTTGACAAACCCTTGTAGTGTGGTTGCCACAATCGTGGCTATAGCCATCAAATCCGCCTGACTGAGGCCAACTGCTGGTGGTGGTTGTGGTGGTTGTTGTTGTGCATCCTCATCATTGAGGTTGTTGTTGCGGTTGCCGTAGCGAGGATTGCGATTGTTTCTAACTGGTCGTCCGTCCATTTTCTACAATTATGAAAGTTCTAAGGTTGATGACAGAATAGAGACTAAACAAAGGAATCACAATGATCGAGTAACTGCTCCAAAAATTAAATATGAAACCAATGGATAGAAATAGATTTTTATTGATTCCTGAAGAAAGTGCAATTACAACGAAACATCGAAATTGAAAACAGCAATGCAATTGGAACAGGTGATATTACAAAGAAAACCACTACTAATGTTCTAATCTATCACTTCTCCTAATCCCAAATCCATAGGATCCTCCACGACTTCTTCATCTTCTTCGGGATCCTCCTCAGGTTCGTCTTCATGGTTGGCTATCACTGTTTCAAGATGTTCAATATGACCATGCTGAACTGCATTCTGGTCGCTAAGAACTTCGACAGTGTCCTGTAGCTCTTGAATCTAAGCATCAGTATGTTCTCTATACTGATTATGCTGGTGTACGAGTTGGTGATTTTGATCCTTAAGTATTTGGATCTTCTCAACTAATGTATCACGTAACTCGATGAATTCTGCAACAGTCTCTTGGGAGGTCTCAAACTCTTCCTGAGTCTTCCTATTCCTCTCTTCTGCTTCATGCAGATAGTGAGCATATCGTTGAACATCACACCTCAAGTGTTCTACTCGACGCTCTAACTCGTATTTGTCCAGCTCTAGGCAGTAGTTTTGCTCCCTGAGTTTTTCTAGCTTCTTCTCTAAGCTCTTAATGTAGCTACTCTGGTCAGTCATATCCTACATCCAAAACATGAGAGTGAAGGTTCAGAAACGATATCAAGACAATTACTGGAATGAACAGAATCAGTATGCCTATAACATTTAGTAGGAGAAAATAACTCAAAAATTTTTCGGTCTCAAAATGGCGTGAAAAATTTACCAAAAATCCTTCACATCAAGAACATGAATGGTACCAAGTTTGGTGCAAAATTTCTAAGTCGTTTGGAAATGAAAATTCCTCAAAGTTTCGAAAAGTTGAAAAATTTTACGGAAATGATGATATCACTATCTTAACGAAAGATTTTGGGGTTCGTCGGCGGTGCTAGAATGATTGATTGGTTCTAGATTAGGTTCTTCCTCGTCGAGAGCTTTCCAACGCCTACTTTTAATAGTAAAAATTCCTCCTGGATCAAAAGTTATGGCCGTTTGCAAGTTTGCGCTAAAAACACCTCAACTTCCATGCCATTTGCAAGGTCTACTGCATGCGCCTGCTGAAATTCGCGGTCTATTGCAATTCTGATGCTACTGCAATCAGTCTGCTGCTTTTCCAGCACTGTTAGAACCAGTCTGCTGCATTCCGAGTCTACTGACCCAGTCTTCTGCATTCAGATCTACTGGTTCCCATCTACTTGTTCTGGTTTCGGGCTACTGGTTTTGGGTCTACTGAATTTTTTTTTTTATATACATACTGCTGAAACACTCAGAGCTCTATTGTATTCTGATTTGTTTCCCTACTGATTTTCATAACTGTACGTAGTCAGTCTATATTTTCAGTAGTCTATTACAGTAGATAACTTTCAGAAGTCTATTACAGTAGTTTATCTCAGAAATTTTCAGGACTTATTTTCAGAAGTCTATCAGAACTTATTATTTCTAGTTCCTCCTCCCCAGATTATGAAACCTGGTTTGCTCTGATACCACTTCAATGTCACGCTCCGGGACGGGGGGTTTTTGTTTGACACCGGCGTTGCTTTCAAATTTACATTCGAAAACAACAAGCCTCAGAAGTACAAAATTTTGAAACCAGTCTTTTATTCATAATACGAATATTCAATGTCTGATACAACTCAACTAATAATGTTTTACAGCGGAAATGTAAAACGAGAAATACAATGTCTGAACATATGCAGCGGAATATAAAATATAAATCAGAGCTGATAAACAACGATCTTCTTCACCAGCCCCAGAATTGAATCTGCTCTTCTTCTTCTAACTTTCTTCCTCGTTCTTATCTGAGATGGGTTTGATGGGTGAGTGATATGGTTGTCACTCAGTAAGCAGGGGCGGGAATAACTTCCAATTTCGAAATCATTGTTCAACAGAAACAGTAATACAATAATATAAAGAAATTTTTTATTTCAGAACAGAAATCAGTATTCAGAAATCAGTAATCGGAAATCAGTATTCGGTATTCAGTAATCAAAATTTAACAAGTAAGCACTGAGCACGTTCGTGAATTTCATTGCTAAACTGATATCAGTCCCCTATATGTTCTCTCCTCTAAGGGGTGAGACCAGTAATCAGTAATCAGTAATGTTCAGAATATATATTCCTACCATTAGTTCATTAAGTTTCAGTGCTTCAAATTCAGATATCAGAAATCAAGAATATACTTTGCTTTAAAACAGAAATCATCAAACGTGTTTCAAGATATTTATACATAAGCCCACTTATTGTATTTTGCTTGAAGGATTTCGGTTGCAGTATTCTGGAATCTGGTTACCTCGCTACTGGATTTTACAGCTTCGAAATATGCATTCTCTTAGCTCTAATTTCAAGTGATAACTCAAGGTTTTGGTAACATCAATTTCAGGGATTGAGGATGCTATTTATAGTTCAAAATCTGAGTGTTAGCCTTCCAATTAATGACCATAATCTGTTATTAACAGCCTTTATTCCTTGTTAAATGCTTCAGTTACCAGTCCTGAGCAGAATCAGTAGCTATCTGCTGGAATCTCGCTACTGAACTCTTCTGCTGCTGGATTTTGTCTGCTGAAAAATACCATCTTCTGAAATATGAGTTGCTGCTGGAATTGATAGCTTCTACTGAAATCTGCTAGCTGCTGCTGCTACTACTGCTGTGCTACTGCTGGAATTTCAGGGTCTCATAATAATATTATGTTACCCTACCAACTCTAGTCGTCAAAGCTACCGTTGGTTTTTAATGAACCGAAAGTTCTTAATCATTCATAGTTTGTGTTGAGATATTACTAAGAGTTTCGATTTGTCCGGTGAAAAGTATCAATCGAAATGAATTGTTGCAAAGCGTTGTAAAACCAATTTCTTTTAGTATAGCCCTTCCTAAATGGAAGAAGAAGTCACGTAAGGTTATTAATGTCTGAACATCTATAAATTTTGTCTCATTTATTTACGCAATTTATCGTGTTTTTTTCTTATTTCTAACTGTCTTGTTAATTATTACTTGTATTGAATATATAATCTTTCATTATGTCTAACATAATCGTTTTCCGCACTGATCAAAATCATTTGAAGGGGTCCTCAAGTTAAACTTATTCTTTCAAGAAAGGGTTTAACTATTAAAACTAACCCAAGTTTTTAAATAATTTTTTAAAAAAAGTTCATTCACCCATTTTAAACTCTTTTCCAATCCTAACATTATTCGTAACAATGAGTGACGTATAAACATAAAAAATATGAATAACAA
This sequence comes from Primulina tabacum, assembly GCF_025594145.1. NCBI lineage: Eukaryota > Viridiplantae > Streptophyta > Magnoliopsida > Lamiales > Gesneriaceae > Primulina > Primulina tabacum. Next base: position 32,816,755 of record NC_134558.1, on the reverse strand, counting down.
AATAAAAATATGGAACCTAAATCACAAAGGGAATTTTTTTATTTACTCTATATATTTATATACACAATGACGACTTAAATAAATATTCATTAATTAACTTGCATGGTCAATAAAAAAAAAGGTTTCTCAAAAACACAATAAATTTAATAATAATAATAAAGAATGAAATATATCACTTACTACATTATTCTTAGAATTGGTCATATCAAAGTCCTGTAATCTGTAGAAATAAGCAAATAAGTAAAATGAAAATGAAATCACATATTGAACAAATTTGGAATTTATGACTTGGGAAATGGAAAAAATATGGAATTTAGAATTTGGGAGAAAAGAATGAAAAATTGGATATATATGAGGTTAAATGAAGATTTATTTTTACCTAATATAGATTTATTTTTATGTCCTACAGTTATACTTTTCATATAAAATCAGCTGTCATATATATAGAAAAAATTGGGGGAAAAAGATGAGGGGCAGCTTAAAAATTTGAGGGGAGCCCCTGAATTTTATTACTCTCCTCTTCTAAATATATAGATTTCTTTTCCTTTTTCGGTTGAAAACTGTAGTTGTGTAAACTCGATCAGTGCATTTTCATCCCTTTCCTTTTTCCTGGATTTTCTTGTTTGGAGAGAACTTTTCAAGAAATCTGACATAAAGTTTATTCTTTATTTAATTACATCAAGATTTATGTATCTGGTATATATATGTCATGGTAGAAAAAATCACAACAAAGCATTTGCAATGATGCCCCTCTTCCCCTTTTAATTTCTTGAAAATTCCCCTCTATAAACCTAGAAGAATATATTTTAGCGATAATATCTGTATATATCTTTATTTAACAGTACTTATGATGCTCTTTTGACATTTATATGTAAACTTTTTTCCATTTCTTTTTTTTTTTAAATTATGGTATACAGTTGTCGGGTAGCTTCAATGATATTTAGGGTAAAACTCCAAGGTATATATAGGTCCACGTGAAAATACACATGCGATGTATTTTAGGTCATCCGATATTCACTTGAGATGCACCATGTTAGTTGTCCCATATCAGTTAGATAAAATCCCTGAGAATTGTATATATGAATTTGGACAATCTTTCCTCTTAAGCCAGCTTTTGGGGTTGCATTTGTTCCAAGTCTCAAATTTAACATGGTATCACTTATCAGAGCACATGTTCCACCGTTATATGTTGGATTGTCCATAGCTAGGCCACTCGTTCCCCCCATATTTGGGAGGTGTATTAGTTGTCTCACATCGCTTAGATAGAATTCCTTGAAGTTGTATATATAGATTTGAACAATATTTCTCCCTTGAGCTAGTTTTTGGGGTTGAGTTAAGTCCAAGTCTCAAATTTAACACACTCCAACCATGTACTCACACACGAACAATATTTTATTCATTAACAATTACGACTTTAATTTGTGAATGACATTGTTTTATGAAAATAATTAAAATGCTATATTTTTATGTTAGTTTTATTTGTTTGATTAAAATATGATTTCTTAGTTCATAAAACTACTTGTGACGAAATGGATAGAATATCCTTAACAAAGTTAAAGCTCTCATTTTCTTTACACCTTGGAATCGGAATTTAGAATATAGAAACATATTCTATCAGTGTTGAACTGTGCCTAATTTCAATTTGTAGTGGAGCAATACTAAAAGAAAAATATCTTGGAACAAAGTCTCCAAGTCTATAAAAAAAATTATATGAATTATACAAGAAGTCAAGTTTAAATTAAACGCTAAGTGGTTTCAATTAAATTTGAATTTAAGTACATGAAAAAAATTGAATGCATGTGTACAAAAAAGTTAACAAAATGTGGAGTTATTTATTCTCCTATGTCAGTGTTTTAAAAGGCGCCGCCTCATTAATCAGTCGGCTAAGCGGTTTATTGGAAATAAATAAAAACTTAAGTTTTAATTCTTATTTCTTAAATTCAGAAAATAATTGAGACCGGGGTTGTAGTCCAGTGATCTCACCCGCCAGATTAGCTGGCTCCTCTCCTCGGATTCGACCCCTCTCCCCGCGTATGTTGTAATAAAAAAAAATCCAGAAAATAATTGCAGCACCAAAAAAGAAAAAAAGTAGCCGAAGAAAAATTGATTTGGACTTCTCTAGCCGTCGGCCGCCCACGCTCCTGCAGTCACGTCCTCCAGCCGATAACTTATAAGAGGTGAGTTTCTTATCATGCTCTCTCCTTAAAAAAACGCCTAGACGGTGCTAGGCGGTCGATAACCGTCCGTCTATCGAATATGATTTTTTAGAACTAACGAAATAATTAAGATAAAATTTAAAATTTTTGTGGATGTATCGAAAAAGTATCGCCACATTCGAGCAGTGGCAACTTGCAACCGTGAATAATTAATTTCTTTATTTCTTTATACAGAAAAATCGTAAAAAGTTTTGATATTCGGGTAGTGAACCATATTTAAACTTTTATGGGTGTTTTGTTTGGGTTATTCTCCACTTATCCACATTTCTTAGCGTATATAAATTTAAATTTTCAAAAGTTAAGATGGGAATTACATTCGGACATCCAATCGTTGCAGAAATAGGAATTTACAAGGAACGATCTCAAAGTTATTCAAGTTGTTGGAGTAGGTGAACGTAACGGTCAAGTGTCTGATTTTTTATGTCAACACCTTGTCAGACGAGCTTGCTACATAGAGCTTATCCAATACGATTTACCTAACTATCATGGTTTGTATATTGTTACCTTAGTTAAAGAGTTTACTTAATGTGCATCGAAAGATAACGACAACGGGTTGTCACATATAAAAAAAATTACAAGGAAAAGTGAAATATATATATATATATATATATATATATATATATATATATATATATGCACACACACAATGAAGAAACAAAAATTGGAGTGCTCGATAATTGTTGTGGAAAGCATTTTTTCCCGAAAAGTAATAAAAATTTGTTGATCTTATCAGAAAATGCTTGATCGTGTAATATAAAACAGAAAACAAATTATTATATATTCCCTTTTCCTTATTTCAACAACCAAAAATTGTTTTTAAAAATTTCTTCGAATATGCATTTATGTGATTTCTCATTCAAAACATCTTTCGCTCCCAAATATATTTACATAAAATAAACCAAATAAACTATTTCTCCGAGAAAAATAGAAATAAGACCCCAAAATTTTAAAAGAATGAGCTTCAATATCCTTATATCATTTTGTATTTGGCTCAAAATTTATATAATTAGAGTTTAAAAATAATTATAATTAAATTATAACTAAAAAATAAACATTTAAAAGAATTTAGCAACATAATCATACTTTAACAAAATTACCGGGAAATTTAAGGTGTTATCTTTTCTGAAGCGGATTGGTCTGTGTAGAGATGTCAATGGGGCGGGTATGGGACGGGTATGAATAAACCCAAGACCCGCCCCATGAAAAAAACTTTGACCCATTACTCGCCCTTCCCAGGTTAAATATTCTTCAGACCCACCCCACCTCGAATACGAAATGGGGTCGGGTAGACCAGTGAGACCCGTGAGACCCGAATTTTTTAAAATAAAAACGGTAATCTTTTTTCTCACATGACTGAATTATGAAACAGACAAGTATCTAAATACAACACAATAGAAAATTAATTCATATCTTCGACCACAATTAATAATAACAAACAAAGTATTTTCATGACATAAAAAATTACATAAAAAAAAAGAGTTACTAGCTCTTCAAAAAATATTGACATCCCAAAAATAAATCATAACATAAGTTAAACAGATCAATATAAAATCAGCGAGTAGGCAATATTCAGACACATTCTTCGGGATCATCTTCCTCTTCATCAAGAATGGTGTGACAAATTGGTAAACTACTTGAAAATTAACTACAAAATTAAAGAAAGAAAGTACATGGAAAAAATAAAACTGTAATTTAAAAATTTAAAAATTTGTAATTTAAAGAGAGAAAGTATAGTAACAAAATTAAAATGAAAGTACAATAACAAAATAAAACTTATGATTTATTTACCTTTCACCTCACCCCACAACCATCTTCGCGAGCACACCAATGCCTCCAAAGTGGTTGGATTAAGCCTACTAAGATGAAGACCAACCATTCTTCTACTATTACTAAAAGCAGATTCAAATGAAACAGTTGACATAAGAATAGCTAAGACCGTTATGTTGAGGTGGGCTACTAAAAAAATGAAAATATATAAAACTAAAACCCTAAAGTATTTATATCCACATATATGGGGCGGGTATTATAGGACCCATGACCCACCCCATACCCGGACGGGTCTGAAAAATTAGACCCGAGACCCGCCCCATGACCCATTTAGTATGCCCAAATCCACCCCATAAGCACGGGTCCATTGTGGGTCTGGGTAAAACCCGGACCCATTGACATCCCTTGGTCTGTGTCACGTCCCGAGCCCGGCCCGCATGACTGCACAATGGACCCCTATAGCAACTAATTCGTATTCGTCCCCGCTTTACGAAAACGAGTAACCCAAGTTACTATAGAAGTCTATTGTAAGCCCATTATAAATTCATTTTAAATATGTAATTTTTAAGACGTGGAACAAGAGTATCACAGGTCTGGACCATATACGTTCTAGGAGGCTCAATACATCAATGAAACGATATATATTATTTCAATAATTATAAATTTTAAATGGCTATTAAATGTATATATAAATAAATATGGTAAGACAACAAGTAAATAATATTGTCCGAAATAGGAAGATTAGGGTAGTCGACCAATATTCAAACAATCCAGAAAATGAATTTTATTTGTAATTATCTACGTTGAAAAGCGTCAACGAGAGATACTTGGCGAAAACCAGTTGACTTGAAAATATTTAGGGTAAACTCTTTATAGTAACTATATTTAGTAAATTTAATTTATGTCCATTCTTCTCATAAATTTAATATTTAAGGAGCAAAAAAAATGTAATTGATCTGTCAAAAACTTCTCACGTTCTCTTCCCACTATCTCATTATCTTAAATTTTAATTACCACTATCCCAATACCCTTACATGAATGTGAAATTATAGATTAATTCAAATTAACAAAAATATATTTTATGTACATATTCAGTGCATTAATCAAAAGAGTAGGTACCTCTTTTGTGAGACGATATCACGAATCTTTATCTGTGAGACGGGTAAACCCTAGCGATATTCACAATAAAAAGTAATACTCTTAGCATAAAAAATAATACTTTTTCATGGATAATTCAAATAAGAGATCTGTCTCACAAAATACGATCGGTGAGACCGTCTCACACAAGTTTTTAGGCTTATCAAAATTAATAGAACATACCTTGGATATGTGATGATGTTTTCTATTTATAATTCTTTTAGGGATTCTGGGCTTGGGTCAAATTTAGCGAGGTAACCCATAAAAGGGATTAATGCTCTTACAAGTTACATGATACATCTTGTGTCAAGTGTAAAGTCTTGGATGCGAAGGACCGCCAACTTGAGATTTGTCATGAACTTAATTCATAAAATGAGATTTAGGAGTGTTAAAAATATTATGTTCATTGAAAAAGTGATTAAATTTACATATTGTGAAGATGTGAGAAAAATTCAAAAGTGAACAGTGGCCGAAATTTTTTTAAGATAGTATTTGGTAAATAAATTAGTCTAATATCATCTTTATAACAAAATAAAAAATATAACATCATTGAAGTTTTTGCAAAGATATAGAGTTTGATGGTGTATTGTGACCTCTAAATAAATGTACAAAATAATTTTGGATTAGACAAAAAAATCGAGGGTAAGAATGTTTAGAAAAATTTTCATTTATTACAAAAATATCGTTCACTTTTGAAAATAGAATCAACATAGGATCATATTTTGAATTTGAATTAAATTGAGCAAAATTTTGTTTTACGAAACAAAAATAACTAATTTTTTAAAGTGTGAAAATATATTTAAGGTATTTTAAGTTTGGGGGATTTTCCCTAAGCCAACTAAAATATCGGAAGAAATAAAATTAAGCAAGCAAACAATTTCAGTAGTTCATTATCAGATATGCATACCTCTCGCATGTTTCAGAAGAACTGATTAAGGTCTACCGAATTCGAAAAGACAACCTTCACTGAATATTCAGAAGTCTTCTACCGTCTACTGAATTGTATTATCGACCATTTAACTATATCATATTTGTTTCCTTAAAAATGAAGACATTTTATCAGCAAATCCGATAACCAGAGAATTTTAAGAGAATTCAAACAAAAACATTCTTTGTCATTGAATGTCAGTGCTACAGACATTTATTATTGCTTACTATTTTTGGAATACGATGAATGACATGTGACATTTAGTACTATTTTTGTTATAGTCCATGTATGACTAAATTATAGTCGTTTGAATCTGAACGCTGGAAATGAGCTATAAAAGAATATTTCAAGATTTAACAAGTACTCCAGACTCTTGATAAATTTACGATTTATTATTCTTTCAGAGATTCAAAGTTTTGCTGAAAATATTCTATCGTACGATTAAGAGATATATAAGATCTTTTTAGATATCATTTGTACTTAACTTACTCTCAGAATTGTTTCAAGTTTACATCGTATATTGATGTGAATTTTTTAACTGACAGAAATAATCTTTATGCTCAGAAATCTTGTAAATTTATTAGAAATTGTTACTAAGAGTTTTAGTATGTAGTATATAAGTCCTACTGAAGTGGATTTTTACAAAAGTTATAAATCAAAGTCTTTTAATAGATATCTTTTGGAAACAGAAGGAAGAGACACGTAGAAAAATACAACTTTCAAATTTCCATAAACAATTCTCAGGTGATTGACCTTTTTCACTATATTGTTCAAAGTTTACTGATTCTCACTTTGGTTCACGAAATTCTGTCGGACTCATTTTTTGTTGTTATTTAAGTTGTATATTTAACTTTGAATATCGAAATACGATTTCAGCTGCTAACACCAGTTGATATCATTGGTACTTAGAGTCAGGGAAATTTTTTTGCGAGATGTTTTATTCAACCTCCTTTAAACATCTCCACCGATCTTAAAAATTTAAAAGAACCGCTTTTCTTTAGAGGTTGCAAATACTCTCTTAATTTGTTAACTAGGGTTCGATACTTAATATCGAATTGAACCAATCAGGCTCAAATTTGTATACTTCTAGCAATATAAACTTGTGCTTCGTACGTTACGTTTCCATCTAACTTATTAAAAAGGACCCCTTCAACATAATGCGCTCTTAATATTTAATGTAACAAGAGAGAACAAAATACCTAAATTCGCATATACATTAAAATGCATCTGTGGTGTCAAAAAAATTGATCTAAAAAAATTCAAGCTAAAAATTAGGAAAAACAATTAAAATAGTCCTCCAAGTTGATTTATTTCGAGTTTTGTCCTCTAAATTGTCAAGATTTGTTCTTGATCCCATAGGTTGAGGTTTTTTGGGCTATAGTTATATTTCGACAAAGTGCTGACCTGACATTGAACATGTTAACAATTTTTTATCTATGTCTTCAAGATTTGTTCTTGATTCTGTAAGTTGACGTTTTTTTTTGTTATATTCATATTTCGAAAGAGTGTTGATATGATCGACGTCAAATATGTCAACAATTACCGACGTTGTGTCAACAATATCTGACGTCATGTCAATAGTTCATTGAAATAGAATCAAAAGCAAAATAATAAAAACCCGATTTATAAAACAAAGATCAAATTTTGACTACGTAGATAACTAAAACCCAAATAATAACATACATTATCAAATCAAATGTTTTATTTCATTTTTTGAAATTACGCCAAATTTGTTGCCCAACAGTATTTAAAAATTAATATTTAAACTCGTAACGTTTAGTGGAGTGATACACATAATATAATTTTAATATCTTGTACACTTATTCTGAACATGTATGAAGTAACGACCACCTGTTAAATACGATAAATGTATCAAAATTATACATACAATAAGAAGGAATACAACACACGGCTTCATCGTTTTGCATCCAAAACGCATTGTTTTGAGACACATCGAATATGTAATGAAAATGTAGCACCGAACGCTTGCCGCTTTACCAAAAGCTATAGCTGTTGGTAATTGTGCAACTCAAATCGTTTAAACCGCACAGCAGCTCAAGTATCACGGTTCGTTCGCTCTACCAAGCAGGGACAATTATTGCACCCAACAATCTCCCTCCCAATAATTGCACTCATTGCAATCAATGGGAATCGAACCCGTGACCTTGGCTCTGATACCAATTGTAGGACCGAGCGCTTGCCGCTTTACCAAAAGCTATAGCTGGTGATAATGGTGCAAATCAAATCTTTTAAACCGCACAGCAGCTCAAGCATCACGGTTCGATCGCTCTACCAAGCAGGGACAATTATTGCACCCAACAGAAAAACATATATAAATTCTCACAAATAAGAAATTAGGTTGGTGGTTGGAGCACAATGTCTCCGTCTGATTGCGCTACTCGTCAATTATATTCATGCATAAGCAAATATATATAGTGGAAGCTGATGAAAGATTGGATCCAAATGATCAATTAGTAGGGAAAAAAATAATGAGTTACTGTTTCCAACCTCTAAAAATAAGTGATTTGTGAAGGGAAAAATTAACTATCACTTTTATTTAGAAGTTGTAAACATTAATACAAAGTTTTTAATTTTTTATATATTATTTTTAAATGTTTAATTATTGATTATAGTCTTCTTTCTTAAAACTTGATGTGTTGCCACAAGTCTTTTGGCACGAGATCATCTTAAATCCTAATGAATCAATTATTCGATTTCTGCGATCTTCTTTGATATTGGATTTGGAGCAAAAAAATTGGGTTTGTGGGCGGAGTTGGGGCAGCATACAATAATACATGCGCAGTATTCAAATGAAAATATTTCGAATATTTATCTTATTTTCTGAATTTGTTCTGATAATTTAATGTGGATGGACAAACTCGTCCAAGAAGGTATTGGTATGAAGAATCAAGCACATGATCATTTGTCAAACACTCACCTACTCTACAAACTCGAACACTAAGGGATCTCATGACCACCAATAAATATATATCGGGGTGTCAATATATACATAACATAGTAGGGAAAAATATTTTTATATAGCAATAAGGTTCAAAAAAAATTTCAAGGGCCACGAAGATCAATCGCTACTAGCGAAATCAAATTTTGACCTAATAAAAATTTTAATATTTTTTTAGTATCACTTTAAACTTTATTTTAAAATTTTAGTTTAAAGTCCATAAATTATTATTTTTACTAATATTGTAGATCTTTTTCAATACGAAATAAATGAGTGCAAATAAAATTAAAAAGTTTAAGTTTTGATTTCATGAAAGATGTTCACGCTTAACATTAATAGCATGGAACTACTAGTGTCCTATCAGCTAAGCTATATTTCATTATCAAAACACTTTTCTTTAAAATGAAAAATATAACAAGTAGAATGCGGAAGCGTACATATGTGAATAACATAGTCTAACAATATATGAATATATATATATATATATATGTGTGTGTGTGTGTATATTGTGCTCGATTGACCCCACTTACCGAATGTTTTCCCAAAAAATTCATGCCTTCTTACTCTTCCTCGCCAAATAATAACGATAAACAAATAAAAGAGGAGGAGTATATATATATGATTTTCAAGATGATATATCAGAACATATCATAAACAAATCATAAACCTATAGCAGTGAAATTTCATCTAATTTTTCATGTTTTACTGACAAGTCTCTAACTGTTAATTGTATAATGGATGTGATCATATAATGACTATTATTTCCGACTGTGTGAGGATTATATCATATCATATTCAAAATTCTTATCCATGTCAAGTCGAATCATAACAGTGCTTGAAACATAATTTTTAAAACAGAACATAGAATGAAGAAAGCACACTCGACTGAAATTTAAAATAGAACATAGAGCAAAGATTTATGTGTACATAGTTTTTAAAACATAAACCCACTTAAATTAATTGATAAAAAAAAACGCGAAGAAAACTTGCTAGAACTTGGACATAATGTTGCTCAAACTTGGACAAAACTCCTGCTCGATCTCGGACAACACTTCTGCTAGAGAGTTTGTTCTTTGTTTTGGTGTGTTTTCCTCTTGGTTTGAACCACTATTCATAGGGTGAAGTGAGGAGAGATTTTTAAGGTTGCAGCCTGCCATTAACTAGTTGTAGATTTTGCGCAAATAGTTTTGAGTTATATTTGACTAAATTCAATAAGTAGACACAATAATGAATATTTGTACACTAGAATTTAATTATCCCACGTGACTTTAAATAGTTTGGATAATCTTAAATAAAAGGTCTTAAAATAAACTTGGTACAACTTTAAGAACAAGAATGATATCTCAAGTTTTTTAAAAAATTCGCGGGTTTTACATGAGTGGTTAGATAAAATGTGCATAATATAAATAGACAAGAATTTTATGGATGTTTAATTTAGAGAAAAATAATCTTACATCACAGTTTCTTTTACTTAGAAAGAATTTTACTTAAAAAAATTTGATTGATACAACTTTTTATAACGACCCACTTCAATTATGATTTATCGCTGCCTAAGTTGAAACTCTTATTATATAATTTAACAAGTTCCGGATGTTTAAAAACGCTCGGTTCACCAGAAAATACAATATAACTCAACGGCCAACTTGAACGACTTGAGTTGGTTGGGATATCACAAAGTGATCCTTGAAGATATGTTGTATTCTGATAGGTGTGATAGGGAATCATATTTTTGTTTCTTATCACTCACATCCACCTAAAGACCTATCTAAATTGAATTTTGGCCCAAATTTTATATTGGATTGAAGGTATAGATTTGAACTTTTTACATACAATCAAATTGGCTACGAGAGACATTTGTTGGACCTACAAGTAAATAACAAGCCCAAAATCAAAGTCTACACATTAAAATCCATCATGTGAAGAATTGAGGTTGGAGGAACTAGGCCAAACATACATTGTATGTTCAGGAAGTTAAGACATAATGGATGATCGTGGAAGATGGGCGAAATAATTGGAATAATATGTAACATAAACATATAGAATCATAAGAAGGAAGGACTACACACAACTCATCAATCAACAACTCAAGAACAAAAATGCTCTACAAATTTCATAAATTCTAATTCATTTTAGTTTACTTATTTCAAGTTTCCGCCCATATTTCAAGATTTCAGTTTTCACCAAAAATCTCTGTAAAAAAAAAAAAAAACGTTGTAACGAGATCGCATAGGTCCAACGTAAACCTCCTTATGATTTTAGTTTTCCTTAGTTTAAGTATATTCCTTCAGCTTTTATTTTCAATTTTCGGTTGTAAAAAATATTGATTCATAGTAGCATAATTTGTTTTGTTGTTGTTTATAGATATTACTTTGTTTTTCTAAGTTAATTTCTGGATCTTGATGCTTACCGATGGAGTTAGAACTAACGAACGATTCGAAATTCACATCGCTTGTTTTTTAGAAGTCGGATTTCAAAACTTTAGAACGATTTTGCGTCTAACACTCCTACGCAATTTTATGTGCAAACAATAACAAATTCACTAATTTGTTGGGGCAAATTCACTAAGCAATGGATTGCAAATCCCAAATAATTATTTCTTGAGTCATTTTGGAAGGTTTCAAATTCATTCAAACATAGAGTCATTTCAAATTGTACCATCAAATAGTTTCTCAATACAAATCCTTCGATCTAAATGCAAACTTAAAGAGAGATTTGAAATTACACCTAAGATCATGAACGTATTTCTAATCTATCACATATTCACAATTATCATTGCATCAACATAAATTAACAAATAAATGGATTCGAAATCTATCCAAAATAAATTCATCCAAACAACTAAACTGATTGACAGCCATGGATTTGATAAAACTCTCATTTCAAATAAAGAAGATCTACAAATGTAGGTAACTCCGATTAATTTGATACAAATTATTTATATGATTATGATGTTGATAAGTTCATAAATAATTAACTCAAATGAAGTATTGATTAATCGCAATCTTGGAATTCAATATTAATTATATATGCTGCCAAAAGATATTTAAGAGTTTACTTTAGTTTTGTTTTTAAAGTTGCTTGTGCTAAAAGATTGATACAGTATCGAGGGGCAGACTGGGGATTAAGAATTGATAGACGAGAGCAGATGAATCTCATGTACCACCACATGGAATTTTTAAATTATTTAAAAAAATAGTGGAATTTTTATTTCCAAAAAATGAGTGAAAATCTTATAAATATTAATAGTTTAATAATAATAATAATAATAATAAGAATAATAAGAAACATACATTTAAAATCAAGATAGACCGTTTTCTTTTCTTTTTTGTCTTTTTTTTACAAATGTATATTTATATCTTATCCACATTAAAAAAAATTAAATTTATATAAATTTTATTTATCTTTATTTATATATATCAATGAATTTTTAAATATCATTTATAATAAAAAATACAAAAATCAGTGATAATTATTTTAAATATATACACGTGTACCGCGATATTAGTATGTATAAATTTTGAATATATAACACATAAAATACGACTTTTTCATGCGCAAAGAAATCAAAAGATGACGAAGAGTCTCTTTGAACAGCTGTCAACTTCATAAATAGCATGTCTTTCGTGATATGAAAATATATGATTGAGACATATATTAATTACGTTCATGTTTATAATCATAAATAATATTTGAAGAGTAAAAAATAATATTTTTTTATAGATGATTTAAATAAGATATTCGTCTCACAAAATTGACATGCGATATCATCTCACATAATTTAACCTTCTTATATTTTCAAATTTATTTTATTAGTCGACTACAAAAGTGCATATTGACTCAACATTAATATAATTGATTATCATGTTCACTGTGGAAAAATTCAAGAAAAGTCGATGCAAAGCTCTGCCGGCTTCCTCTCTTTTAAGAATAACGTAATCTTCTGGTATATGCATGTAATTCAACTACAATATACACAAATTTCTTTTGAAATTCTTTATTTGAAATTATTGTGTCAATTAATTTCATTCCTTCAAAACTTTGACTTACTTCTATATCAGGAGACGAACAATATGCAAAATTATATATATTTATGGTTGGATCGATGAATTTCAAATCTATGGATTTCGAATATATTTTTGTAATTCCAAATATGAAAGACAATAAAATTCAATTCCATCATTTTCGTGTTTATATAATATTTAATGTTAATTAATATTGATTTCAAGTTTATTCAATAATGAAGTTAATTGAAATAATTCATCATATTTTGTGTAATTAATGTGTAAATATAGATTTAAGATTTCATCTATTGTTATATTATAACAATAAAAATATAATCGAAATCCATATACTTCAAATCTATCCATCCAAATGCAATGAATTTGATTTCGGGAAGAATTGAAAGCATGAATTTTAATGATACAATTGAATATAAATATTACTATAAAATATTAATGAACATGGAATAAATTTGAAATTTCTTATACGATAATAAGAACTATGTACACTAGGAAAAAATATTTAAAAGTATTTATTTCAAGTTATCCCCTTCAAATACACCTGGATATATATTTTTTAACCATCTCTTTCATGTAAAAACATTTCACATGACACGATGATGGATGTATTACTTTATTCTAGAACAATTTTCCAGCACGAGTTTTTTTTTATTACCAATTTATTGACCAAAATGCCCCTGACAGATTCTGAGATGTCGATTGATTTTTTTTCATACCATCTGCGCTCGTTATCGTTATAACACTCCTCACGTCATCAAAAATCGTAATGTTTAAATGCTACATGCATATTTTACCATATTTATTTTAATATTAACCCTCTTTATTTGTAAATCCCATTATCCACTCATTCATCGTATTCTACTGTTAAATAGCCATTAAAATAATTTTCTAACTTTTTTAATAAAACGAACTGTTACTATTTTAATATTTTTAAAAATAAATAATCTTTATTTAATTATTAAAATACATTACTAAATTAAATAATAAACATATATATAAAATATTAACATATGTAATTAATGACCATCTCTTTCACTCTCCTTTCAAAAATAAAAAATAAAATAATGTGAGGTTCAAATTACGTGACAGGGTGGGGGACTCACATTGATGTAACACCACATTCGTGTTCACTCCCATTATCTATAAATCACCCTTAATCACTAGCGTTAAAATTGACTATATAAATTCAAGAACTGGTTTCAGTTCACCGCCGCCGGCGCTACCACCACCGACCACTGCAGGCGAAATGATCTGGAAGTCCGCGGTTGTTCTTGTACTCCTGACGGTTATGTTATGTTTCTCCGGCAACAAAGAATTCTCCTTCTGTCGTTTCACCATAGTATCCATCGTCATTCTACTTCGATTCGACGATATTATCTTCCCGCCGATGGAACCCGCGAATTTCATGGATCGAGGCATCATCACGATCATCGTATTTCTATTCAACCGCTTGCTGGCTTCCCTGCTCCCCGAATACCTCCTGCGGATTCCCTGTCTCTGTACCATTTTATACTTGACGTCCCTTCTCTTTTGACGGTTTGCCTGAACCTGAATCAAATCCGATTTGTTGACTTCCGGACTTCTCCCGAGGGCGATCGGCGGCCGAGAAGATCTCAATTTTTTATTTTTTATTTTTGACTCATGAACACTAATTCGATTATAATATATGAATGAGAATTTGTTATATGTACAATTGTAAATGTCGATTTGCAATATTTAATCCAACCTGCTGGATTAACAATATCAACCAAAGCTTAATAATGAAGTAACAATATTATTTAACCTTCATTTGATTAATAATTTGATAAATGAGATCGTAATTTTTTTAAATATTTCTCATATTCTTAGAACTATATGTTTATACAATTGTAAATGACATACGAGATAGTTGATTAATATTATAGATTACCAAAATAACGAGACAAATATAAATCAACAAAAAAACATTTTTTCGTATTTATTTTTCATGTATGTTATGACCTTGACTGTAAAAACTGACCGAATCCAACCAAAACCGGGCATGAAGTTTTACGCTTACCTTAAAAACCATAATTTTAAAAATATTTTAAATCGAACGTACAAGGAAATTCAGTCTGAATTTATTGAAAAAAATATCAAAAAGCATTGTGATCACTCCTAGATTCCATCTCGTAATTTTCGAAAAAATAATTGACATACAAAAAAATTTTGGTGTCATATGTCAACAATATTTACTATCTGTAATATGATTGTAATATGATTGAAGCATGAAGATACGAAAGAATTAAAGTCCAAAGGTAAATTTGACTTTTAATAAAAAGATTAAGTTCGCCGATTTATTGTGTAGAATCATAAAACAATAATTATTAAACATTTTAAAGGGTAAATAATATATATCACTTATCCTTGATGTTTTTGTAACATATTAAAATTTACTATTTTGGTTCTAGATGTTTGTCATTTTGTAATTTTATCTTTTATATTGTCTAACATTTGTGTAGGATCGGGCGCTTGTCGTTTTACCAAAAGCTATAGCTAGTGGTAATGGTGCAACTCAAATCTTTTAAATAGCACAGCAGCACAAACACCACGGTTCGATCGCTCTACTAAGAAAGGACAATTATTGCACCCAACATTTTGATATCAGTCAATTATTTTTGAATTTTTTTGTAAATTTTGGTTCCTTTTCAATGTGGCGCCGATATAACAGTAATATGACTTCAATATGCTCATAACATGTACGATATCATATCATCTAAATAATCGAAATTTGATCTTACCTAATAAGTTCATTTTTAGTTTGTCTTTTCATTGCAATGCCTGTGTAGTATCCAACACGCAACACCACAAGTAAAAAAAGGGATACAAGTTTTTAAAAAAGAGGCCCGATGAACTAAGACCAAATTTTAACCAACAAAATGATCAAATCTAGTAAATGTCAAATTACATACATATATTTTACTTGAGATTTTTTTTTTCTTACAATATATTCATATGCCAATGCCAGCTTCCATCATTTTATTTATATAAAGTAGGTCTCTTGTGAGACAGTCTCACAAATCTTTATCTGTGAGACGGGTCAACCATACTGATCTTCACAATAAAAATTAATATTCTTAGCATAAAAAGTAATAATTTTTCATGGATGACCCAAATAAGAAATGCGTGTCACAAAATACGACCCGTGAAACCATTTCAGGCAAATTTTTGCCATTCATATAATAGTCCCAGGCCAGGGCTGTCCTAGTTTCCATTCATGTACTAATCCACAAAGTCATATATCACGATAATAACATAACTAATAAAAATTATATGCTGATAATGACATCCTAACAACACAATTGACAAAACACCAATCTTCCTGACTTAGTCTCAACATATTTAGAGGACATTAATTTTTCTTTCCTAGAATTCTCCACCTCGGTTGAGTTCATGCTAACATAAGAATAGTACCGTAATGATAAATCCAATTATCCAACAAAATTACCAATTGTCATCGACTATTAATCTAATTAATTACGACAAATAATATGAAAATTTCCAAATTGTTATCATCATCTATATTCTATTAGTCTAACAAATGAGAGCCCCATTTTTGGGAAAAAAATTCCCCAATAAAATTCATTACAAACTATCATGAAATAAATTACACTACCAAGACTCACGAAAGTTTGACCATACACTGCTGCGATGTAAAAATAAAAATAAAAGTAAATAAAGGAGTGTGTCCAGGACATGTACAAAGGTTAATTTGCTCATCTTACATGAAAATACGTGACAGATCCAAGAGGTAATAACTAGTCATACATTATCACAACTTGAAAAAGAAACAGATTACCACGCGTAAACACTTGGGAAAACACAGAGGAAATAAGAGGTCAAAGCTGCTCAAGACACACAACAAACAACGGCCAAGTTATGGCAGATCGAAGCAATGGACGTGTTCTTGCTGCGCAAAGACATGGTCATGACAGCAGCGTTGAACCCTAGATTAAACGCCAGCAGAAACCCGTGAAATAAAGTAGGATGATTCTTGAATATTACAACTGGGATTTGGTTGCCACCTATTTCCTCATAGCGTAATGTCAATATTGCGAAGGCCACAAATATCCCGGACACGAAAATAATTTCTTCGGGTGGGACGAGTGAACCATAATGGTTCTGTTTAATCAGGAGGCTAACCGATGATCCCATTTGACAATTTTCGAATTCATGAATGAAGTTTTGAAGACTGAAATGCAGATAATTAATACGTTTATCTGTTTTTAATGTGACGTGAAACCACATGATCTTAAAAAACCCAAGACCTTTTGTCTCTGATATATCATTGAACTGAGGAAATTTCTAAGAAGTTTGGTTCGTGCTTCGCAGTTCATAAATCTATCACTTCGTAATATCTAACTTTAATTTGGCAATATTTTTTATTAAAAATTGAAATATATATTTGAAGTTATAAATTTGGAGTTTTAAAAAATAGAAAAGAAAAAAAGAAGCGCTTAATGGACAACTAAAGATCTGAGCTGAGCCATATGTCACAATGGATACGTAATCCTGCACTCGAAGGATTGCTCAATATTTCGGTCCTTGCTTTTTTTCCTTTATATATATATATATAGTAGAAATCAAATTTGAAACTCCCACTCTGACTTTGCTTCTTCACTATTACCACTTATATTTTACTTAGTCAATTTTCTTCGATAATAAAAACCCTTAGCGTGAGCTGTGAAGAACCCATTTTTTACGTTAGAAAAATCCATTCCCCTTATATGGCTGGAATACAAGTTGGTGCCGTCGGTGATATAAGACAGGAGATCGCCGACCCGGAAGCTCGTTGGAGTCTGAATAGAACGTTAGCAAAGATCCGTTCCCTCCGGCCAAATTTCAACAATGGCTATCTTACACACGCTATATTTGAAAACTTGAGAAAACAGGAAATAGGAAAGCTCTTTCTCAACATGATAGTGCCTGCTTTGGGTATAACAGTATTTATATGGTTCAAAAACGATAACCCGAACAAGACAATTTTCGGGATCATTCTTCTCCTGCTCTTCGCGGGAGGATTGGCTATATTCTACGGGCTTCTGCTTAGGGACACGTACCCTCTGCTGGCGTGTATTCTTGAACAACTGGGTATTGTTTTAGTTTGTTTTTCGATCACTTCTTTGGTTGCTACTCTTCTCTCAGGACCAGCTCTAATCATTCCAGCTTTTTGCGTTGGTTTAGTGCTGCTACCTTTCATAATTCCGACTCTGCCTCGTGATGAACATGTGATGTAAATGGAGAATATTCAAATCGAACGAGTTGATCAATACCCAGTTTTTCCCTGCTGGTAAATATGTATTTTTTTACAGTAAAATAACATCCTTATGTTTTATATACTGCAGTTTCGTGTGATCATGCAATAATGGTTGTTATTAATAGAGCATTACAAATTAAATGGTTAGATGATTTGGATTTCAAGATTAGATCTGTTCATTCCAATTTCATATCAAAATTATAACCATTTGATATTTTAATCAGTTAGCTAGTCTTGAATTGATGGGGAGTTTTTTTTTGTCATGTAACTCACATGTTTTTCATTTTGTTCTTGTTATCGGCCAATACACGTTCTTAGCTAGTACCCTTATTTGCATTTTTTGTTCACCAATTTTAGTTTTCTTATCAAAAATTTCAGACACCATGTCAAGAATTTCTGTGCTTCATCGTCATTTTCTAATGTCACGTTAACGTTCTAGTGAAAAAGAACTAAAAGTTGAGACAAATACCAACTTCTGGCAGATGTGCATATTTTTCGTATATGTAATTGCTGGTTTTGCGAACTCGATCTAGTCATCCTAATTAAGGAGACCAAATTTCCAAAGGAATCGGTTGAATAGATAAAGAAGTGAAACAATAGCAATCAATGAGCAAATGAGCTAAACTAGCTGGTTCCCAATAGACGTATATTAAGCTCTCATTTAAAAAAACAATTAATTCAAGTTATTAGTATACGTTCTATATCATATAGGGTTAATGAGATCCTATCTATGTGGGCATTACCCTCAATTCATTTCGACGGGTAAGATCTTGCCACACAAACAATTTCAAAAAAAAAAAAAATGAGTCCTATATATGCATGAGCAAATCTTGGTCATCCATCCTATCATGAAGGGCAATGTCCACATGGGTAGGATGAAATAAACCATCGTATAGGAGCCACAAAAATGAGATTGTGCACAGAAAAATCTGCCATTCACTGTTATCGCTCTATAATATAATCAACAGAAATTGCAAGAAGAATCTACTGATACTCTAATTAATTGATTAGTATTATATTGCACTCGATATTATGATTTAGGACAGAATACTGTATCAAATATCAGCATTCACATAAGTAACACGAATGGGGATATGGTATATATTTCAAGAAAAGCCATGATATACTGAGATGTGGGAGTTACAATATGGATTCAAATCTTTCGGTTTTTACAGGCACTTGTTGGTCGTCAAAAATGGACAATGATTTGCATATATATGCAAGACTCGTGAAGAAAATGGAATCATTAGTTTTCTAGTACTCTTTATCAATGATGGCTTTACATAGTTCTGATGTGATGTATATATAGCTCATATGTTTATAATTAGGCAAACGGTGAGTGAAAATTGTACATTTTCGCCTACAGCTTTCTCTACCACCAGAAGGAGATGTTATGTGACCGAGTTCGTATGGATGGAGACTTCAACGCCGTCTTCCGAAACAAGCACCATTTCTTTGAGAAGACTATTCTAAATGTAGGATCGGAGCGGCGAGCGATATTTCTAGCTCTATGGTCCGCACAGACGGGGGTAAAGAAAGTTTAGGCTGTTCGTTTGAAGCATTGTCGAATGTTGTTGAAGTGATTGAAGATGTGTTAATCTTCCAGAAAAAGTTGATATGATTATTTCAAAGTTGATTTTAAGGTTCTCATTTATTTGGATTCTTTTAAATTTTATGTACTTTACATCCTTTGATGATCTTTCATTTTAACTTTGTTCAATAGTTAGGACTATAAACGTCGGTTCGCGAATTTTTCGAGTCGACTTGATAAATATTAATTTATCGAACTTTAAGCTGTTCGAATTTTTTCGACCCAAATTATTTTGTTCGAAAGTTGCTCGCGAATATTAATAATATATTTCGAGCTTTCGAACATTTCGATGTTTCGTTCTCGAACTTTATTATCTCAACAATAGTTTAAACATATTTAGTAACGTTGGACCCTGGAAAAATTGGAAGATATACAAATACCTTCCTGAAATAAAATGAACATGAGACCGGAATTAGCTTTTCCAAGAGGTCATTAAGAATTAATTAGTTTACACTTGGAAGGATTTGATTTGTATAAATGAATTTGACATCGCAAAGGGATTTAAATAATATTGAAATTGATTTGAAATTCATTCAAAATAAATCTTGTTTGTGCTTACAGAGTTGATACAATGTTAACAGAATCAGGATTAAGAATTGAGATACATGCACTAAAAACATTTAGGAGTGATATTTTTTTTTTTTTTAAAAAGGAGTGAATATTTTTATTATATTATAATTCCTCAGCACTTTAAATAACCATTCGTGATCATCGTAAAATTTTGAACTTATCTAAAATATTTTTAATCCAATGTACTTGATTATTCACATAAATAAACACTTCATTTTAATTAATAAAATTAAAATTTTTTATTATATTATAATAGCTCTGACTTTCCGACCAAGTCTCATTAATTGATCATAACGATATCAAGTCAGTTCTAGTGGTCTTAGAATAAGAGTATGACTCTTGTGAAACGGTCTCACGAATCTTTATCTGTGAGACGGGTTAACCCTACCGATATTCACAATTAAAAGTAATACTCTTAGCATAAAAAATAATGATTTTTCATGGATGACCCATCGTCTCACAAAATACTACCCGTGAAACCGTCTCACATAAGTTTTTGTGCTTGAGTAAATCTTGAAGAGAGGAGGGCAAGCATCACAAAGATTAATAAGAAAGAGTCTTCCAAACTAATTTCTTTACTTTAAATGACTTTGTGCTTATAATTTTTTTGAAAATTGTCTCTGAGGTTTTGAATTATTTTTATTTATATTAAAATATAGTTAGAAGATAGATAACCAAAACCCATGGAGGAAAAAATAAAGGACGTAAAACTTCGAATGATTTATTTATTTTGTTTACATTTGTTTAATAGATAATGACCCACTGTGCTTTAATATTGATCACAATTGTGAAAGATACAATTGATTGATAAAATAATAATAAAAATAATGACATATTTCTTGATAAAAACTTGTGTGAGACGATCTCATGGGTCGTATTTTGTGAGACGGATTTCTTATTTGGGTCATCCATGAAAAATTATTATTTTTTATACTATAAGAGTATTACTTTTTATTGTGAATATTGGTAAGGTTTACTCATCTCACAGATAAAGATTTATGAGATCGTCTCACAAAGACCTACTTAGTATTTCTTTTGCACTAACAATCATGGCACACTAGATATGTATGATCTAAAGTTATTATTTTTCCTAAAATAACTTTTGTTTTAGATCCTTTACTCCTATTATTTTGAAATTATATTTCAAAATAATTAACTATTTAATAAAATTTATTAAACTTTTTTCTATATATAAAAGTAATTTTTATTTTGCACACAATGTGCTAAAGTGCTAATATTTCTTATAGGCTATATTCTCAGCTCCTTGTACGAGCTGAGAAATTTGATCTGAGATCTACGCTGACTTGTGTTTTTTTTTTTCCGAGAGTTTTGCGGGCATCAGTGCCGGCCGATGAATTTGTACGTATTTTATTTTGACTTTTAGTAGAAATATTTATTAATTTGGATGTATTAATTATTCGGATATGTTGGGTCGTACGGCACGACAACTTAAAGGCGAAGGAAGGCATATCAAGTATTTTTAATTTTTATGCAAAAAAAAAAAAAAAATTAGTTGGAAAATAGAAATAAAGTAAATCAGAAATCAAGAAAATAAAAGAAAGAAAACAAAGTAAATCTTGTATCGTTTAATTTGTAATTTTCATCCTGTATGAGAATTTTCATTCCACCATTTATATCACATTCTAATATTTTATTGTACAAATGTGTTCCATTTTCATTCACCCATATGCACGAATTTGGATCCTCTGATGGACATTACATAAATTTGAAAAAATGTTAGCCGTATTGAGATGATCAGCTGATTATCTCATGTAAAAAGAAAATAGCACATGTTCAGCCACAGTAGAGGATCCAAATCACATACACACAAAATATAATATACTAGCGGCCAAAGTACACGCGCTGCGTGTGTTAAATAATTATATGAATATCGAAGTAACATTTTTTTAGTCCAACTTTAGCACCAGAAGAAATAAATTTGACATTGCACACTATTTATTTGTTGCAGCACCATAAGCAGGAATGATTCCAAAAAAATTATTATCTACGTCTGCATACTCCATAAAATAACCTATAAATTGTCCCAATAAAACATGAAAAATTACAATTATCAATAAATTATCTGAAAATAGGCGTTGATAAATTATAGTTCATCTTTACATACAGATTCTCATCATAATGATATATCATCTATAAAATTTGCATTCTAGTGATTTTAATCCTCCCATAAAACTAAAAAAAAAATCTATAAAATTGACATTCTAGATATTCCAATCCTCCCATCAGTATTCACAAAACTATAAATAAATTTTAATGTGCACACACAAATTCCTCAAATTGTAACACATATTAATATATATGTGTGTGAAAGTACATCTCCTATGAGACTATCTTCGCGGATCTTTATCTGTGAGACGAGTCAACCTGGTCTATACTTGCAATGAAAGATAATATTTTTGACATAAAAAATAATATTTTTTCACGGATTGAGTCGTGTTGAGATACGTCTCATAAAATTGACATGTAAGACGATCTAATGAGAGTTTTTTTGTGTGTATATACAACACGTATATGTGTTTTTCACTAAAAGATAGTGTTTGTTTAATTCAAATCCAATTCAATTCAACTATAATAAAGTAAAGTTAATTGATCTGAATCAACTCCATTTCAATTCGAAACATAAAGTATATGTTACTTATGAAGTAATTGTTCTTAGATTGATTGTAAAACTAAAAAAGAAAAGAAATTTCAACTACGTAGCCTTTGACTGACATTTTGATATATATGTGTGTGTTATAACATAGGGGAAATAACACCAACAGCAACATGCAAGAACTTTAATTTGGCAAGTAGATTCTCATTATCCACAATCATATAATTGAATGTATATTTAATATATTATTCACCTCATTTTCACATCGGAAAACAAAAATATGAGGCGAAATGTCAGCTACCTAATTACCCATTTCAGGAAAAGGTACTCCTACGAATCATATTTTACAATGATCATATATAAGTTTGAGCTGGTCCATTTATGGAGTCATCATCATAATTTAGATTTACACCATAACTATAATCATCCAACAAACCCGTCGACCGAAGAACGGCATCTGACCTCTCAGGATCCACTCCGCAATCTTGACTTGTAAGATTCTGAACGAATGAAACTGAAACGAAGCCTTTCTCTTCATGAACATATCCCGCCTCAGGAATACTGTCTGGGAACATGCTACATGAGATGGTTCTTCGAGACACAGAATCGGCTGGATACAAAGACTGGAAGACTGAAGAGAAAGGAACAGTATCCACATAATCCGCGGTGCTAAAAGAGTCACTGGTGCTCTCTGTAGTGAAGGATGAGTCGTCTGAACTGGTGAAGAGGGGCGAATTACATGATGCAGCATCTGAGAATTCGGTATAGTTTTTAGGAATTGGTGGTATGCTTCTAATTTGTCTCAGAAGGTTTTTTCTGGGATTGTTACCAAGGCCTGTATCTCTTCTGATAAAGTTGTCATCCGATTTTGAAGATTTTTCGGTTTTTGATCGGGACTTCTTAGGGTAGATAGAAGATTGATTGGGGGGATCTTTTTTCCGACGTGGATGAGACCTGGATAAATCAGAAACTATAATCAAAAGTTCAAGAAAAATAAATTTACTATCGGTGAAGTTGTAAGGCATGTAAAGATTTCAAGTGTGAAAGACGACTTCACCTCGCGTAGAACAGAATATACGCTCCTTCTGACATCACTTGGCTCAGCTCAACTGGTTGCACCTGTCAGTAAGCCGAAAATGAAACAGCAGTGGAGTGAAAAACCAGAATGAATTATGGTGTTCCGTTTAGGAATGCAAGTAGCTTTACATCAGTTCGTCAATCAATAGGCAGAAACTTACCTCAGTGTCGTCAATCTTAAACCAATTGCCTTGCAAATCTCTCACATACGAGATATAATGACCAGAAAAAGATGCATTCGACGTATCCAAGTGGACAACAACAGCATAAAGCGTATAAAGCGGTGGTATGTCGTCTGTACCAGTCATAAACGGGATCATATCCAGCATTTCAGGAAAAGTGACGCATTTGTTTATCTTTCCATAATTTCCCTCCTGATATTTCAAGCATGGTATCTAAAATAAATTAAATAACAATCGTAATACGAAAATTTACTGAAGCAGAGTTGATGAACATAAAGAAATACACGAAATCGCTTCAGGACGATAGTCAGAATATTTGGGGCCTCTTGGATTCTCAGCTCCTTCCGTGCTCGAACATATGAAGCACACCTTTTCATTCATAAGAAAGAACCAAATAAAAATCTGGATAATGATCTCTAGAAATGCATTTGAAATAAAGAAATGCCAGGTTGACTCACCTTCCACATCTATACAAGTTATCCCCATCAAGATCTTCCGAGCTAGTGAACTGTGTCAGAGCATCCTCCAATGACTCGACCCAGCCAAATATCTCCAGCGTAAGATCCATTATATTCTCATACCGCTCTGACTCTTGGTGACACCTTAAACATTTCACCTGGTATTGATTTAGTCATTTCAGTTAATCTTGCAGCTAAGTTTACAGTAGCGAAAGCTTATTTTAGGAATTATTTTTTGAGGAACTTGTTGGAAATCAAAGAATTAATTTCTCAGTCAGATTTGACATTATTATGATTGTCAAACATCTTTCATATAATTCTGCATTGAAGCATGGATCTCGGCCTTCATGGTTGAGCCCATAAATCCCACGTTTTGTTGCATACTTGCATTCACTGTGGTTCAAGTTTCAACTATTTAAAATTCAATGTATATGATAGAACACCTTTGATCTAAGACGACCCCCAAATGTATGTTGTATAAAAGTTGTCTCCTGCAGTATGGGGTCGACAACATTTTCCCCGCCCAAACGTTCGAGGCATATTGACTGCATGGACGCCACAATAAGCCTAAAAATGGAAGAAATTTCATGATACTAAGGTATGCTACTTGATACAGCAGAAAAGATGCATGAGTGTTTGAGATGTCAAAGATGAGGGTCCATCTAGGGGTTGGGTGAAAGATGACGAGTGGATTCTATGGTCCACTAACAAACCTTAAAATTTCATGAGCGTCTTCTTGACTTCCAGTGCCGATCTGGGAATTAAGACTTCGGATATGCATAAGAATGTTCCACGCAGACAAAGGATGTCCACTTCCACTCAGGGTCATCACATGGCGTTCAAGTTCACACATTAGGCACCAATTTTTGGCACAACCTAACACGTAAGGAAGCATGTATATAAACATGTTCATATCATGAAAAAAGGTCGAGCAGAAACTTTCCAATGAATATCAGGAAAAATGATTACCAGCCCTAGAATGTGACCGGCGATGATGATAAATGATGAGAGGCTTTGTCCACGTCAGGCATTGCAACACAGCATTGGCGTAGCAACTGCACAAGCATTTACAAATAATTCTAAACTCAAAGACATGAAAAAAAAATTCAATCTTTGTTGAATTGTTTTATTCCTGTATGATCAAATCCTTCCTTAAGGAGAAGCACAAAGTAAAATTCTACCTATTTCCACAGTTCACGAGTCCTTTGGGTGACACATTGAGAACTTCAAACTGAAAGAACTTCACAAATTCTTCATAGGGAAAAAGCATCTGGCAAGTAGCAGGAGTTCAAAAAGATGTTTTCCAATCAAGGGCCAAAACGATTACAGATTTCACCAATCAAAAAGAAATCCACTGGTAAAATAAAAAAAAACAAGAAAAAAAGTATGTACTTTAAAAAGAACAAAGAAATGTAAAAAGAAGCACATCAATTTTACAGCACTTTAGCTTGGACCATGTCTGTA
Source organism: Primulina tabacum (assembly GCF_025594145.1). Taxonomy (NCBI): domain Eukaryota; kingdom Viridiplantae; phylum Streptophyta; class Magnoliopsida; order Lamiales; family Gesneriaceae; genus Primulina; species Primulina tabacum. The sequence goes on along the minus strand of NC_134558.1, from coordinate 32,790,498 downwards.
AATCAGTCTAAGACTGTTTCTGAGGTCTTGCCTTAACCTTTTTTTCCTTCCTTACGCAATCTTCTGAATGTCTCTCGTGGTCATTTTTCATGGACTTTGTCACACCAATCATACTCATCATTCCAAGGTTTGCAATTCTGCTGCTTTCCGGAAATAGAATGTTATCGTTCACCCTAACAACACCTACATAAAAATAATTTTGTGAGAGAAGAACAAATAGACCAATGCAAAGCATAACCCCTTCATGAACCTACTTGACTTGTCTGTGCTATTTTTGGACCTTTTCACCCCTGATTTTTTAGATTTTTGCGGTTCATCCCGACAAGGAAGCAATGTGTTTCTCGCCTTATTGCCATTTTCCAACGAACTCATTCTCGTCTTCCCGCCATTTCCTTTCTGAGACAGGTGTTCTCCGCTGGTTAAGTCCATTTGAATGTCACATGCATTTACGTCGCCAATTGTTGTAGCCTTTGAGTTCAAAATCCCATTGGAACATACATTACTGAAAGCATTTGAGAGTTGCCTTTCAACCATGTTGTTTTCATGCAACGTGCTTTTCTGATCAGAATTTCCATTCATGCTGACATTGATTTTCTCAAGACTCGGCTCCTTCACATTGTATTCGAGCGGATTTGGATCTATAGTTTCATCATATGAGATGCTTGCTTGAGAGTCCTCAAGTGAGATACATTTTGGTGACAATACATGGCATTTGTTTGCTAATTGATGGCACTCAAACTTGTGAACTTGCCTCCAGTGAATAATCTGACAATTTCCAGAACTGCGTATGAGAGTACAACATGTCAGTACACATGTAATCCTCTCATTATTCAAAGGTTCATTGACACAATTACGACACAGTTCCAAGAAATGGTAAAGACAGATCACACTCTTTTAGATAAAGATTAAGACAATATGGAACATAGGGATCGTTGTTGTAGAACATGTTATAACCTTTGTCACCAAACACGAGAAACAGAAACACAATTTCAAATTTCTATCAATGTCATTCTGCTTTCATAAGTTTCTGCGGAAAAAATTGAGGTTCCACAAATAGCCTAAAATGAAGGCCACCATGAAGCATAATATGGTTTCAATGTCTAACTTATCGCCATATTTAAGAATCAATTTTTCTTGTGGTTCTAATTCAATCTTGGACAAGACCAACTAATTTCACAAGAAACATTACCATTGCAAGAAAAACTTGCGACTCAAAAATTGCACGCAGATACGTTGGGAGATGAAATAAAAGAACTAGTCGTACCAATACCAAACTGATTTGCATTGGGAGCAACGAGTTGTAGCGGGTCCAGAGCACCTTCCACAAAGATGACGGCCACCATTTGGAACACTCGAGAGAGGGATAACACTACCGACAGCCATATCTTCGACTCGAAGGGCTTCCTCTGCTGCCTGTTTGGCAATCAAATTAATCCGCTCTTTCCTTCTTGAAGCCTCACTCCATTTTCCCAGTAAAACATACGTAACCAAGGGAAGCACTATGAAGACAAAAAATGAAGTCGATATATCGGTACGCCTTAGCTCAAGCATGTCCCAACTATCATACTCATGTCCAGTAACCTTGCCCAAAAACCTCTTCTAAATATCAAACTTCCTTGAGCTAGACCATAATACTGTAAAAATGTCAAGAACTAGCAAATATGCCACACCATGGGTCATTTGCTGCATTTTTAGCGCTGCTCCACCTTAATTGACCAAACAAAAACAAAAATTGGAAATAAGAAAAATCCACCTTAAAAACTAAACTCCTAAAGCTCCCTGAGATGAACAAGAAACAGAAAGCACTAGAATAATTTCTGGTTCAGTGATTCTTTTTCACTCAAAAAGATTCACTAGTTTTGCTAGTCTTCAAAAGGTTTTGCTGCATTACTGTATGCATACAAAACTAAAAGAATAGTCTAATTGTTTTCTAAAGTGCATCACTTCATGAATGCTCCAGGTTCAAAGGTTGCAAAAGTTTATTATAATGGAATTGGAACCTTTTATCATCGATTCACGAGATCACGTAAATTATTCATAAATTCCTTGTACATAATGGTATGTTTCTTAAAAGAATTACATGAAATCATAGATAGTATTTCACACTTCTATTTGATAATTTTCAGAGTGAATCAATATGAGACATCAAGTGCCTCTCACCAGTCAAGCAAGAGACTTTACGTGTAAGCAAAACGGAAGATTTACATTCTGTTGGCTACAAGAAGACCGTTCCAAGGCTAGTTCGTGCAGTGACAAATGGCTTAACAACTAACCCAAAGTCAGTTTGGGCAAAAAAGATTTGTAAGCATCACAAACAACGAAAGTAAAAGATTTTGAAGTTTAAAATCTCAAAAACCCCTTTCGGCCCTTAAAGAAAATATGCACAACAATTCTTTCGATTTTTACTTCGTAGCTTCATGCTAACATAGTTTCCCCTTTAAAATGCAACGTTTGTAGACATAAACCTCCATAATGATAAAAGCAAAAGAAATATTTCAAACAGCGCTACTTTGAAAACCAAATAAGCAGTGATGACAGATCACACAAATCTCAAATACGACATCATGACACATTTATAAAGAAATAATAGTCCAAACTCAGCAATTCCACGAATTGGATCAAAATTTGACATAGAATCAAAAATATTGGAAAGTTCCTTCGAATTGAAACTGACCATTACAAAATCAAGAAGTTAAAACCCCCAGAATCCATCTTTGCTTCTAGGGTAAGTTTCTAAATTTAATTTACCACTCCATAAAGATTCATTTTTTTCCCAAAACCATGATATAAAAAATCCAATCTTTGTGCAGACTTCAATAAAATGGAGAAAACCCACAACAGAGAAACATTTATTTCCAAGATTTGCAACGGCTGAACAACACAGACACAACGCAGTTAGAGCGCCAACAAGATGCGTCGACATATACATGTAAATAATCTGAGACACATCAAAATAAACATACACAGAGGCAAACAACCAAATAAGTGAAATATTTTTCCGATCTCACTGCACCTTTTTGATTCAATGATGGTAATTCCTTCCAAAACTCATTGTTTCTCACTTAAAGCTCGTTGCTCGTTTCATCTTTAAAGCACAGAGCACCACTCACACGCTAATCCTCCTCTGGAAATCTCGAATATACACGTGTCATGTTATGATGGGTGTAGATGTTGAAAGTGTTGGGACGCCTTGCGAACAAATGACCCTGTCTACTAAAAACTATTAATTTTATTTTTAAAATATCTTATATTTTTTTATTCATATAAATAAGTATATATATAATTTGTTTTTCAAGATAAAATTCATTCTCACATGTGAGTTGACGGAATAGTCTAAAAATCATATAGATGAAGGAGTATGTCTTTTGTGAAACGATTTTACGAATTTTTATCTGTGAGATGAGTCAATCATACCGATATTCACAATAAAAAATAATACTTTTAGCATAAAAAGTAATACATTTTTCATGGATGACTCAAATAAAAGATATGTCTTACAAAATACGATCCGTGATATTCTCTCACACAAGTTTTTGAGTTGATTAAGTATATATAATTTGTTTTTTCGATGATGAAATTCATAAATATAATTATTTGGTGTATATTGAATACATTTTTGAGCTGACGTAGTAGTCTAACGAACTAAGTATATATGATTTATTTTATTTATTTAATACTCATGAACCCCAACTTGGCCCCAACTTTCATTAGATAATTATTATTGTTAAATTAAAACATTTTAGTCTCTAAGATTTTAGGTTTTAAATATTTAATAACTTAGTCATGACTTTTCACTATCATTTTTGGCCAAAAACAATTTATTTTCTGGAAGAACAAAACGCTGAGAACGAGTCTTTAATATATTCTATTGTTCGAAAACTGTTTATAAAATATTTCACTAATTAATGTAACTCAAATACATAGAAAATATATATCGAAAATTATAATATCAAATTTTGATATTTATTTTGTTTTTCCATGCATATATACTCTTTTTACTTCGACATTGAAGCACTAGCGCAAATAATTGTCTGAATTACACTATTTATTTAGTAAAAGAGTTTTATAATATTGCGAAAAAAATCAAATAAATGAATAAAATTTTTCACCACTTAATTAACTAATTTGTTGATTTTGAAAATTTCCATTATTTGAATTATTATTTCATTTATTGTCTTATTCACAACGTCGGCCGACAAGATTAATGATGCAGATCTGATTTTACAATTGAGTGGGTCTCACACCGTCTCACAGATTACGGATCATAATCTGTGAGACGGGTCAACCCTACCCATATTCACAATAAAAATTAATATTCTTATCATAAAAAAGTAATACTTTTTCATGAGTGATCCAAATAAGAGATCTGTCTCACAAATACGATCCGTGACAAGCTTCGTATTTATAATAATTAAAAATTGTCTCCTTAGTTTTGGTTATTTGGATCTTTCCTCTTACTTCACTAAAATAAAAATAAAATAAAATAACTTTCCAATTTAAATTTTATTTAATGAGTGCTTATATACTTTCCAATAGTTATGTAATTACAAGACCCCAAATTAAATAGAGTAATTTTCTTATAAAACGGTGTAACAAATCTATATGCATGAGACGAGTTGATCTAACCATATTTACTATAAAAATTAATACTTTTTTGATATAAAATTAATAATTTTCATGAATCAGAAATTAAACCGTGAAAGAGCTTCATAAGAATTTTTATGAATTAAATAAGGATATATTAATAAAAAATTGAAAAAATATTATTTTCGACACAACGACGGAGTAGATAAGAAAACGATTTTCTTTTCTTTTCCCCAAACATTGATCTTCTCCCAAAATAATAATTTTTACATAAAAAAAACGTAGGAAAGCTAGAGATTTCCAGCCAACCCCCTAAAGACAAACTAGTACTTTAATTCTTATTCATTATTTCGAAAGATCGAAAATTATTTAATGAAATCTTTGTCTACTTGTATTATTAATGCACACAAGAATGTTGGTTGAGATGGTCATGTCCATTGCCATTGCCAAATCTATCTTTTTAGGTAGAAAGTTGCTTGGACCACAGAGCAAGTTTAATTTTTAACCTTTTTCCCTCTAATTTATGCCTACATAAAAATTAATGAAAATTGTTTATTCCACATTGTCTTCTATTTTTAATTCATACAACATGAAATTAATTATTTCTAGAATGCTTAATTTTCAGAGTCTTAAGAATATAGTTGAGAATAAAGGAGTGATTGCCAATTATTTCAAAGAATTAGTCCACTAAAAAGTGAGAAAGACAGTTGAACTACCAATATTTATTATAACTATGCTAGTATATTTACTGAATAATAATAATAATAATAATAATAATATTATTATTATTATTATTATTTAAAGTAAGCTTTATTTCTATGAAGATAGCCATAGACTCTTCAGTCTTCGGTAGGAATCTAATAAGTATGTATTTGGATTAATGTTTAAATCAACTTTACATTAAGTTAAGCAATGTAAACAGTAACTCTGGTAAATTTCTTGAAATCTGAGGCATTTTTGTCCATATCAAACAAAACTAAGATTTCATTATTGGGGCGGCATTTGCATGAACATGCTAAATTATATGACATTCATATGTCAAGGAATTTAGAATTGGTTTTTAATTTGGACGGCAAAAAATGACAACGCAAGAAAATATAATATTGAACCCCAGAGTTATAGTGCAGGCGACTAATGTTGTATTAGAGGCAGTATTATAATCATATTATACATCAACATTAACTCCAGTGTAGCAACTTACAATAATCAAACAAAAAATATCTGAGATTTTCGATTCGAAAGGCGATGGCTTCTTTTTCGGTGGAGGAATTTGTTGGGAATGGATCGCTCAAGCAAGTGTTACCGAAGCTGTTGGAAGAAGGGTGGGATGATGTGCCTACTTTGAAGGTCATGAATTCTGAAGACATGGATCATATTGGCATGACTCGACAAAATAAGGTTGGTTCACTTATTGATTGAGTCGTCGTCGAATTACCTGAGCTCAAAAAAATATTTACTAAAAGGAAGATAATTAAATTCGAGTGTAACAATTGATTGTTTGATCAAATTCGGTCGGAGTACGTACTCAAGTAGTGGCATCGCTTGAGCTTGAACTCGATTAGGCTTGTTTACTTGCCTAGCAGAAATTAGAATGTTGAATCAGAATTTTCAATGGAGGACTTTTGTAAGGTTATTTTCTTTTATCAGAATGTTTCAAGTTAAACTCACAAACTTTTTCCAAATTATGTGGAGATTTGTGGTGTTAAGGCAAATCATACTTGATTGTCCTTCCTTTATCTGAAAAATAAACAATTTTATGAGCTAGCTATCATCTACTAATCTCTCAACAATTTATCTTTTCAAGGATGCTATAGAGATCAGATCCTACCTGCACGATCGTGCGCTGATGCAGTATGGGGACAAGCTCGAAGCCTCGGGGAAATGTCTGCCTGAGCTTCTTGCCATGAGCATCACGGATCTCTCGTCCCAGTTTGGATTGAAACGAGGCCATATCGCTCGTTTCATGGACCGAACCGTAGCTTGCAGCGTAGACCCTCTACCAGCACAATATTCCCTTCCAGCAAGAAACAGAAGCACATTGTCATCCAGAAACAACATCACTCAAAAAAGCGAGTCCTCTTCTGGTGACTCCAAGAAACTTCATGGCGTTTCAAAATTATCGAGTAAAGAATTTTCCTTAGAACAATCATTGGCAAGTTTCAAGATCAAAGATGGATATGTTTTCAAGGGAGTTGTAGCAGCAATGCCTGCTGAATCTAGAGCTTGTGGCTGCATTCAACCTCCCCCAGTAGTCGAAAACGTGGCTCCATATTCGACTATTGAGAATATATCCGTTCAGAAGCTGACTCCTGAATACAAGATTGGGATGGAGCCTTTGATCAAATCGAAGACGCCCCCCATGAAGGCATCCGAACTGTGGCGTGAAAGACCAGCTATACTTGTCTGCATTCGTCGCCCTGGGTATGATTGTAGATAAAATTTAGGGTTTGATGAGGTTACGTTATTGAAAAATCGCATACAAGTTGTTAGACGTAATTAGGCAGTGCCATCTCAAAGAAGTCAAAAAATTTTGGTCACTTCACATGAGCTCAAACTTCTTGCAATATCTAATATGGTACTATTAGGATTATGGGACAAACGAGATGATTCGCTAACAAGAAAATGCTTTATTGTTATTCTATTCTTTAGGTGCATCATGTGCAGAGCTGAAGCACATCAACTATATTCGAAGAAACCGATGTTCGATGCTCTAGGAGTCCAACTATTTGCAGTTCTTCATGAGCACATAGAATCAGAAGTACGTTTTCCTGAGTTTTATGGTAATCTATATCAAATCCTTAGTGACACAATAAATGCTTTCAGGTCAAAAACTTCTGGCCACGATACTGGGGCGGTGCGGTGATATTTGACCGGGGGCAAGAGTTTTTCAAGGCCCTTGGTGGGGGTAAGCTGATGAAAGAAAAGTTCATATCCGGGTTTTTACTTAATCCCCGAGCTATCGCAAACTACAAGCGAGCGAAGGCTATTGGGGTGGAACAGAATTTCAAAGGCGAAGGCGAGATTAAAGGTGGTCTCTTCATAGTTGGCAAAGGGAAGAGTGGGCTTGCTTACCAGTTCATTGAAAGAAACTTTGGCGATTGGGCGCCACTTTCTGAAGTCGTGGAAATCTGTACTCGAATCCAGGTAGTTGGTTGTCTTTAAGCGACATGATTTACGTTTAAGCCGAGGATTCAATGTAATGAAATTGGCTTGATTTCTTCTATGCAGAATCAACAGAATAGCCAGTCAGAGGTGATGAAATCGATCAAACAAGAAGAATAACGATGTCGTGGGCTATTCTGAATATTTTGTGTGTCGCGCTGTTTTCATACTTTTTCTGTACTACCAAGAAACATTGTCTTACTGCAGACCGAGTCCATATTTCTCCCACGAATTATTTATTTTTTATATATATCTTTTTGCATCGTGAAATTGCATTATTGTCCAAATTTTATTCACTAGAGTGTAAAAAAAATTTAATGTGAATAGATCACATTAAAATACATAGAGTAGGTCTATTGTCAGACGGTCTCACGGATCTTTATCTGTGAGACGGGTCAACCCTATCGATATTTACAATAAAAAATAATATTTTTTCATGAATGACTCAAATAAGAGATCAGTCTCACAAATACGATTCATGAGACCGTCTCACACAAGTTTTTGCCAAATACATAATGAGTTATATGTAAATTGTAATAAATATTGCAATGGAAATAAATGCACATAATTTTTGCACTATCACAACTAGGGGTGGGAAAAAATACCGAAATACCGAAAAATCGTACCGAAAAAAATACCGAACTTACCGAAAAAAAAATATTTCATACCGATACCGATACCGATACCGAAATTTTCGGTATCGGTATCGGTATCGGTATGAAATATTTTTTTTTCGATAACCGAAATACCGAAAATAATTTTTTTTTATTTTCGGTATGGAAAAATTTCATACCGATATTTTCGGTACGGTATACCGAATTTTCGGTATGGAAAAATTTCATACCGATATTTTCGGTACGGTATACCGTACCGTACCCACCCCTAATCACAACAATACTAACTAATTTTTATTTTAAAAAAAACCCTAGAAAATACTCGAATTTTCTTTCTTAAAGAAAAAATTTCTAGTGATATTATTTTTATAAGAATACTAAACATAAAAAGTTAAGAACTCATATATTACTTTTGAAATAAAAAGTTACAAAAAAACAATTATATATACACATATTTTAAGTACAAGAGCACATTGTGTACCAACCTTAACTGGGCCGTCCTAAATGGGTTTATAATTATCCGACCTAATTCCTTCAGATAGCCCAACCCAACTTGGCCCACTCTGAAAGCTACAATTATAGTCCCTTAATCCGAAACTTAGTTCCACCATTAGGATTATACTAGTTCAAAGGTACATAAATTCATAGGTCGTAATTTCATTTTTCTTTCCTTTCTTTTCCAAGATTCAGAATTCATTATGATTGTGATATTTATGATTTATTATTATTATTATTATTATTATTATTATTATTTGTCGTCAAAAAATCTCATTACCAATAACTACATTATATTGAGGCTTTTGAAAATCAAACATATGATTTTGATTCTAACAAACTCCTCCCCTAACTCAAAAAATTATTGAATTTCGTACATAAATGAGTGTTCGAGTTGGTGGAATAGATTAACGTTTGATCAAGTGTCAGGAGTTTGATTTTTCCTACCAACACTTTCTTTAATGAGTCTTTTGAACACGGTTCGTCCATCGTGGTTTACGTTACTAGCGTGATTTTTTCAGGTTATTGCTTTAGTTCACTGGTTTATCCAATGTACACCTAAATATAGCAACCGCGGATTTTCACATCATACAAAATTAATTTTAAAATTTCTTTATGATATTAGATCCCCCTCGCTAATCGCTATAACCCCTCTCCTCTAAATATTCCACCCAATGTAGAACAACCAAGTTGAGTCAATTCCTAGTAATCATTTATACAATATTTAAACAAGTTGAGAACTCCAAACCTCACAAATGTACATGTTTTCATTTGTTCTTCTTTCGTTGCAACTTAAATTGCAATCCATACTTCACATGAAAGCAACAACTTGCATTAAAATACAAAAAAGCCATCGAATTGATTTGACTGCCACGTCCGTTGTCATCAAAATTTGTCAAATTTCCGTTTTAGTCACGTAACTTTGTTTTATGTTGGGTTTTAGACCTATTTCGACGGAGAATTGAAGTGATGCTGTATACATCATCAATTTTTCAATATCATGTCATCATTTTTCGTTGTCAGATCAGCGATACATGAAAATAGGAATAAAAATCAATATAACACAACTCACATTACCAGAACACAATTTTAGTAAGATAAATGATTAAAAAAATATAACTTTACAACTTAATTAAATGACTTAATTGGTTATTCTTCCTTAAAAATATTAGACATATAATATAATATTTTTTTATCTACATTTTTCTTTTTTCTTTTTTTCTTTTTTTTTTTGGAATTATTATGTATGAAATAAATTTGGTTTATTGTCAAGAAAAACCTAAAAGGTCCCGCAATTCACGCATGTACAATATTTCTTTGATATTTCCAGGTGATTGAAAGAGAGTTTTCGTTTTCCTTAAGAATGGACAGCTCGCTTACGATGGAGACCTCTACCAAACTTTACACTCTTATCCCATTTTCTGCGTCATCATCGATTTGTTCGTTGAATTTTCTGTTTCTGACTTATTTGGCGTATTTTTTTTGCAGTAAGTCTCTTGTGAGATGGTCTAACGAATCTTTATATATGAGATCGGTCAACCCTACCCATATTCACAATAAAAAGTAATATTCTTAGCATAAAAAGTAATACTTTTTCATGGATGATACAAATAAGAGATCTGTCTCACAAAATACGACCCGTGAGACCGTCTCACACAAGTTTTTGCCTTCTTTTTGTATTTTTAGACTAAACACAAATTTCCATTAGCATAATAAGAAAAAAATTACAATTTTAGTCTTGTAAGTCGATTTTTTTTGTTTTACTTTTGTAACTCTTAATTGTTTGGTTTTTATCTAAGAGTAGGTCTCTTGTGAGACGGTCTCATGAATTTTTATCTGTGAGACGGATCAACCCTACCGATATTCATAATAAAAAGTAATACTCTTAGCATAAAAAGTAATATTTTTTATGGATATCTCAAATAAGATATTCGTCTCATAAAATACGACCCGTGAGATCGTCTCACACAAATTTTTGCCTTCATCTAATAACTTGAATTTTTTTTATTTTGGTTTTTTCTCACCTGACTTCGTTAAATCTATCAAATATTGTTTATTTGAAATTGATAGTCTCATACGTAGCTCATATAGCAAAAATAAAACTTATATTATACACATTAAAATCTATATAAGCAAAAATAAATAGAAATGACAAGTGTTTTCCTCTCATGTTGAAATAATGTGTATATTTTTGCTTTATCTTTCTCATTTAGATTTTATTTTGATGTGTGTAATATGAGTTTATTATCGTTACATGAGATACGTAGAAGAATATCGATATCAGATAGACAATATTCGAAGGAGTCAGTGACTTTTGGCCAACAAATATATATATATATATATATATAGTCATGAAACTTGGTATGTTTTGATTTTTAATCATGTGGCTTGTCATATAAAAGTTAGTGGATAAAAATCAAACATCGACTAGCCACATGACTAAAAATCAAAACATGCTCGAAGTTATATGCGCAAATAAGGCCATAAACAAATTTTGCCATATTTGGGACAAGAAACAAATTAAAGTAAACACTATTTCTGACAATAATCCAAATGGTTTATGAACTATGTTGGGATTAATATATGTGACTTTTCTGATACTAAAAGATGAGATTTCGAATTAGAGACTTAATTATAACAATCAACTCCATATAATAAATATAGATTTATTAAAATTGTTTTGATTTTGATCATGATAATATCTTAACCTTTTGAGGTTGGATTAAACTAATTTAATCATATTCAATCTCTCTGATCGTTATGGAAGGAATCAATAAACTATCTTAAATCTTTAAAAAATTTTAAATTTAGCCAACTTATGTGATATTCATGACCAAGTTTGTGATATAATAAATAAAATGTGTTTAAAAATTTTCTTTATCTAATATTGAAACAAAATTAGGGTTTCTAATTTTATTTTTGGGCTAAATTTTGTTTCACTCATGGTACACATAATAAGGATTTATTTTTATAATAAATTCTTTTTTCAAAGACAACATATTATTTTTGAGTTAATTCACTATTTTAATTTTTCCATTATGAATTATCTTGATTTCAATATTAATGTGAAACTATTACTATTTAAAATTGTAACTCATTCTTAATTCATTGCAATCATGATATTAATTTCTCCTATTACATAGTGATTATGATATTATTCTTGCACTAAAGAAAGTGAAAACTTTAAATTTATATCTTAATTCATCTTCTTCTAAATTACAGGAAAAATTATATTATCTCTTGGGAAAATATATATTGGTTATGTTTTTCAAATCTATCTTTATTTTTATGTGAAATTATCAAAATAGATAAATGATTTCTCATGTGTTAAATTTAGAGATTAGTCTTCAAATCAATCTTTAAAGCTGAATTACTACTTAGTCATAAATTACCGTGACCTACCAAATTCCCAGTCTGTGGGGACCCGGACGCTAATTCATTCCTTAATCGTCTTTAGGAATAATTCAAACAATTATAATAAACAGGGTATAAATTTTTTTTTTAAATACAAAGGGGAAACGTAATGTAATTCAATTCAGATTACATGCTAAACATAAACATATAAATCTTGTATTATCTACAAGAATTCAACTAGGTTCAACTATATATCAGTGCTGAATCCTAAGTTGCTTCGAAGCCCGGATCTCCACGCTATCTAGTCCAGCCTCGTTCTCTTCTTGACCCTGATCCTATCCCACCTGTTGCCATGCACACATACAAACAAGACAACAGCCGGATAACTCCGGTGAGAATTACATTCTCAGTATAAATCATGTATACATGCAATCATAAAAACAATATAAAAGCATATATCATATATGTCTCACATGTATTCAAATCAGAATATAAATCCATATCAAGAATAAATCCTATTCTAAACATGTATCATCATCAGGAACATAATTCATCATTAACCATATTCAGGAACATAATCAACATAACTCGATATAAACTGTCAATTAGACTCATGACTTCACATTTAAGACTAGACTCAATCCTAGTCTAGGGATCCCGGTTTCCAGAAGTTGGCATTCCCATATCGACCAACAGTAATAGAAAAGACTCCAGTTCTATCCACGTCGATAGGGTATCGATCACCAGTAATAGAAGAAGCTCTGATTCTATCCACATCGATATAGTATCGATCACCAGTAATAAAAGAAACTCCGATTCTATCCACATCGATATGATATCGATCATCAGTAATAGAAGAGTTACGATTCTATCCACATCGATACAGTACCGATCACCAGTAATAGAAGAAGCCACATTTCTATCCACATCGATAGCCAATCATCCGGTGACAGACTTTGGCACTATCGCCAATACACTATCTTGTGACATCGTGCAATGTGCCCGTGGCGATCCCACCACTATCAGGCGCTTCTGTCACAAGATTACTCGTCTAATATCTGCTATCTATCAATCAAGAGAACAGGTATATCAATCAAATCAATACAATAAGGTAAAGTATGTGATTTAGGGAAACCCGAGCCAAACCTCACTCGAGTTGTGCAATCCCAACTCAACATTAATTTATACCTTTATCTTCTCGGTCTGACGAAGACGAAGTCCCGAATTCAACTCTGTCCATACCCAATCTGATAATGACAATCGAATAGATACAATATCAATATATAACTCAGTTCAAAACCTGTTCTGATTAATACTCAAATCAAAACATAATCTGATCAATGCCAATCGACATAGAGTACCACAATACAATCTCAACCAATACCGAATCTGATCAATATCAATTTACGGATGTTTCGACGGCATAACAATACAGTCTCGATAACCCCGTCAATTCCAACACCACAGATATAATACCATAACTCATATCAATATCGGTGCAACTCATAATTTCAATAACAATACAAATCTGATATCGAATCTCAATCAATCAATTCCAAAAATCATAACAATTACATAACCAGTCTGTTCTTTAATCTGACTTCGATTATACGATGTCCACTGTATCAGAAACACCATATATGATTTCTATTCAATTCTAACAACATCATAATTTCAAACCGTATCTAAACGTAACAAAACTTACGTCTAGTTTTAGCCTGCGTTGATAGGAACACAGTACTGAAGTCGGATTCAAAATCAGACGGACGGTTCGCTCGTAAATCAATTTCGAAAATCACGGACGGAGCCTTTTCCCCGAAGCTTCCTCGGATAACTGAATGTAAATTTTGTCCATTTATATATATATATATATATATATATATATATATATATATATAAATGGACAAAATTTACATTCAGTTATCCGAGGAAGAAACTTGGCGACTCCTCAATCTGCATGTCTCGCGCATATGCGCGAGACCTACTGGTCTCGATGCTCGGTTTCGCAACTACTGGCGCATATGCGCGCTTCAATCCGGCGCATATGCGCCAAAGCTTCTGTTTCAAAACGTTGGCTAGTGGAGTACTCGCGTATATGCGAGCACAGGCGCGCATATACGCGAGACCTACCGTCTCAGCATTTCAATACTCGCGCATATGCGCGCCTTCCGCCGCGCATGTGCGCCGAACTCTCTGGACGTTCCGCGCATGTGCGCGTATTGAGGTCGCGCATGCGCGCCCAACTCTCTGGACCTCTCGCGCATATGCGCGAATCTAAGTCGCGCATGTGCGCGCATGGTTCTGTCTTCCTCGCGCATGTGCGCCCATACATGTCGCGCATGTGCGCGGGGACTCTTCTTGCTCCTCATGTCAAATCTTTTTTCGGCTCTCCCGGTCTGATCTTTTCTGTCTATAATCATATCAATTAATCAATAAATCATTTCAGATTAATCTCGGATTACAGTAATTAAAATCTCGGGCCTTACATTTCTCCCCCTCTAAGATATGATTTCGTCCTCGAAATCACAGGCAATCAATTCAGATAAGGAAGAAATGTATACTAGAGGTTATTTCAGCAAACTCATTCTACCAAACCATTATGATAAAATTAATTGCAAATACTGGCTATACAACATCCGTATATACCAATCAATAGCTCATACCAAATCAATATCATCAGCTGTTATCAAATCTGTTTATCCCAGTCAAGGATTTACTCAATCTTCGGCTTCAAATACCAATCGTCACCATCCGACGTCGGCATATTAAGTCTGTTCATTCGAAGCTGGTTTTCATCCTTTTCTGAATCAGCTTCATTTTCTTTATCAGATTTCTGCTTTTATCAAATTCAATCTCAGATATCACCATAATATCATTCCCATTCAGAGGAAATCCGCAGTACTCACTGTACAATGCCTCGAATAAAACTATTTCGATATTCATCTAATAGCTATTATTGTACAATAATTCATAAAGTGACAAGACATCAGGTCACTAGTGCTAAAATCCAGCACTACAGTTCCTGGATATCTTCCAGTATCTAGATAGTTCGCTCCGACTATCCGTCAATCTATAAATCATAGATGAAACAACATGCTATACATTCTGCCAAAAGTTTAAAATCAACCAAAAATCACGGTATGATATAATAAACTCTGGGATTCAATACAATCTGACCCCTTTTCTGACATACTTCTCAGTCGTCTAGTCGTATCTGTACATCATCCTGTACAATATAACATATATAGATTTGAACAATCGTTTAATCATAACCACATTCTGGTACATTCTTGGCAATATTTCGGTAAGTATTACCAGATCCATAGAATTGTACTCCTATTTCTATTCAGGAATCGATAATCTGTATAACCAATCTCCTGGTTTCTATCTTCCTGTCCTCATCTGTCAGCGATTTAGACTTTTCAATACAAATTCTGACATAACTGATTTCATTTGTTTACATCAAAACTGTTCGTTCGAATTATCACACATTACCTGTCATTTCAAATTCAAAATATCTGGCACAAACAAATCAGCTAATTATATAAAATAAAGAATTATCTACCTGGTATTCTGATTGACACACTATTAGGATTATCGAAATTAAGTTCTGAACAATCTGATCAAACTTCGAAACTGCTGTAATTTTCCACATCAGCTCTGAGCCGGCTTGAACGTTCTGAAGTTCTGCCATTATTAATGTCGTTCTCAGTCACTGATCACTATCTCAACTGTGCTACAATCAATCAGTATACTATCTTCAGATATCACAGACTCTGAATACAATCTGTTGCAATCTGGATTCATAGCCGAACAATTCTGTATACAACAATCTCAGTTCCCAGAACATTCAATACAAATTTCAACTGTTCGATTCAATCAATCATATGCTGCGAATATATCAAAATATCATAGATAAAACGAGTATAAGGTCATCAGAACACTTCGGAACACAGGATTTATCAACCCATACACATAACTGAAGTATTTCCCAGATGAATACATAATCAGATGTAACTCTAACTCTCGGGCAGTAAATCTTCTAACTGACATTTCAATTCTTTCAATTCAATCAATATCATTCTGTACAGAAGTCTAAAATGAAATTCATACCTGATATCAAATCAAGGCTGAAGTCTCTCTCCCTGATATAAGACAAACCCGGAATTTCATCTGGAACGACTATAACAACTCTCCTGCTACTGACAAATCATTCCCAGACAAGCTCAACTTCAGTATTCAACTGAATACATAAGGAATTACTCCATTCTTTTCGATAATCATCGAATCATACATAATACGGATATCAAGGAATTCAAAATCGAGAATCCTTACCGTATATCATTCGTTCATCGGCCATTTCAGGTCCGAATCTTACCATCTCCTGGCAAGAATCTATAACAACTCTATACTTGTTCGATATGTCAATATCAATCATGTAGTCAGAATCAGATAACACAAGTACAATACAATCTAATTCAATCTCATTCTCTTTTTACTGCAGTACACAATATATCACAGAATTCACTGATATCAATTCCTCTCCCCAAAAGGTACAAAGATCAATGCTACAGTAATACAGACCCAGCAGGCACAACATATATCAATACAACTCAGTCCAAGATAATCGTAGGGAATGCATTAGTATATATCAATACCTATGCAATATAATCATAAAAGATTGTTACCTGCCACTATATCATAACGTGTGTCTTGGGTCTGTTTCTCGATCACTACCACCAGATGATTCTGCTCCCTGAAATCTTCGGGAACCTTTCTGTGGACAGACTTTACCAAAGTGTCCTTGCTGTTTACAGATATTGCACCTACCAGTCACTCTCTGGCACTGCTCCATGGGATGTCTCCCTCCGCAAGTCCTGCAATAAACTCCAGTATAACTCGGGCTAGAACCACTGGAGCTAGATGAACCGCTCCCTAACTTCTTGAACTGTTTCTTTCGAGCTTTCAACAAATCTTGCTTCCCACTCGTACTGCCACAATCCAATCGGAGAGGGAATTGTTGTGTCTGGGGTTGCATTGCACACAACCTTTCTTGTTGTCTAATCAGACTCGCCTCAGCCCTTTTTGCTTTATTCAAAGTATCAGCAAAATGGTAAGGTCGCTGCATATTTATCAATGCAACTATCTCTGAATTCAATCTTTTGATGAACTGCTCAGTTACAGCTTCATCATTCCCAGCTATCTGAGGAACAAAACGCAGTAGAGTAGAGAATTTAGCAACATATTCTTCAATATTCAGTTGGCCTTGTCTCAAATTCTCAAACTCTGCTCTCTTGTCCTCTCGGTACGATCCTGAGAAGAATCTTCGATAAAATTCAGCTTTAAAGACTTCCCACGTAATCACCGTACCCTGCTGTTCTAATACTCTTTTGGTTGTAATCCACCAACTCCTAGCGACCTCGTGTAACTGATTTCCAACCAGTTTAACTCTACAATCATCTTTAAAACCAAGAAATTCAAATAACATTTCTATATCCTCTAGCCAATTCTCACACTCCACTGGCGTCTCATTACCTTTCAGAATCGGCGGTTGAAACGACTGAAATTTCTTCAACTGTGTTTCCATCAGAGTTTCTGTCTCATCCATCTGATCAATCGAAGTACTACCCAATTCTCGAATTCTTCTTGGAGGTATATCTGATTACCACAAGGGTTAGTATCACATGAGATAAATCAATCTCAGTCCCTTTCTGATCAGCTTACCTCTGATCAAGAATTGGTTCTGATTTATTTTCAAATCAGACATATTACCAAATCAACTCAGGTATTCAGGTAACATGTATTTAAAAACAGTAAACATAATATCATGATAGCATACACAATGTAATTCCATATTATAAGTAATCACATGCTAGCAATCACATGCAGGAAAGAAAACTCAATCTACCCCGCTCACTCTCTTCTATCTCAATCTCAGGAACCTACAGTTCTAGAACCTACTGTTCTGGAACCTAATGCTCTGATACCATCTGTTGTGGGGACCCGGACGCTAATTCATTCCTTAATCGTCTTTAGGAATAATTCAAACAATTATAATAAACAGGGTCTAAATTTTTTTTTTAAATACAAAGCGGAAACGTAATGTAATTCAATTCAGATTACATACTAAACATAAACATATAAATCTTGTATTATCTACAAGAATTCAACTAGGTTCAACTATATATCAGTGCTGAATCCTAAGTTGCTTCGAAGCCCGGATCTCCACGCTATCTAGTCCAGCCTCGTTCTCTTCTTGACCCTGATCCTATCCCACCTGTTGCCATGCACACATACAAACAAGACAACAGCCGGATAACTCCGGTGAGAATTACATTCTCAGTATAAATCATGTATACATGCAATCATAAAAACAATATAAAAGCATATATCATATATGTCTCACATGTATTCAAATCAGAATATAAATCCATATCAAGAATAAATCCTATTCTAAACATGTATCATCATCAGGAACATAATTCATCATTAACCATATTCAGGAACATAATCAACATAACTCGATATAAACTGTCAATTAGACTCATGACTTCACATTTAAGACTAGACTCAATCCTAGTCTAGGGATCCCGGTTTCCAGAAGTTGGCATTCCCATATCGACCAACAGTAATAGAAAAGACTCCAGTTCTATCCACGTCGATAGGGTATCGATCACCAGTAATAGAAGAAGCTCTGATTCTATCCACATCGATATAGTATCGATCACCAGTAATAAAAGAAACTCCGATTCTATCCACATCGATATGATATCGATCATCAGTAATAGAAGAGTTACGATTCTATCCACATCGATACAGTACCGATCACCAGTAATAGAAGAAGCCACATTTCTATCCACATCGATAGCCAATCATCCGGTGACAGACTTTGGCACTATCGCCAATACACTATCTTGTGACATCGTGCAATGTGCCCGTGGCGATCCCACCACTATCAGGCGCTTCTGTCACAAGATTACTCGTCTAATACATGCTATCTATCAATCAAGAGAACAAGTATATCAATCAAATCAATACAATAAGGTAAAGTATGTGATTTAGGGAAACTCGAGCCAAACCTCACTCGAGTTGTGCAATCCCAACTCAACATTAATTTATACCTTTATCTTCTCGGTCTGACGAAGACGAAGTCCCGAATTCAACTCTGTCCATACCCAATCTGATAATGACAATCGAATAGATACAATATCAGTATATAACTCAGTTCAAAACCTGTTCTGATTAATACTCAAATCAAAACATAATCTGATCAGTGCCAATCGACATAGGGTACCACAATACAATCTCAACCAATACCGAATCTGATCAATATCAATTTACGATGTTTCGACGTCATAACAATACAGTCTCGATAACCCCGTCAATTCCAACACCACAGATATAATACCAGAACTCATATCAATATCGGTGCAACTCATAATTTCAATAACAATACAAATCTGATATCGAATCTCAATCAATCAATTCCAAAAATCATAACAATTACATAACCAGTCTGTTCTTTAATCTGACTTCGATTATACGATGTCCACTGTATCAGAAACACTATATATGGTTCCTATTCAATTCTAACAACATCAATTTCAAACCGTATCTAAACGTAACAAAACTTACGTCCAGTTTTAGCCTGCGTTGATAGGAACACAGTACTGAAGTCGGATTCAAAATCAGACGGACGGTTCGCTCGTAAATCAATTTCGAAAATCACGGACGGAGCCTTTTACCCGAAGCTTCCTCGGATAACTGAATGTAAATTTCGTCCATTTACATATATATATATATATATATATACACATGCATGAATCAAGAAACGCGGCGACTCCTCAATCTGCATGTCTCGCGCATATGCGCGACTCCAAATGGCGCATATGCGCGAGACCTACTGGTCTCGATGCTCGGTTTCGCAACTACTGGCGCATATGCGCGCCTCAATCCGGCGCATATGCGCCAAAGCTTCTGTTTCAAAACGTTGGCTACTGGAGTACTCGCGTATATGCGCGCACAGGCGCGCATATACGCGAGACCTACTGTCTCAGCATTTCAATACTCGCGCATATGCGTGCCTTCCGCCGCGCATGTGCGCCGAACTCTCTGGACGTTCTGCGCATGTGCGCGTATTGAGGTCGCGCATGCGCGCCCAACTCTCTGGACCTCTCGCGCATATGCGCGAATCTAAGTCGCGCATGTGCGCGCATGGTTCTGTCTTCCTCGCGCATGTGCGCCCATACATGTCGCGCATGTGCGCGGGGACTCTTCTTGCATCTCATGTCAAATCTTCTTTCGGCTCTCCCGGTCTGATCTTTTCTGTCTATAATCATATCAATTAATCAATAATCATTTCAGATTAATCTCGGATTACAGTAATTAAAATCTCAGGCCTTACGCAGTCCCTCCCACAAACCCACGTTCTAGGCATATTTTTATATATTCGATATTAAATAAATTACAATTTTTCAGTCTTCTTCTTAGCTTATGAAGAAGGCATGTTTACAAATTGGTTTCTTTCTATTTAATATGAAATTATTATTATTTAAAAGTTGTAACTCATTTTCATAAATTCCTTTGAATGTGATAATAATTTCTCCTAATTAAATTGCCAACATTTCATGTTCCCTTTTGTGTAGTATATAAATAATCTCAACCCATTTTTCATTTTTCTTATAAAGTGAATGGATAGACAAGTCATAAACTCTATATTTTATCACCAGCAAATTTACTTAATACTATTTCAATTCATTTCAATTTGTCAAATTGCCGCTGCCAACTTATTCCCTTCCATACTAGAATTTTCTCATTCTTTTTATTAAATTAGAGTAGTTGTATAAGGATCGAAGGGCACTGAAAATAATCATATTTCAAGTGGATACATTGGGTATTGTGTACTTATGAATATTTAAGGATTTCTTTATGATATATAAATCTTAAGTTATGCCATTAAGTTGATGATAGAAGATGATCCATAATAATTTCCACTATATGAATATGAAGATCGAGGTAAGTGGGCTTATATATGTGTTTTAAAATAATGATGTTTCTGCTTTTGAAAACTCTATCGTGCACTACTCGTTTCATGTCGTTTGATTCTATATATATTCGTTCCGCATAATTCCTCCATTATTCCATGAAATCTTGAAAAGTACTGTTATGATTAGAATTAAAAGTGGTAAGGAAATTTTCGAAACATGATAAGATAAGATAAGGCCCTGATGTTGTGGGTTATAATAACTGATATATGGCCTCATCCCTTAGAGGAGTAACAATTAGGGACGGGTCAGTATACCCTGAATAAAGAGATGAATAACAATGCCTTGTTTTGATATGTTTTGATGCCTTGTTTCGAGTTCTATTTGTCTCATGTCTTGATTCATGTTGCGATATATTCTGCGACATTTCACCTTTGAACTAATATTATATGTATATTTCGATATTCTGGTGTACAGTTGTCCCTCGCATGCTGAGTGTTTTTCCCTCCCCAGATAAGAATGAAAAAGAACTCGAAGAGGAAGAGAAGAGCATACATAACCTTGGGCTGATGAAAAAGGAGACATTTAAAAGTGCTACTATTATTTGATTTTTGTTGTCCTGTGATGATAAGTTTTAGCTTTCGCTGATGTATTTGATTATGATTTGTATTTTGGGATGTAAGAACAAATTTTGTCACGAAATAATATACTGATTTTTGATTAAATTATATATTATGATGCTTGTTGTTTTTAAATTTTATTTGAAAATAACGTCGATGCCGCACTCCCTGGTTTGAGGGGTGACAACTGAATCAAGATTTAAATGATTAAAGCTTTGCTTTAGAGAACAAAATGAGCTCATTCATTCAAGCTATGATTGCTTTTTAACATAATGTTCGTATGCTCGTTTGAGTCAAAAAATTACACTAAACATCAATATCTTGATTAATTCATTGAAGCACGTAAAAAAACATGACTCGGTCATAATTTCACTCATAAGAAAAAGTTTAGACGTTAATTTTATAAATATTTTTTTGAGAACTTAAAGTTATAAATATTTGATGAAGTTTCTTCACCAATATTTTCCAAAATCTCGCATTAAAAAAAAAAAAAAGATCCCAGATAATAGTGTTACCTCAAAGTTAAAGAAGTAAAATACAAAGAAATTATATCATAGAGCGTTGTGTTTGCTTTTTTTTTTATATATATATATATATATATATAATTATTATTATTATTGAAATGCAATAATTATCCTGCTGGATAGAGGAATCGAAACGTGACGTTTAGGTTGTTGTACGGTATAAAATATTTGAATTGAAAAATCAACATCAATTATAATTTATTGTAAAACAAGAAACGTATGGTCCTACTTATATAACTTTAAATAAAATTAAAAACACTATATTTTATGACATATATTGTCTTCATTAATTGACGAAACTGCTTTTAAATGATTTCCCGTATATTATAAATATTTGGTTGACTCCTAAAAAAATTATATGTTATACTTTTCATGTCAAATGCTATTACAATCATCATATTTTACCATTTTTATCATATAAATTAATGAAACTTATAGAAAATTTGCTCTTGCAATGTAACCTGATTTCTATGTCAAATTTGGTTTGTTTTGAAATTTCGCTATGTCAAATTAGAAATATTTTCATGAGTTTATAATTGAATTTCAAAGTAATATTAAAGCAAGACTGAAATTTATTAACCTCTTCATTATGTTTCATAATAAAAAAATCGTGGTTCATAACAAAGAAATATTATTATTAAAGAAACATATCACACGTATCAATTAATAATGATCGTGATGTTATTACAAACGAGTTATTCGATTTATTCATATTTAAGAATAAATGTGATGTACCCTTATGGTATTGACATTATAATCGGGGGCAAAAACTTGTGTGAGACGGTTTCACGGGTCATATTTTGTGAGACAAATCTCTTATTGGGTCATCCATGAAAAAATATTAATTTTTATGCTAAGAGTATTATTTTTTATTGTAAACAGATAAAAATTCGTGAGACCGTTTCACAAGAAACCTATTCATAATCGAGATAAGAAATGACACGAAGCTGAAAATATTGGATTTCATGTATGAAGAGACAACCCGCGGCTTATGCAAATACATTTGGCTCCTCCATATGGTATTGTCACTCAATATATTTTACATATATAAGATGAAAAGACACATATTCAATACCTTGTCGTATGTGGCTTTATCATCCTTGTCTAAAAGCTCAATAACTTTAACCAAGGCCAAAACTTATATATTCTGCATGCAACCGATCGACCTTAAAATAAAACTTTGAAAAAATACGCACATATACGTATATGTGTGTGTGTATATATACACAATACATAACAGTTTGTAAGATGGTAAAAACAGTGGTAAATAATACGCAAAGAGCAAAAACATGCAAGGATCACATTCAAACCTTATATATATATGATATTTACAACATAGATTTCCTCTCAAAGATTTAAGTTCTACAAATTATTTATCTAACAAAGTTTCGATGAGCGAAATCAAGAAAAGTTAGAACTCCAAAAAACGGGGAGGGGGGGAAGACCAACTCCAGAGTCTCCTCTCCTTTCACGCAGCGACGTCCTCGGAGGAACACTTACACCATTGCTTTAACCTACCTAAACTCACATTCAAACTGTAATAAAACGTCTATATGGAACTTGTATCTTGCTCTCAAAACCGGCAAGAAGTGCCGAGCCTCTGTCTCTGACGCTGATAAAGGGTGACAGACTTCTTCTGGGCAAATGCAGGATGAATCAGCTCCTGGAATTTCTCCAAGAACAGTCCCCATTCTTCATCAGTCATGTCCGCTAGCTTCACAAAATTCACGCTTGCTGGAAGCTGCTCGTCCGCACTTCTGTGGCAAGATGATGAACTCAGAGAATAGCTGTAATCAGGCTTTGATCCTGGGAATTTTTGGAACTTCTGGTTCTTATTGACTAAGCTAATATTTTTCAAGGACATGGACAGCTTTGAAATACTTGGATTCTTGGATAGGTGTGGACCATTGATGAAAGTCTGCTCCTCATCTTCTCCTTCATTTTCCTCCTCCTCGATACTTTCTTCCAGCTTAGAAAGTGGAGTACGTAAATTAAAACTACCAGATCCAAAATGGAATGGGTTTCCTGCCACAAAGTTTTCGGAACCCAATTTCAGGGTGGACACTTCACAATCTATGTCAAATTGAAACTCGTCAAAATCTGTTTTATCTTTGGAAGATGACACCTCCTCGGTAATAAGTCTTCTAGCCTCAATGCATATAACCTCAAGCTCACTAGGTTCCTCCTCACTGCTGCGAAACTCCCTACTCATCATCTCTCCTATCTCAGCAAGACAAAGCCCGTAAGCAGCAGCTTCCTTGAGAAAAATTGTACAAAGGAATAAGACCCGCAAACAAGCTTCTCGAATCATAGGGAGTTCGTTCCGCAGCATCTCTGAGTCACGAACAGGGTCCAGATCTTTTATGTACTCAAGTTCATCATCGGAGAACGGGATTGATGCCTGAGGCCAATGAATCCACTCAAAATACGGATCTTCCAAACTCTCAGGCAAACTGAGGCCGTGATCAATGGGGATCAATTCCACTTGACCAAATCTTCCATCACCATCAAGCTTCCTCACTAAAAGATTACCTGCATGCCTATCTGTGTTGAGAATCCTGATGTCTAAAATCCCAATGCGATGCACAGCAGAAACTGGGAAACTTGAGGTTCCATGGTCACTAGCATCATAATCATGTGGAATGAACTGTTGGAAGGATGCAATCTTGCTGACAAGATTCTTGTTTTGAGGCCTGTTTCCATTCACACCATCATTCACATTGAAGATGGAGTGAGTTATCTTGACCAGGGCCGTGGGTGGAACATTAGCAAAATGATCGTAATCGAGAAGATAAGCAGCCACTTCTCTAAACCCTGTTTCCCCAACCCTAACAGAGCGCTTTAAGCCAGGTTGACCTAGAGCTTTGCCGACAAAACCTTTTGGATTGTTAGGTGCAAATGGTTCCTCGTCTGTGGGCTTCACAATGGCAACACTCTCACCTCTGCTGTTTCTGAAATAATAAGCTCCTCCAAGCCCACTATGAACAGGGACCGGATCAACTCCATTGTTGATTGCCTTGATGATTTTCTTAATGAGTTGTTTTGTCTCAACAAAACGCATTGATTGCCCCAATATCTCTATTGGCCCACTCTGATCTCTTTGTTGAACGTCAGCACCAGTGGGTGACAAACATGGAGTTGAAGAGCTTCGGAGTAAATTCCTTGTCAGCAGGAGTGGGGAATCATTTCGAATGGCACTGAGATCATTCTTCAGCACCTTATCGCCAAAAGTCAAGGAACTCTCCTCAATGGGAAAATTTATGGCAACTTGCAACCTCCTCTTCAGTGTATGAGCGTTGTCGCTCCGGTCTAACTCCATACCCAGCACACAACCTGTTTCGGTCTGCACAAAAACACGTCTCCTTCCGGTTGGTTTCACTTCCATCCTATTGGATCCGTTATAATCCCCACTGCCATGTGGATTCGTGAAAAAAGCCACAGCCATCTGAGTCTGAACAGGGCTATCCAAATTACGAGACATAAATGGATGAGGAAAACAAAAAATGGTTCTTATCAAAGCCGGCAACAAAGATGTTGACAGGGAGACCTCTCCCGTCTCTTGATGGTATCGAGAAATTAAAAATTCAACCAGAAAGAATTTCACATCTAATAAACAATCATTGACCCATTGCCATTCGCCAAGATCTGCACTGCCACCCTTCACAAATTCTGCAACTGAGACAAAGATTTACTCGATCACTCCATTGGGAGAGCTGTGACAATTCCAATCCAGCCTTTGATCAAAACCTGGAATGGAGAAATAAGAAAATCAAATCGAGTAAAAAAGAGAAAAATTAATTTTTTAAAAAACCGCCCTTAAAAAAGAAAGAAAAAAAGCTTCATCAATCATTCAGGATTTCTTGCAAACAGCTGATTCACCAAACCCTGTGGTTAATTCCAGAAAAAAAAACCCACAAGAACAACAAAATCAAAACATTGATTACACAGATTTCTTGAATTACCTTTTCCAAGAAAATCAACATCAAACACATTCTTGAGCAAGGAAACACCAACTGCTCAACTATTTAACATCACGTGAAAATAAATTCTAGGCAACAATAAATTCTTTTCAACAAAAACCGCAAATGAGCTGATCCACGCAATAGACACGAAATCGACTAATTAAGAACAAATTCACACTCCGCACATCACTCATTGCATTAAATACACTCGTCTCACTCACATCTTAACAACAACGCAAAACTTAATAGCATCAAGAAAACTTGCCGAGACAAAAAAAATGCTCGCCATTACACAACTAAATAAATAAAAAAAACACAAAATATAACGTGAAATGGTGAAATCAACTCACCGGAACAACAGATCTGAAGAATTCTTGCGATTACTTCCCAGTTACAACCGGAGAAGGCAGCCCATAGAAACTCAATGCAGGGAAAATCCGAACAGCCGACGGTCGGAGATGAAGCGACCGGAAGGTTCAATGGCTAGGATCAAAGCAACCAGAAACCCTGTCTCGCTCGCTCCGTGCTTCCTCTCCGTGTCTCTGTCTATTGACACACCTGAACTTATCTTCATAAGCCTATGCGTATTTATATAAAGGCCTGATTTCTATTTTCCTTTTCCTTTTTTGTATTAACCCTTTTGCCACTACTTGCATGACGTGTATATTTTTTAAATTACGTAAATAACCTTTCCAAAAAAAATAATTACGTTATTAACAAAGTGATTTGTGATTTAACATTATAAAAATTTGATATTATTTTATTAAATTAACTAAATTGAATATAATAAGTGATATAATAATTTAAAATTTCAAAAACTCAGATAAACTTTTTTAAAATATATCTTAAAATTTTAAAAAATAGATGAGATACCGATAATTATATCATATTTTAGCATTTTAATTTTTGAAAATACTCTTAAATCATTTTACAGATAACTTATTTGATATATTTATAATTTATTGACAAAAAGTTATGTGAGACGGTCTCACGGACCGTATTTTGTGAGACAGATCTCTTATTTGGGTCATCTATTAAAAAATATTATCTTTTATGCTAAGATTATTACTTTTTATTGTGAATATCGGTAGGGTTGACTCATCTCAAAGATAAAAATTCGTGAGATCGTCTCACAAAAAACCTACTCTAGCATCTTACGAATTGAATTCCCCAATGGGCTATTTCCTTTCAACTGCATTTGTCAACTTACAATTTCCCATATAATTAATAATGTCAGTGGCCACACTACAGTCAAATTATTTATTTTCTCATTAATTAATTCAACCAATAATTCATTAATTATTTATTGATAATTAAATGCTTTTCCATTATTAGAATATTTAATTTCGATTCGTACCAATACAAGAAAATTATAAATGTAAATTTATTTTTTTATATTGATTTTTTCTTTCATTCCCGCACACAATATTTCGATCCGAATCCCGAACACTCTCTTTTTTAAAAAACAAAAAACAAAAAAACAAATTTGAATAAATTGTTTCCGATTATTTATATTCCAAATTATTTTTTTACGGGGACTTGAAAATTGTAGATGACATCTTGTCACGTTTTGCTTAATTTAACCTATCAAATGTTTAAAGGAATCTCGAAAAAAAATCTAGAAAATTTTGAAATAAAATTGGGAAGTCCCAAAATAATATATATATATATATAATATATATAGGCAAAAATTTGTGTGAGACATTATCACAGGTCATATTTTGTGAGACGAATATCTTATTTGGGTCATTCATGAAAAAATATTACTTTTTATGCTAAGAGTATTACTTTTTATTGTGAATATCAGTAGGGTTAACCCGTCTCACAAATAAAGATTCGTGAGACCGTTTCACAGTGAGATCTACCCTCAGCACTTTTTCAATTAAAACTATTGTTTTATACGATGGATTTTTCAATTAAAAATATCTGCTATTTTATCAGATAAATACTGCTGCATCAATTAATTAGAGTGAGTGTCTATTAATTATTAATAAAAATAACCAAAATATATCAAAAAAGCTGTCCCACTCCAATTTTTTGTACTCGAAGTTTCGAGATTATTTAATATAGAGAACATGATCTTGTTTTCAGCTTTAATTAATTAATGCAATACTTAGGCAAAAATGTCTCCATGCATCCAACTTGTAAATAATTTAATTAGCACTTGTGTCTCATCTATGCTTATAATATGTTGAATTCTATTCATCTTTTCTCCGGAAAATTTCATTTTAGATCATTTACATGGTTACATTTTGCCATTTTGGTTCTAGTCCAAATTTTTTTTGTTGTTCGTAATTTCACTTACTTTTCCGTCTCACGTATGTGACACAGACATAATATTTATATAGCGTTGACATATTCAGTATCATATAAGTATTCTCATAAATAAATTAAAATTACAAAACAAACAACCAAAATTATTTAAAAAAATAAAAGACTAAAATTTAATTATGACAAACATAAAATACCACAACCATATAGCTACAAAAATTGAGGAACAAAAAATAAAAGCAATTTTTTTTTAAAGTTTAATAAACTCACACACGTGGTAATTATTGGTTAACCACCCAATAAAGATATGCATTCGATATTTTTACTGATAAATAATAAATGCAATATTTAAAGATACGCATTCAATATATTTTGGTTATAATTCCATAAATTTACTACAATCATTAATTATCACCAGCATACGTTGCATCAGCAACATGAAGGGGCAGCGCACGAAGCGTCCATATTCGTGTCCCTTCGAATTTTCTGATGTTTTTTTATTTTTTTGGCATTGTTTGATTATTGTGGTAATTTAGAATGGCCAAAAGATATCAATTTTTCATTAGAGTCAACCACGAAAGACCTAAAAAAATGAAATAATATCACTTTGAATGAAATATCATGTCTTTTCACATGAAAAATATTAAATAATTGATTTATTGAAAATCAAAAACACATAAACATATAACATACTCATTTTGTATATTGTTCTTCTTCATTTTTCAACAAGAGAGAGTTCATTCATTTCATTGTGATAGAACTTGGATATCTTGTAGTTGTATCTTGGGAGAAGATTGCCACAAACCTTAAGCATATTGTGAGGGGCAAATTCTTCTTAAGGAAAAAGTGTTCAACACTTCCCTCTATAAGCCATTTTCATTGTTTTCTTCTTGCTTTTTCTTATCAAATTTGAATATCACAAAGAACAATAATTATTAGTTTTTTTTAAAAAAAATAAAGAAAATTAAAAATTACAGATTTGATTGATCTTATGAAATCATAATACACGTATATTATAGTGCCTAAATAAGAATAGCATCTGATTTTAATTTAAACATTATTATGTGTTTTTAATTCTAATCGCCAACATTATTATATATTTTTAACATTATTAAGTAAAATCAAAATTATTATTTATTTTTACTTTAACTAAAATTTTATATTTTTTTATTTTCTTCATTTAATTTTTGAATTCCTACTCAGTTTTGCCATTCCACGAACTACGGAGAGGAGTACGACTATATCTCTTATGAAACGGTCTAACGAATCTTTATTTGTGTCACTTAAACCCGCGACGGTTATCTATCCGCTGTATACTATGTAAATGTTCGACTTCATGTAACAGACTTAAAACCGCGTATACGCTACTTCGTACACCTTTTTAGGTGACTAATGAGATGTTTTTTCGTTGTATTGTAAATGACTTGTTTTGTTTCTTTTATGACTTAAAAATATATATTTTAATGTATATACAAATTTAAGAGGAGGTTGACATTTATGACAATTGTGAGTAAATCGAAATTTGTTTATTTTTCAAACATTGTGAATCAAAAACTATATATGAATATTACTAGAAGATAAAGAACTCCATATAAGTTCAGCGTTCCATGCATTCCCAATATACAAATTCATGTGAATGATGGTGGATCAAATTCTATGCAAGATAACTTGAACTCCATGTTGCGGACGAACCATGAAAATCTGAATCGGAGAGTGAACATAACTGGGTGAAATCACGAATCTGTAGCGTTGAAGAATCATGGAAAGGGCGATTTTCGCTTCCACTATGGCGAAATTCAGGCCAACACATGTTCTTGGTCCAAACCCAAAAGGCGAAAATGCAACGGCGTTGTTGTTGGTTGCTTTCACAATCCCTTGAGCAAATCTTTCTGGTTTGAAGAGATGAACATCTTCTCCCCATATTTTGGAGTTGTGGTGGAGTGCCAAAGGGGAAATGTACAGCTCGATTTGTGGCGGGAGAGTTAGTTTTCCCAGTTTGGTTTCCTTTTCCACCTTTCTTTTGATTGCTGGTACTGGAGGATACAGTCTCAAAGTTTCCTCGATGATCATATTCATCTGCATGATCAAAACCATAGTGGAAAAAAGAGAAATGTTCACTGGGGGTAAGAATTTAGTGTGGAAAGGTGTTGAACATGATCGAATATTATTCCAATTCGCATTCAAAATTATCGAATATTTCTTAAGAGTTAGAAAATAAAGTTATGACCAAATGAAACGAGTTAGAATATGAAATCTGAGTTGAATGGTATTTTATGATTTATATCTCGAGCACGAATATGAAAAAATTAGTAGTGATATATGCCAATTCCACTGGAGCTGTTCTGACTTACAATTTTCAGCCTGGCTATGCCATCTACAGTAGGATTTTGGTCACCAAACAATTGCGTCACTTCTTTCCTTGCTTTCTCTTGCCATTCTTCATCCACAACTAAAAGAAGAATCGTCCATGTGAGCAACGATGTTGTTGTTTCATGTCCCTGCGAAGTAAAATGTCTTGCACTCATCAACTATATCTTCAACAGAAATCCTCTTGTTTTTATCAGGATCCTCGTACATTTCCAGGAGCTTTTCCAGAAAATCAGGCTTGCAGGAACTTTCTTTGTTTTCCCTTCTTTGTTCAGATCTTTTACTTATAATCTTCATTATACAGTCTTGAATCCCTTTCTCTATCTTATCAGATTCACGATCATCGTCGCTTCTCAAGAATCGGCTGCAATACAATTTTTACTGCGTCAATTCCAGGAAATTAAAAAGCCGAGCTTCAAGAATGCAGGAATATATAGTATTTACACCTGATCACAGGAAACTTGGTTTTATGAGCATTTCTTGAAACTATTGATGTCATATTCATCAACATATCAAAAACATTCTTCCCTTCTAGATAACTGCTGCCAAAAGCTGTCCTGGAAATGATGTCTGATGCCAATATTCTGAACTCTTCGAATACCTCAATCTCTTTTCCTTCACATGCTTTCCATTTCTCCAGCATTGTCTCTGTACTTTGGATCATTGCAGGAATCATGTCCTGTGTATAAATAGTATATAACAATTTTTAGACAGTTTCAATCACCAAGATATTTGAAAGTACTTGATCTTAGAGAATCGTAAGTATCTAGTCCTTGTTACTTTCAGGCTTTCGGCATGGAAAACATGGTTAGCCAATTTTCTCATCTTTGCCCATTTTTCACCTTTCGAAGATGACAACCCATCTCCGAGTAGCTTCTTTGCATACCCTTCGAGATCTATTTTGGGGTAGTTACAATTTTTATTGGCGAGAATTTCTTTAACTAGCTCGGGTTGAGTCACCACCAGCTGAGCTTGAGGACCATACCAAGTCAGAAAATTGGCACCTATAAAAAAGGAAAAGATCGAAGAATTCAGAGCTCAAATAGAGAAAAGTGACTGCTGACTTTGAAGATTTGCTGAGAAAATTTCTTACCATATATGTTTGCCCATGAATGAATTTGTGGTAAAATTCTTGGGAATATGTTATGCGAAATATCTCCCATTGCTTTCTCCATAGAAACCCTTCTCATACTTATAATTTCCTTCGTATTTCCATGTAGAAATTCATATGAAGGACCATTTATCCCTTGACATTTCATCAGATACTGCACCCGAATCGGATTCAACCACACTTTCTGAAGAAATCCGAAAAGGGTTGACAGGAAATACAAGAAAACAGAGCTTGCAAGAAGGGTAATTATCTGTACAAAAATAGTCATCATGTTTTGCTGATTTCTATAGATCCGGCATCCACATTCATCAAGCTTAAGAATAAACTTATATAAAAAGAGAAATAATTGTACTAGAGTAACTAGTCATGTTTTGGCTCCTTCCATTGATTCCAAGCTTTCATAATCCAATATAATGCAATGAAATCTAGTGGTCCATGCAAAATGGAAGGCCTGAAGTTATGATGAAAGGGATGATTTGGTTTAAATAAATTGCACGGTTCTTGGCTTGTTCAAAGGGGGAAGGACTACTCGATTTTTTTTAATTGAAATTGGATATCGAAGTAATTTTCTCAACGTATATACTCCCAAATACTAAAGAGTGTTCTAGCTGAATTTATAAAATGTTTAAAGACTTAAGTAATTTTCCTATTAAAAAACGATCTTATAGTGTTGTAAAATATCAATTATCAAAGAGGTAAAAAACGATCTTATAGTGTTGTTAAATATCAATTATAGTGTTGTAAAATATCAGTTAGGCTGTGAGGAGCAGTCTGTAAAACCACGTGGATACGGCACTCTGGTGAAAGAGGTAAATTGTTCAATTTATTATACGGAAGCAAGATGAGATATATATATATATAGCGATAATCTGAACATGATATATAGGTTGAAAATCTTACGTAGTTGCATGTTTTAGTACTATATATATTTAAGAAAAGGCTCGATAGGTAAAGCAATGTTACGTACCATAATTACGAAGATCGAGGATATTTTTGAAAATACTAAAAAATTGGGTCACTCAAACAAAAATTTGAAGGAGTCGTGAGTAAGAAAAAAGTTAAAGTTTGATGAGAGGGAGTATTTGCCCACTATTTATTGATAATTAAATTATTTTCCATTATTATAATTTTTAATTTCGAGTCGTATGAATGTTAGAAAATTATATGAATGTTAGAAAATTATAATTGTAAATTTATTTTTTATATTGATTTTTTCTTTCTATTCGCGAATACAATATTTTGATCAGAATTCTGAACACTTTCCTTTAAAATGAAAATTCAAATTTGAATCAATTGTTTCCTATTATTTATATTCCAATTTTTTTTTTTAACGGGGACTTGAAAATTGGAGATGACATCTTCTCACGTTTTGCTTAATTTTAACTTATCAAAGGTTTAAAGGAACCTCGAAACAAAATCTAGAAATTTTAAAATAAAATTGAAAACTCCCAAAATAATATAATAATAATAATAATAATAATAATAATAATAATAATAATAATTTCATTTATTTCTAATTTTTAAATTAAAAATATTGGTTTATATGATGAATTTTTCAATTAAAAATATCTGCTATTTTATCAGATAAATACTGCTGCATCCAATAATTAGAGTGAGTGTCTATTAATTATTTTAAAAAAATAACCAAAATATATCAAAAAAGCTGTCCCACTCCAATTTTTTGTACTCGAAGTTTCGAGATTATTTAATATAGAGAACATGATCTTGTTTTCAGCTTTAATTAATTAATGCAATACTTAGGCAAAAATGTCTCCATGCATCCAACTTGTAAATAATTTAATTAGCACTTGTATCTCATCTATTCTTATAATATGTTGAATTCTATTCATCTTTTCTCCGGGAAATTTCATTTTGGATCATTTACATGGTTACATTTTGCCATTTTGGTTCTAGTCCAAATTTTTTTTGTTGTTCGTAATTTCACTTACTTTTCCGTCCCACGTATGTGACACAGACATGACATTTATATGGCGTTGACATATTCAGTATCATATAAGTATTCTCATAAAAAAAATTAAAATTACAAAACAAACAACCAAAATTATTTAAAATAAAATATTTTAAATGTAAGGACTCGGATTTTCGAAACAAATCACGCAAACAATAAACTCGAGAGTTTTAGCTCAAGTTTATCAAATTAAAAGCTCAACAATTATATTGGACTTGAAATTTTAGCTCAAAGTGTGAAAAATTCAGCATAGTAGAGCTTGGAGCATCACAAAAACCGCAAGATCAAAGTCGAATATCTCGAGGATGCAAAATGTTGGAACATTTCTTGTTCGCAATCTTGATTTTGATGTTAACAAAACTTGTTATTTTGTTACTAATGTATCATCGTAGTGCGCAGGATACTGTAAATGATCAGACGTCGAACTGATCAGTTATCTCGCCTAACCTGAAGCTTTCGAGAACTGCCAATTGATAGTGTCAACTGATTGCCCAAGCTGAATCAGTTCAACTGATGTATCGAAGAACAATTCAACCGATTGATCGGTTGTTAGGTAATTCAACAGAAGACCTTCAGAAGCCCGGCCAACTGATGAAGTGCTCAACTAATGGAAAGCCCAACTGACCAGTTCAACCGGTCAGTTTACAACCGATTGTACTTAAATGTAAAATACAAGGAAGTTAAGGAAGTTTATTTAATTAAATAAACATCATGTTCATCCAAGCAATCGATCCTTCACAAACCCATACCTTATGAACTTGAACTTTAGCTCAAAAAAAGCTTCATTCTTATGTCCTAAATAAATAAATAAAATATAGCCAAGTGATGAGCTAAAAGATTGGACATATTAATGATGCAAGAAGTGGTCATTAAGTGCACTAACTGAGACCCTTGGTTGCAGATAAACTTTGATCACTTTGAGATTACATGTACCATCATTCTTGGGCAATTTGAAGGACAAATTCTGCTGAATGGGGGGAAGACCTACCATTTTTTATACCTATAAGTACCACATCACGTGGTGAGAAGTGACACACCAAAAACTCCCACAAAATCCTCCAAATTTCGGCCACTCTAAAGCAAGGAAGGAGCTGTTGTGCTAAATCGTTTCAGGTAGCAACCAAGCGTACCCAATGCATTATTCTGCTCGAGAATTTCATTCAAGACCTACTCAAGACAATATCCAATTCACATCCAAGTGTTGTCCAAGATCGACCAAGTTTTTATTCAAGAATCAAGCAAGTTTTGAACCACATTTTTGAATTACTGTAAGTGGGCTTATATATGTTTTAAAGGCTTATGTATGTGTTAAAATCCGATCGTATACTGTATGTTTTGTGTTGAATCGTTTGCTTCGCATTTGCATCTTTTACTAAGTTTTGTTCCGGTCCGATTCGTTCCGCCTGTTTCGATTTGATCCGTTCGATCTGTCTGTTTCGTCCCAATAGATAAGTATGTTTGAAATGATTCAAATAATGGCGCATTGAGAAAGCTTTTGAGGAAAAAAGCCCCAGAAAGAGCCTGTCTATAAGAAAAGACCTAAGAGGGAGCCCGGATGCGGGAAAAGACCTAGAAAAAACCCATTTATAGGAGAAGGCCCCAAAGGGAGCCCAATATCAAGGATAGAACATGGTCATTATTATAAGATATGTGTTCAGTATGTGATTTTGATTTGATAAGATTTTGTTCTGTTAAGATTCTGTTCTATTTGATATGATCTGATCGTCTGATATAAGTTCTAAACTCTGTCTGTTTCGTTTTTGTCTTCTGCTTTGAAAAATGATAACTTTTATATATATATATATATCTGTGTGTGTGTGTGTATAACTGGTTATTATGATATTCGATCGGTCTCCACTTGCTGAGTATTTCTCAAAACGCTCACCCCCTTACGTCCTTCCCTAGATAATAATGAAGAAGAGGTGGAAGAGACAGAACAAGATCAATTTTGAGACTGGTGAAGAAATCTGGAGTTATGAATACCAAGTCCCTGATTTCATGATTATAACTTATACGCTTCTGCATTTCGCACTTTTCTTTGTAAGAACAGCTCCGTAATATTTGTATTTCACATATGTAAAGACAATGTTATTTTATGAATTAGATTGCTTTTAGCTATTTGCTACGAGGCTTATTGTTTTCCATAAAATTGTTAAACAATGTCGGATGTCATCAACGTCTCGGTTTCGGGGCGTGACACTAAAATTAAATGTTCGGACTTAATATAATAGACTTAAAACCATGTATACACAAGTTGAATTATACAGACGCGACTGAAAAAATGTTGATTATGAAAATCAAACTCATGATAATTTGATCAGTCATTCACACGCTCTACGATGGAACATGCAACCGGTACCGTTCGGTGCGGATTGGGTAAACCTCCAGCTAATCTAGTAGTCTGTGCGTTGGATAAACCATTATCTAATATCCGGTAAATCACACTAACCAAGTAAATCACTTTAGACAAACACTATGTGATATGTTCACTCAAAAAATGTTTATAAAAGAAATCAAACTCCTGACCATTGATCATACGCTTACCAACTCAACTACTTCGTACACCTTTTAATGAGATGTTTTTTCATTGTATTGCAAGTGAATTTTGTTTCGTTTCCTTTCGAAATTTGTTTATTTTTAAACATTGTGAATCAAACACTATATATGAATATTACTAGAAGATAAAGAACTCCATATATCTTCAGTGTTCCGTGCATTCCCAATTTACAAATTCATGTGAAAGATGGTAGATCAAATTCTATGCAGGATAACTTGAACTACGTGTTGCGGATGAACCATGAAAATCTGAACAGGAGAGTGAACATAACCGGGTGAAAACACGAATCTGTAGCGTTGAAGAATCATGGAAAGGGAGATTTTCGCTTCCACACTATGGCGAAATTCAGGTCAACACATGTTCTTGGTCCGAACCCAAAAGGCAAAAATGCATCCGCGTGGTTGTTGGTTGCTTTCACAATCCCAGTTTGGTTTCCTTTTCCACCTTTCTTTTGATTGCTGGTACTGGAGGATACAGTCTCAAAGTTTCCTCGATGATCATATTCATCTGCATGATCAAAACCACAGTGAAAACAAATTTCTAACTTAGATAAGGGTCAATTAATTAATTATATTAATTATATTATAATTATATAGATATATATATAGAAACAGAAGTATAGATATAGAATATATTAGCAAATTGAATTGGTCTAAATGTTCTTCCGGACATCGAGAAGGATAATCCATCGTAAAATATATATTCTCATTCCTTGGACCCTTTTCTTCATTCACTTTTTTCTTTTGCATGCATCGCATTTTCTTCTCTTGTTTTGGGTGAGATTGTTACCTGAATAAATGTCACGCATGATCAGATATGAGAATTTTAATTTTGAATATTACGCAAAACCAAGAACACCCAAAATAA
Source organism: Primulina tabacum (assembly GCF_025594145.1). Classification (NCBI taxonomy): domain Eukaryota; kingdom Viridiplantae; phylum Streptophyta; class Magnoliopsida; order Lamiales; family Gesneriaceae; genus Primulina; species Primulina tabacum. Next base: position 32,753,057 of record NC_134558.1, on the reverse strand, counting down.
ATAAGGATCTTCAAGTATATATATATGTGTGTGTGTGTGTGTGTTTGTGATTGAGGCATGAATCCAAAATATTGAAAAAAAAATTGACTAAATGCATGCATATAAGCATATCGGTAATGGTTTATGCCATTGAAACCATATATATCTGATGTACACGAAGGGATATATACTTGCAAACAATAAATCCTAACCCACTCATGTTATACGCGAAATGATGATTCAACGACGCCGGGGAATTGTAAAGTCGTTGAAAAAGAACCTCTTTTCCTTACCTGATGAAGCTCCATCGATATTCTTCAAGTTGTTGTTGTCTGGGACAACATTTTTGTCAGCAATTCCTTTAACCAGTTCCGCCTCAGTTGGTTTTTCACTGAGTTTCAGTTTTCTTTGCAGTGAAGATGAAGAAGCTGTACTGTACTTGGCATCATTTTGGCTGTGCAGATGTACTTGGTCGGAGGCGCAGTGCACTAACATGTAACAAAATGAAGCTAAAAGTTTTAATAAATCCATAGTTTCTTTCCTATATATGATAGCAATGGCAGCTAGTTACCACGATTCAAGCTTCCAAAAGTACGTTCGAGTTGATGGAGTACGTAAACATTCGGTAACTTGTCAAGAATCTGATTCTCTTTGTCAACATTTTCTCAAACGAGTCTGTCACACATGACTTATCAAATGTAGTTTAACTGACTAACTTGGTTTGCAGCCTATTGCATTAGTCCAGAGGTGTACCTAAAATGTACCGAATCGTAGTGACAGTGAGTTCTCGTGTCATAAAAATAAATTAATAAATAAATAAATAGCACCATGCATGTGTGCACTACCTGTTATTGTACATAAATCTAAAATATATAATTTATTATAAGTACTTTAATAATTCATGTTAACTTTAGCTTTAAAATATCAAAGTAAATCACGACTCTAAATTTTGTGCAGGTGGTTTTTGAGGTGGTTTCTAACATTTATTACTTTCCACGAAAGAACAAGGAGTGTATTATTATTTTTTTTTTGAAAGTAACAAGGAGTATATTATTGAAATTATGAAAAGAGATACACAACTCTTACTTATTAATTAATACAATAACAATAATCTAGTGAATCATTCTATACTATATATCTTGATATAATTTTTGGAAACAAATATATTTATAAAAAAAAATAACTGATTAATATACACGCAACTCATGCACGATACCGATACAGCAAAAAATGCATGTGGGATAGTGATGTTATATTGAAATGTACAAGTAGCTACACATATCAATCAAGCTGAGATGAAAATAGAAAGATGAGACGTGTTTGTGTGTAGACAAAAACTTGTGTGAGACGATCTCACGGATCGTATTTTGTGAGCGGAGTCATTCATGAAAAAATATTACTTTTAATGCTAAGAGTATTACTTTTTATTGTGAATATCGGTGGTTGACCCGTCTCACAGATAAAGATTCGTGAGACCGTCTCACAAGAGACCTATTCTTGTGTTTATATAAGATAATCGATCGACCACTTCACTATAAAACAAAAAAATATTGATGTATTACAAATTTTTGTTTTAAAATGAGATGATTGATCGATTATCTAAAACAAAATTCGAGAGTAGATTTTTGTGTAAACTCATCAAAAAATTAGGGTTGGTGGGACAGTTATAAATATAAATACATAGTTTTTCTATATTAATTATTCAAAATAACAGCAACTTGAATTTTTCTAAATACAATTTTTGTATGTCATTATCAACTATGATGTACACAAGTTCTTTTTATAATCAGTAAATATTATATATTATATTAATACTAAAATCATGTAGTACACATTATTTAAGAAGGATTGCACTAAACCTGTATGTGCTTGCTTGGAGACCTCACAAATCAATACCTTAAAGATACCAATTATGCTTCATTAGATTTCCAAACCAAAGAACCAAATAAACTATTCTTGTTGAAGCTACACAAATTTACAGGCGCTCTCTTTGAAACTGGCACCAATCAAATGTTGGACTTAGAGGCCTATTGGGCTTGTTCTTAAAATTTTAAGAGATCACCTTAGTGTATAACTGCACCCTAATAACCTAAGATGAAAAGAAGACCTTCAGAATCTACAGCAAAGAAGGCCTGATCTCCAACCTTTTTGTTTCCGGAAATGTCTCCTATCGGCTTTCGCCATTCTTACAGGACTGCTATTCCATTCAGATTGTAATCTGTAGATGAAACAAATAAACCAATATAACCAAAAATGTCAACAGGGTAGGAACTGTAAAGACAATAAGAAGAATTTTACATTGGGAAAGCAAATGATCGGCCACTGGCAGCGCTGCCATCAGATCGAAGGGAGAGGCTCCCAGAATTTGCTATTGGCCCTGAAAAAGTAATAAGACCAGCAGCAGTGAAGCTTGATTCTCCCTCGTCATGTCGAAGTTGGCTTACGACTGAAACCTCATCGGAATTCTTATGCCCGTGGTTTATAGAATGTTGCTCTATACCTCGGCCATCACGAGTCATTTCGTTTTCCATGTCCTTGTTGTTGCCGTGCTGAACTAGGATAACGTCAGAGGACCTATCAGAATCCTCATTCTTAACATCAATGGATTGTTCTTGAGCATCTCCTGTGGCGTTGTCCTTAATGCTAGCGCATTGAGCTAACGAACTATCTGATATATTGTCAGCAGTTCCATCTATATGAGCATGCACTTTCCCTGATTCAATAAAATGTACCTTTAAGTTTTCAGTTTGCTCTGTTCGAGACCATTTGTTCAGGGGAATTGAAACTGAAGGTAATGCTTCCTCCTACTATCTTACTGTTGTACGATACGATGTTGGGTTCCATATCTTCCTTCGCTCCAGCTTCTGATTCTACTTCTACTGCCGATTCTGGAATCTTTGAACCTTCTTCTCCTGAAAAAATCTGTAAGTAAATTGCATGTGCATGTTAGCATAGTCTTGAGGTAAAATCAATTGAGATTTGAGTCTAGAACAGAATGCAGCATGCTATTGTAGAACATGACAAGTAAAATTACAAATAGTTGCTATCAAATTGTCTAAAACAAAAAATTCAGATTTCAGATCTGTATATAAGACAACTAATATGTAAATGCAGAACCAGTGCACAGTTAGTGGCACATACTTCATTATGCTGTTCTACAGCTTTATTCCCCTAGGCATCCAAAGATTTGAGAAAAGAACAAAGGAAACTCAGTGTACCAAACTCTTGAACGGGAAGTTTGCTATCTACATAAGATTCCTTTTTTGAATTATCGCTACCAACACAGTTTGTTTCACCTACCAGCATTGAGTCCTCCATTTCACAATTTTTAGCACTGTCAACAGCAGATAATTTTCCTGAGGGCGATTTTGACCTGCATTGAGCAAGTAATTCATCATAGCACACTCCAATATTTCCACATTCAGTCTCACCAACGCTTCTGGTATTTCCTAAAGATGCCGCCTCTAATCCATTTGATATAACAAACACATTGGCCTCTCCTTCTGCACCAGGTTGATCATCTTTACAACTTTCGATCAAATTTTTGTCCTTTGTAGGCATCCCTTCATCAATGCATATGTCCTTCACAACATGAAAATTAATCTCTTTGTCGCGTACATTCAACTCATGTGATTCACATCCCAATATGTTTTTGTCAGTACAAAAGTCGGAATCTTTCTCCAAGTCTGAAGTAGTCATTTGTGGTGAGCCAAAATCCCTCAATTCACTTTTCTTATCGGCATTGAATAATTCAAGAGCCGGGCTGCTCTGCAACTTTTCTTCGTCTTGTGCTGCAGAAGACTTTCTAGGAGAATCTGACCTTCCACGTTCACAATTGTTTGAAAGATCACTAACAATATTTATGTTCCAATGCTTGCCTCCACCATTTCCCTCAAATGCAATAGGATCATTTGTCCTTCTGCAAACATTTATTTGGCATACTCCATTACCTTCAAAGGCCAGGGGATATGCTTCCTTCCCAAAACTTTTAGAATCATAAAATGTTGCATTCTGATTTTCCTTCAAGTTCATCTTTTGCTCTTCTACATCGAAAACACTGTCATTGCATTTAAATGGTTTAGAAAAGGCTTAGAAACAAAGAGGATGCAAAACAAAGGCTTAAAATCTGCAGGACAATTCACTTTTCACCCATTCAGAAGTTTGGAAAGGCATAGAAGTACTCGTGTAGTTAGAAAACTTGTAGCATGAAAAACTAATCAAGATTAAATTTTATAAAAACGGGCACTACCAAGTTTCATGCTTCATTTCACTTGGAATTGTTTGGAAAAATCTCAGCGGTTGTCCATAGGCAGGCACATAAAACTCAAAACATTCTGCCAGTCAGAATGTTGGCAAAGTTAGAGCGGATGAAAAACGACAAAAAAAATAATTTCATAACAGAACATAATTACAATATGTCATTGGTGATCAAAGTAAAAACAATTTGCCAAAACAAAGAACTAAATATATTCTACTGAAAGCCAGTAACTTGAAGAAATGATCCGCCCCGAATGAGTAAAAATCGCAAGAAAAAGTAAATCAAGCACATACATAGCAAAAGCCTCATGATTCTAGCAGTTCAGATTTCTTGACTACTAGAGTTAAATTTGAAGGTGAATATAAATATGGAAAACATAACTTCCGAACTGATTTCTTTAACTATCGTAGAGTGAAACAGTAAAAGTCGCAGCTTAGAATTTTTAAAATGTACCTGGATATCGTGAAAAATAATGTTCGATACTTTTGAGATAAAGAAAGAACAAGAAATTAACCTTTTTTCTTGTTAACTTTCTTGAACAATATACTTATTACCATTTGGAATCTTCCCTTCGTCTAAAGTAAAAGAAGAGGACAAGAAAAAGTCACCCGTTCTTCAAACATCCAGCAGCTAAAAGAATTACACATACTCACACTTCAAACTTTTTTTATTTTTAAGTCAAAACCCCAATCCCCACATCATTTGTCCTCTACCTCCCAGATCTAAACTAGACCCTAATTTTATATAACTTTTTTAAATCTTTTAAGTTTTTAACCATTCCATAATCTCACTTACAAAAAGAGAACAAAGTCAGACAGATTTGCTTTATCAAATCTCCGAAATTTTAAATGCAAAAACGGCACCGCCCATCCAAAACCCCCCATGTAAAAGAAAACCAGAAAATCAAATTCAGAAGCAAAACCCACATATTTTCCCCACACGTAAGTGAATAAAAAAGAGCCCAAAATTGAAGTACCTGAATTACCCGCTCGATCAACATCAAGAAACAGACTTTCCCCCTTTCCGATTTCACAAAGTCCTGAAAATTTAAAATAAAATAAAAAAATCACTTTGATGTTTCAGAAATTAATCAGTTTAAAAAAAACTCCGAAAAAAAACCCAGAAGAATATAAAAATAGCACACCTCCAAATTTTATCACAAACGAGCGACTACTAGACGGGGATCTAAACATCAAGAATCAATAACAAACCTCAGCTGCGATTCAGCTCCTTGAACAAAGAATTTGTACGCATCAAACGAAACATCAGCCGCATAAACGACACATCATCACGCCGTTTGATTTGCTCAACGATACAGAAATGTTTTAGATACAGATAGATACACACCTCTTCCTCTGCACAGAAATTCCTA